>NW_024884922.1:5840590-5855918 GCF_019232065.1 Centrocercus urophasianus | reverse complement strand
CCTCCCCGCCCCCCCCCCCCCCCCCCCCCCCCCCCCCCCCCCCCCCATTAGAAGGATTACTTTAAATACCTGAATTAACCCAACTAACATTTGACCTGGCACATAATATTTCAGAATCATTTTTGCATGTGTGGTTTACTTATTTAGAGGTTGCTGTCTGTTTTCTTTGGAGAGTTTCAGATATCAAACAAGAGCCTATCCTCAGCCCAAGGTTAATACAGCAAACAAGAATATTCCTAGTACCTGTCCAGAAGTAGCTTACCCTCTGCCATACTCTATTTGTGACAAAAATGTCATATAGTATTGAAAAAATTAATTTAAGAAAGTGTTGAAACTCTTAAGCTTGAGAAATATCAAAATTCAGATTTTTTACAGAAAAGTGGTGGCACTTGAAATAATAATTGATTGAAAACAATTGCACTAATTTGTGTAATAGATAGAAAAGGCAGATCTCGCTTCTGCTGAAGTGGTTGACAGCATATATAAAATATAATTGCCCTAAAAGTGAAAGAAATAAAATATAACACTCCTTTTCAGCTCTGAAACCCAAGTTATTCTTCCTGGGCAGTGACATGATCTTTCCTGAGAGCAAATAGTTCTGGGGTCTAGCCTGCTGCCTGTCCTGCCCTCTCAAGCAGCTTCACATAAGGCTTCCTAGGGTGGAGAAGTATCTTTTAGCCCCTTCTTCCACGAGCAGAGATGTTAAAGAACATGCCAGCAGCAGTGAGATGTGCTGACAATCGGAGATCTGAGTCTCTTACACATCCTCACAAATTCTCCCACCTCTCCAGCATACAAAACCTCTCCAGATCAACTTCACAGCCAACTTCTGGGGTTGGTCAGTGGCTCCAAAGCACTCATTTTTCTGAGCTCATCTCAGCAGTGATTCTTTTGGTGGAGATGCACAGTTAATCACATCTAGGATTAGAGAAAGCCTGAGCTGGGGAGAGATAGATATCTCTCCAGTCATTCTTACAAATGACATGCCCCTGGCTTTTCCCAGGGAAAGTATGGCATCGCTGTCTGTCCCACACACTGCAAAGTCTCCCTCTAGCAAAACTGTTGTAATCAGCTCTGTTTAGCAAATCATGGCAGCTACCAACATGCTCATGCAGATGTTGTTTGCAGACTACTGGAAATTATGCCAGCCAGACACTTGGCACCATGATCCAATCTGGAAGATGAGGAGCTTTCTAGGCTCATACATAATATTCATTATTTTTGTATTTAATAAGAAAATTGAAGAGACACATCAGGGAGACTGGTCAGTCAGCTAGCATGGAAAATATTAGTGTAGAAAAAATGAATAGCCTGGCAGTTAAACATCTGTAACACCCACACACTCCCTGGAAACAACTTAGAAATAGGGTTATTCATTCAAATTTATCCCATGGTCCCTGGGCCCCATCGTGGTGGTTAAAAGTGGCTGAAACACTCTGCACAGCATGTTGCTGGATATGGGCACATTGTGGTGAAAGGTGGCTATTTCTAATGCAGGCTTCTCCCAAATAATAAAATCCAGCAAACAGAGCTCAGAAACTCTGCAGAAATGCTGTGATATGGGGCATCTACCTGACTATGAACTACGCAGAGACTGTTTTCACAGAATCACTTAATTGTAGAAGGAGGAACCTTTGGAGATCATCAAATCCATCCCCCTCACAATGCAATTTACATAGAGCAGAAAAGCATCCGGGTGTGTTCTGAATATCACCAGACAAAACTCCATAAACCTCTCCATAACAGGCTCTGACAGAGCCTGTTCTAGTACTTTGTTACACCCAAAGTAAAAAAGGTTTCCTAGTGCTTGTGGTGGCAATGATGATGAAGAAACGGTTGGACTAGATGATCTTATAGGTCGTTTCCAACCTTGTGATTCTATGACTCTATGTTCAGATGGATCTTCCCATCCACTTGACTCTTGCCCATTAGATATTTATCAAGATTGCTGAGGATGTTCTCTATTTCATCATCTAGGTCACTGATGATGTTAAAACAAGATAAGATGCAGTACTAACCCCTGGGGAAAACCTCTCATCACATTCCTTCAACCAGACTCTGTACTGCTGATTACAACTCTCTCAGCTCTCCCAGTCCACCAGTTGTCAATCCACCTCACTGTCCATTTGTGTATTCCACACTTCCTGAACTTACCCACAAGGATGCTATGGCAGTGCCAAAAGCCTTGCTGAACTCTAGCTGCATATAGCATCCACTGGTCTCACCTCATCTATCTATCTTGTTATGACATCATAGAAGGCTGCCAGATTGGTCAAACATGATTTCCTTTCAGTGAATCTACATTGATTACTACTGAAAACCTTTCTGTTCTTAATGAAGGTTTCAAGAGGCATCTGTATCATGAGAGGTTTAAGAAAACACATATAGTGGGTCCTGGAAATCACTGTTTACAAATTCTGTTTTCTGTGTACATTCATCAGTCTCCCATCAACACATCTTATACTTGCTTGATAAAAACAAACAAACAAACAATAACCTCCACTAACAGGAGCTGTTGTTCTGCTGGTTGCAACGTTTGCCCAAGTCCCATTTGCAGGCAAACACTCTCAAATTCATCATTCATACCTTCAGTAAGTTTGCAGATGACACCAAGCTGGGAGGTGGTGTAGATCTGCCTGAGGGGAGAGAGGCCCTTCAGAAGGATTTAGACAGGCTGGGCTGCTGGGCTGAGGTGAATGGGATGATGTTCAACAAGGCCAAGTGCCGCAACCCCATGTAGCGTTACAGGCTTGGGGACGAGTAGCTGGATGACTGTGAAGAAGAGAAGGACCTGGGGGTGTTGGTTGATGCTCGGCTGAACATGATCCGACAGTGTGCCCAGGTGGCCAAGAGGGCCAGCTGCTTCCTGGCCTGCATTAGAAATGGTATGACCAGCAGGAGCGGGGAGGTGATCATCCTCCTCTACTCAGCACTGGTGAGGCTGCACCTCGAGTATTGTGTTCAGTTTTGGGCTCCTCACTACAGGAAAGTATGTTGAGGTTCTGGAGCATGTCCAGAGAAGGGCAATGAAACTGGTAAGGGGTCTGGAGCACAAGTCTTATGAGGAGCGGCTGAGGGAGCTGGGATTGTTCAGTCTGGAGAAGAGGAGGCTCAGGGGAGACCTCATTGCACTCTACAACCTCCTGAAGGGAGGTTGTGGTGAAGAGGGATTTGGCCTCTTCTCCCAGGCAACGAGCAGGACACGGGGAAATGGCCGCATGTTGTACCAGAGGAGGTTTAGATTAGACATAAGAAAGAACTTTTTCTCTCAGAGAGTGGTCAGGCACTGGAATGGCCTGCCCAGAGAGGTGGTGGAGTCGCCATCCCTGGCAGTGTTCAAGAGGTGTCTGGATGATGTGCTGCATGATCTGGTTTAGTGCTTGTGGTGGCGATGGTGATGAGGAGACGGTTGGACTGGATGATCTTATAGGTCATTTCCAACCTTGTGATTCTATGATTCATTCTCTTATACTGTTTTATACACTGCTTGTATCTTTTCACTGTGTATATATCAGAAATTAAATGGGCCAGCACCTATTTTTTGGCCTTGAAAGCAAGCAGATATCATGAACTTCTTTTGCTAGTGCAAAATTTCCTACTCAAACCAGGGTAGCCTTACGTGTGTGTTGCTAGCTGTAAACAGTGTCTGGCTCATGATGTCCAATCAGTTACACTTAGGTGTTATTTGAGGAAAGTCTACCTTGTACAGGCCAAGATGTCCTGGCAGAGGATATCAACAGCTAATGAAAATCATCTCCTATCCACATTCAATACACTGGTACAGATGTTGCCTCTCAGTCTGCAGCTTAATTTATTGATTCAACACCATTAAGATCAGCAGGTACATAGGAGATTTACCCTCATGTTTGCAAGGAAAAAATCTCCCCTGACTCTTATCTTATGAGATGATGGATCAAGTGTGACTATAGCAGGAGTCCAGAAGACTAATTTCAACTGGCTGCCTAGCATTTGGATGGCCAAAGTCAGGCAAAAATCCCATGCTAAGGGATTAATGGCTTCCTCCATTTTTTAAATCTGAATGGTATTAAAACTAACCTCGATTTTGCAAGGGAAAGAAGAAATCTTACTAAGAACATATGCAGTTCAGCTCTTTCCTGTTAAGTTGCCATATGGCAGAGAAGTGATGAGAAGAAGACAAATATTGACAGTGATGATATATCTCATTACAGAGCATACCGACCAAATTTTCCTCTCAGTTACACCAGTGAAAATCTGGAGTGAACAGCCCTGACTCGATAGGAAAATCAGATCAGTCAGTGGATATACAAAGCCAATTATGAGAATGAAACAAAAGCAAACTTGAGAAACATTATGGTATAGTAAAAAAAGGCATGCGGTAGAATCCCAGAAGACAGGAAGTCATCGGACCCAACATGCTTACTCTTTCTCTGAAAAAAATAATACAATTTATAATAACCAAAAGTGGTCAGGAGCTTGTTTTATGCCTGAAATTGGCAAACTGTATGAAAGCTGCCCAAAAACATCTGTTCTGGCTTCCAAACATTTATACAGACCTTTGTTAGAGTACCAAAGATGGCATCACATCAATAGTAAGGAAGTGTTGCAGAAGAGAGCAGTACAAGGATACTAGAGGGAGTCCAAGTTTAACACAAGATCTACAATGTTTTACACACCAATAACTTTCATTTATTCCTTGCTGAATGTTTAGATGATCAAAACTGTAAATGATATATGGCAGATAAAACCAGCAAGTGCTTCAGAGTGAGAATGTGGGAGGTGGTGCATTCCTATTTCCACATTACTAGGAAATAGTCAGCTTAGCAGCAAAAGCTGCAACGATAGCATTGTTTGACAACCACACTGTAAAGACACAAAAGCAAACACAGCAGAGACGAATTCTGGAAATGTAATTGGAAATGTGATGCTTACTTGAAGCTTACAAACAACTAGCAAAAGTATTTTACTTACAGTAATCTTTTTCAGCCATTTTAAGATATGTGGAAGTATACTGAAGTATATGTAGAAGTATACTATTTCTTTGACCTATATGACAAGATGGTGTCACACATAGAGCAGAAATAAAAAGCAATTAAAAAAAAAAAAAAAGACAAAAACAAACAAAAACAAACAAACAAACAAAAGGAAAGTCTTAAACAGATTTAAAATCAACAATTTCACACAGAAAAGAGTTAAATTACAACTTAATAAATTTTTTTTTTTTTTTTTTTTTTTTTTTTTTTTTTTTCTTGGAGGCCTATTAAGACTGAGGTTTTGCAAAAGATTTCAAAGACAAATTATAGCCAACTCAGTGTCCATAATTTCTTTGGAAGAAGCATGGAACATTTAGCCAGAGGAAGGAGTGCCAATTATCCAGTGCAAAGCCTATACTTTAATTCGCAAAAGCAAAAAGCTGTGATTTATACCTCTGAAAGGAAGAAATAAAAAAAATGAAAAATCATAATAAAAAAAGAATCTAACAGTACACTCTGTGTAGGTTTATTATTTTGCCAACAGTTTGTGGGTTGGATGATGAGGTACGTTCCTGAAGATTAGACATCACCATTTTTTTTAAACAAACAAAACAGCAGGAAAAATCAAAATTCCCCTAAAGCATAGGCAGTCCTTGAAAAAGTTCAGAGCTGTTGTGGCTTTCTCTTGGCTCCTCTTTTTTTTTTTTTTTTTTTTTTTTTTTTAAGGAGAATTAATCAACCAACAGTGTTCATCAGCTTTGGCTCACAGATAGCATTTTTGCTTCCAGTTGAAGACAATTAGAGGAACAGTGTCAACTGATCATTAATTAGGTTGTGTAAAGTTCTGTGGATACACATTGCTTTTGTGACATCAAAAAATTTGAATGAAAAATGGTGCTGGTACATGCAGATATCCCTTGTTTTTTTCTTTTAAACTCAACAGATATAGTAGTTCAAGGGAAACTAAAGCATTTTTGAAAAGAAATGCACACTAAAAGAAAGTGGTATGGCTTCAGGGTCAAAATCAACTCGCAAGTGAAAACCAAGCAGTGAAAATGAGAAGTTACTAGTCCATTCTTTTGTGCCTGATGGTATACTTTGTAGTACAGATAAGGGAAAAGAGTATTGATCTACGTAAGTATGAAGAATGAAAATATTTAAGAAGATGAAGATTTGATCCTTTATATTTATTGTAACAAAGTTGCATCACTTTATTTTCCAGTATCATTTCTTCAGCTCTTTGAAGATAGCAGAAACCTTTCAGTGAATGTCTCTGGTAGATGACCCACATATTCACGATAGATCCCCAGGAAATCACTCAAAATTTGGCCAGATACTATGGTTAAAATTTTATTTATTTATTTATTTATTTATTTATTTATTTCAGAGAAGGCTCTTTTTTATTGTCATGACTTCTCCCAGCCACCAAAGGCCTATTTTAACACTGCAAATTAAAAGTCAAAATAAATACATCATAAATATATTGTGCAATAAATACATTGTGCAATAGAAGAGCCCTGCCAAAAAGCAAAACAAAACAAAACAAAAAAAGAAGTGCAAGAAAGCCCAAAGGATGAAACAATGTCATTCTGCAGACTGAAAAATAACACTTATTACTGAAAAAAAGTACTCATATGTTGTACATTGTTAGTTCTTCTAGGTTTCTTGCTAGTTGATCTGAAAAATCTATTTCCTTAAACTCACCTTTTAAATATTTTCTATAATCCTAGCTACAACAAGAGAGATTTCAGAAACAGGAAACTACATTTAGGGCAATTACAGGTACCTGTTGTAATGGTAATCACACTTTTCAAGTCTCTATAATTTGTGTGGGTTTTCAGAACTCTATTGCCCATCTGTCCATCTCCTCCTTAAAGGTAGTTGCACATTAATAAGACCACATCTTTTTATATAAAATTAATGTCCCCTGGAAATATTCAGGAAGTGAGATGGTACTTTTCCCTAGTTTCTACCTGATATAGATCAGGATACGTCCTTTCTGTAATCTTTCTTAGCCCTGCCCACAATTCTATCTACTAGAGACTAACGTTTTATGATTCACTGCCATTACTCTTAAGCTGGTTTCCATGAGGGCTTTCATCTTTAATGTTTTTATCCCTAATACATTAGTCTTATTTCAACTTTCACTTCCTGTGTCAGGATTTATCTGAAATATTGTAAAGTTAAAAATATGAAAAGAAAGCTTCTGAAGTGTAGTTGGTAAGAACATTTAATTCTGCACCATTAGAGAAAAGGAAGGAATATAAAAGCACCAAGAGTGAACCTGTTAAGCAGGGGGAAGGAGAAGGATTTGTGTAGATGCAGTGTGACACTATCTTCTACATGCCTTCTTTTCCATGTTTCTCAGGTGGGATACAAGATGAGATGGATAGAACATACCAATTGCTATGTCCTTATGAAATACGGTAATTGAATAAATCACAGAAGTGTAGTACATCAGGCTGACACGTGCTTACAGAAATACATGTGGTTGATTAGTTTTCATGACAACAGGAATTTTCTTATTTGCGTGTTATTTCACAAACAGTATTTTTTAAAACATCTTGTTCCTCCTTATTTTTTCTCCCACATATTCAATTTTGTATTATTTCCTAGGATCTCTTAAACTAAGATTATGCCCCACTGGCAAATTTTCTTATAAGAGTGTCATAGTCATCAAGAGAACAACGTCATTTGGATGAATTAAGACTCCCTTATGAACCCTCATAAGAGCTGGGAAATGTACAATATTCTTACTGAAAGGTAACCCAGCTTGTGATTTTGTCTTTTAAAGTAAAATATTAGGGTTGCTTTAGAGATTTGGAGCACTTCTAGTCATGGGAAAGAGAGCACCATTACTTTCTTAGGCTATCAATATTTATTTGTGAGACAGCAATAACTCCTCCAGTGAGTTTCATGCTCCCATTCAAATATCTTTGCTTGTTTAAAACAAGGAAAGTATTAAAAAATGATACTATCTGCATAATAAAAATAAAGTGTCTTGACAGTTGAGTTAAAATAAGCACTGCTACTAGTTTGATGTAAATACTAGGGAAATCATATCCTAAAAATGACTTCTATTGCCCCTGGGCATGATCACTGAGGGGGAGAAATGGCACCTGCTCTTCTTTAGTCACTTAGCACTGCTGGAGAAAAAGTCTCTGGAGAGACAATGCTTGTCTGCAGAGAAAAGGTCAGGACTGCTCTATTTCTGTCTTTGGTAACTCTGTATAACTTTGTGGTTGACACTGCAGTAAGAATTACTGACACTTGTGCACAATGATGCATTAAAATCTGGTGCAATTAGCTGCTTCTCTCTTTGATGCTGGCCTTCTGGCATTAGACCTTCCTGCACCTTTGTTTATCTGCCCATAAAATGAGGATAAAGATATTAACCTCGCTTGTAAAACCAGCCTGAGATTTACTGCTGAGAAGAACCATGTACAAGTTAGGTAAAGTATTTAACACCCAGTAACTTACATGAAGCGAACACAAATTCCTCTGTCTTGCCAGTTCTCACTGAGGGAGGCGAACTTGTGAGATTCACTTCTGTCTGAACCTGACTCAAAAAGCCTAGTTTATATGAGATACTGCTGACCACCAGAGAGTTCACACTGGTAAAATTTTACTTGGCTTTCAGAGCACTTCCTATTCCCCAGTTACCAATTTCTCTTAGGAGAAACAGTAAATTCTACCTCTGATGAGGGTATGATGAGGGGATGATAATAACAAAAAATTATTATATTTTCTAATTACAGCAATGGCTTGGAAAAATTAGTGTTCTTCTGTCCATAGCCAAGGGTTGTTAGTTTGGTCCAGTTTAGCTGACTAAAGATTACAAAGACAATGCAGTGAGGGGAAGATGGCAAGGCAAGATCTCTCCTGCACAATGTCAGGAGCAACATCAGCTGACAGTACTACACTATACTGTCAAGTATAAAAAAAATGCTCCTGTCCAGTGGACTTGATGACAAGATCTCATGACCCACATGCATGGCCATACAGCCTCCTCCCCTTGAGACCTCACTTTTTTATGGCTAGTTGGACATCAGTATCCTTTGAGTGATTAGAGATATCACCCAGTTTTATCTTATTTAGCGGGAAATGTTTCCCCTTTCTCCTGACTTAGCCCATTTCACCTGCAAATGCACGCAAAGTTCTTAGTGAGTAGTAAGATTATAGCATTCTTCATTAAGAATTTAAATATAGAGAAAATTAAATCTGACTTGAAATCTAATGAGGTATTTTGTAATTTGATGAAATGGTGTGACCTATCAAGGGACTTAGTCCAAAGAGTTTTGTGTGCTAATCTGATGCTAATCACACAGAAGGACTTCAGCAATACCAGCTTCTCTTGGGAATCTTGCCCACCACTGAAACGGCATGGCTATAATTAACATCAATCATGCTAGGAAAATGGATGACCAAAAGCTACTTGAGGGACCGCAGTGCTCAGGATGAGCACCAGTGCTAGCCAGAACTGTCACTGGGGAGTAATTAGGTCTTCTACAAATCCTAGTAGGACTCTCACATCTCTAACTACCTTCTGGCACATCTCTCTTTAACACTGAGCATAAACTCTGGAGTCCAGAAATACACAGGTCAACACTCGGAAACAGGATTAAAAAAATAATAATAAAAAAAGAGCTGCACTCTTGGAGTGAAAAGCAATATCTCTTCCACGGAACATTTTAACAACTGCAAATATGTCAATACTGTCCACATTTTAAATAGGCTTCTTTGTAATTCACAAGGCTTCAGAGAATGTATCTGCACTGCTCTCTACCCAGGTATGATGTGAAAGTAAAGCAGAAGTGCCTTATAGTCAAAGTAATACACTCAATTTATAGATCTCATTTCACTTCCATCATTTCAAAGCTTTGCCAGTATTAATTAATTAAAAGCTTGCAACAGCCCTTTGAGGTAGGCAAGGTCTATTATACCATTATATATGTAGGTAAATGTGGAGACCCTGGAGGTTACATTGAGAGTGCTTGCTTTAGGCACTCAATTTATATGTTGCAACATCTGTAGAAGAATAGGTGCTTGGCTCCAGCAGAATGATTCAGATCACTTAATGCATGCGCCTACACAAACTGCATAAGCAATGCAAAGACAGATGCCTCTGAAGCAGCAAAGTTCACGTGTCTCTCCACTGACAGAAAGTTGAGCTGTGGTGCCTCCATGGGATGATTAAGTGTGGTTGCACACAGCTACTCAGGTGTAGGCACTAGGAAATATTATTCTTGGCACTGTGGCCAGGTAAGCGCTCTCCTGTCTACATGGGATTCCAAATGTAAATTCCCCTTTGAAGGGCAAGCACCTGTGTTGAGGGATAAGTGGGAAGAGGAAGCACAAGATAGTGGTGGTTTAAAAAATAATAAAGACACTAGAAAACAAGAAGTAGGCTGTCCAGCCCAAACAGTATGATCCCAGTATTTCCACTTCCTGGGACAATAGCAGGCTACAGGTGAGACTGGGGAAACAGTGCTGACTCCTCCTCCTGAAGCTTTATTTCTCAACAACCAGAAACATAAGATGTAAATGCTAGACTGTGTCATCCCAGTGGAAAGGGAAGCCTTTTGATCATCAGCTTTTTAGAGCTCTGTCACGGAAAGACATGGAAACAGAGCAAGGAACAGAAGGTCCCTTGTGTTCAAGGCTTATCTGGCAGTTTCAAGTGCCCAGACGCTTCCACACTGCCACAGTTTTTCCATTCTCTCTCCTGCATCCTGGTATCCATATCCTCCACACTCTGCACTTGTTAGCTAGAGACATTACACAGTTATTTGTTCTATCCCAGAGGAAAAATGGGCATGACCAAAAGGGCAGCATGCTCCAGGTTCTGCACCAGGAATATTGTGGAGACACTGCCTAGTGAAAATGAGGATCAAGGACTGGGCAGCATACTTTGGTCTATCTACAAGAGACACTGACAGCCCTCGGCTGTGTCAGCATCAGCCTTCTTGTAACAAGAAGTTCAGAGATAGTCTCTCTTCCTGACTTGGCCCACAAAACCAGCAAAAATATGCCCTGATTTTCACTTGTTGAGGTGTTTCATGCTAGCTTAGTATGATCTAAAAACAGTGGTTTTGATCAGACTTTAAGTCAGTGAAGTTGTCCCTTTTCAGCACCTCAAAAAAAAATATTTGTTTGCTAGGTGCTGTACACCTAACTGCTTTGAGTTTTCAATCACTGAGCACATGTGAAACCATATGCTTACGTTCTTAAGTTACTCTTAAATCTAACATGTACTGTACAGATTTGCTTGCTTGGTTTCTCTGGAAGGTAAGTGCTACTTGAGATGAAAAGGATGGAGCCATTCCCTGGGACTTAGATACATCCAATTCACTTACGTGCAGACTCCAGTTGACTCATGGATGGTTTAAATCACATTCACTAACTTGTTCAGACTAGGCAGCATCTCAGAAGCAGAACCAAGAAAAAACTCAGAAGTCCTTAATCTGAGTTTGAGCCTGATTTATTATCATTTTTACCTTCAAGGGGTTTCTTTAATCTCAGCAAGACTCTTTCCCAAGTAGCAGTATAGAAGAATTTGGGTTAATGCATCCTGCTCTACCCACATAAGAGTAGATCCTATTAGTGTTTTAGTAGTTGCCCTTTTTTTGCAAGAACATGCAGAGCTAACTTGGCTAAACTTTTAATGGGTATGCTTCTAGTGTGGGAGGAAATGTTAAGCACTGCTTATTGTTACTTAGCATTACACACCCAAATACCATAACTCTATCCAGAGTTTGCAAGCATCTGGCTACTTTACTATCCACCGCAGCACACCATATCACACATACAATCTTCCTTACTGCCTGAAGTAATGTCATGATGCACTGCAGGAGCCAAAGAATGCTGGTTTTGCAAAATGCATGCATTGCTTCAGATTGCAGTGAATCCATTTAACAGATCAGGCAACAACCATTAATTTTAGTGCAATAGATTTCTCAGTTCTTGTTATTCACCAAGAAGCTGCCTCACCAGATCAAATCAATGAAATTGCAATAGACTGCCCAGCATAGTGTCAGCCAATATCTTCCTAGCATCTCAGAAAGGTATCTATTATAAAATGCCTCCAGTTCCTTTTCTGCCACATCTCTACCACTCAGTCTGTTCTGCTGGAAATAGTAAAGTTAAATTTTTCCAATGTACTTGGCTGAGTCAGAAGTGCTTTTGGGCAGTCATGCACAGGCGCACGTATTGACAGCTTTGCTAGCAGTAACTTTGGCCCTGCTGTGCCAAAGGAGACGTGCTATTGTCCTTGGGTGCACTTCTTGAGGCCACGTGTGGGGCGTACACAACTCCACCCTCAGCTGAGGTAGGAAACTTGTTCAAAGTGGTTTTGAGGTTTTGTTAAGAAGCAAAACAGGAAATCTGCATGAATTTGGAGTTTAACTATTTTTAAAAAATTTCTTGCTCTCCTAGCGTATGTATTTTTTTCCTAACAGAAAATAAATAAATATCAGAATGAGAAATATTCTGCAACTGAGTATGTCCCAGTCCTGGGATAAGCCCAAGCTTTTAGTGGTGAAGAATGAACTTCAGCAAAGAGATCCTGGAGTAGGCTTGGAAATTTTTCCTTTCTTTTTAAAGCAAACCAAGCAACTCGAAGTGTGTGTCAACTTATTCAAGTGATCTTCTGCCAACTAATCATAGCTGGCACAGAAAACAATGCTGACTGTTGCTCCTTTCTCTGCCTACACTTGAGGCAAGGAAGGCCAAAGGCATAGAGCTGAAATGGCAGTCCTGTTCCATCTGGAGCGACCTTGTATCCTCAGACAAGCTGCTTTGAGTAGAAGAAGGACCACCAAATGGCTCCTTAAAAATCAGTGAAAAGGGCAACAAACACATCAGTGGGGTGGAAGCCAGAGAAAGCTTTCAGGCAGAGAAAGAGTTCATTTAAGAGCTACATTCATGGTTCAGTTGACAGCATGGGCAATTAGAATCTCCTTTTGCCCAGAATGAGGAGCATCAACAGAAGCCTAACTGGCAAAATGTGTTTAGTCCTGCATGCAGTACTGCTATCACTGCTGAAGGCATCTAGGGCAGCTAGTGCCGCTTGTCTCTTTGGTCCCTAGCCTTCCCTTTGGTAGCCATGAATAGAATAAATGTCTTGGTAACATGGCCTCTCCCCACCCCTGAGAAAACTGTGATGAAACAACAAAGTCATCTTAGAATGCCAAGCAGTACAGGAATGGCAAAATATTTCCATCACAGCGGGCCCTAAAATGCAACCTAATGACAAATATCTCCATCACCAGAATTGCAGATTGCTGTGTGCATCTCCTCAGTGCACTGCTGATTCACATGCTATGACACCACTAAGCAAAGCTTACATAGATATCTCCACTACTCTGTTTTTAGCACTACATAGCAGCATATTTGGGTCAGATTCCGTAATCAGATACGTAGGTATCACTCTGCAGTAAGACCAGCAAGGTACTCATAGATATGATACAACTTGGCTGCAATATACCTTGCAGTTGCTATCAGCTCAGAAAACTATCCAGTTTGCTCCCCGTTTGTCTAAGTTGCCTATGTGAGCTACACAAGGCTCCAGCAACACTTTCACTGCTGATGCAGCATCACTCTGACGTCAGCACTTCTATTTGATTTTCTGTCACTGTTCTTACAGATTAAATTTCAACCAGTGACCTACAGCTTGATAGCTCATTAGCAAAACCCTTCATGCCATCCAGTCCTGCCCTTGCTTGACTGTTAGCTCTACATTGCACACACTCCTGAAGCCTTCTAAAATCTGCACTGCCCCATGACAAAACTCAGTCAAGCTCACTGCTGCTGCAAAAGCCCATGAATGGTCCTACCCATGTGCATATCTTCAGTGAAAAATCACTGCCTATCATTAAAAACATAGACAGTCAAAATTTTCCTCTCTCATCCCTCTTCTCAGCCCTTGACTTACAGGGGAATTATTTGGACATTCCTCTTGGTAGAATCTTAAAATGTAGCATTCTTATTCATTTTCTTATTCAGCATCATTAGTCCAGTAGGTAGGGGGAACTAGAACAAAGTTCTTCTGGCTTTCCTTTGCTGTAGCACATTAACATAATGTTCTTGGTAGGCAGTGGGAATAGAAAAGCCAGAGCAGAGTATGCTCAGGAGGTCAGAGAGCCCAGTTCTCAAATTTTCAATTGAGTTAGATGGGATACGTATTGCCCTGAGTGCATTATGATCCAACTCACTGGCAGATGTCTGGAACTCAACTCTTCCTGTGCCCAGATTTGAGTCCCAGTGACAGGCAGGTGAACAGGGAAAACACAGCCATTGCTTCATTTCACTCCCTGCTTGTATCTGACCAGATCTCTTGTCCTGCTCTTGGCTTATCAATGCATTCAAATTGGAAAAAATATGATTTTATATTGGGTACAATCTGGAGCTATAACACATTTTTCCTTTTAGTTTTCTTAAAACTGCAACTCAGCCACTGTCAAGTAACCATTCTTCTCCCTCCAAGATAGTGAAATCTTCTCTACAAATATTGAACTCAGGTTGGCTTTGTCAGCTCTTGAGGCACTGGGCAGACAGAGATCTGGTGCATGGTCTCTGTTCACCAATGGACTCTTCCCACCCCCACGCCTTCATTTCACCTCAACAGGAACTTCTCTTCTATAAGGTTGAAGTCAACATTGCTGACTTCAATGGAGAGATACTTGATTTATGTGGGGCTGAGAAGTGAATCAGGCTGTGATTCTTTATTGCCTTTTAAGGCCAAGAGCCCAGCAGAAGCCAATTGTGTCTGACGTGAAGCTGCTGCACACCCAACGTGGAATCCGCACAATTCTATAAACCAGCAGTGGTCTAAATAAAAACTTCAAACAAGACATTCTGGCATTGCCCAGAAAGAGTGAAGATAAACAGCTGGGAGCCGCCAAGTTGTGAAGGAAGAACTGCTTGATTGTTGGGCAGAAAGCAAAGTAAGAGGCAGAAACTAGGCAGGGTGCTGGGAGGCTTGTAACACTCCCAGAAAGCAAAGGGGTCACAGTGTTTAATCTGATTAATTCGTCACTAGTCCAAAAGACTTTGTACTGAACCTCGGGCAGTGCAATAAACATACAATCATTAAGAGAGGAAATAAAATATTGGTTGGGTGGTAAACACTCCAGCTCTCTCTCCCACTCCAGCTTCTTCGTTTCTTCTCTACTTGCTTGGTGCAAATAATGGAGGCAATAAAATAAGTGTATTTCAAATTTCCCATCAAAATACTTTCAAAGAAACCTTTGACTTGTTTTCCCCATTAGTCTTGCCTTTCCTCAGCAGTCCATTCCTCCAGGAATTACCATGGACAGGATGGAGCAACAGCTAGACCAGTTTTGGCTTTTTTTTTTTTTTTTTTTTTTTTTTTTTTT
>NW_024884922.1:5812598-5840490 GCF_019232065.1 Centrocercus urophasianus | reverse complement strand
TTGGCTTTTCCAAGACTGGCAGAAGACTTAGTTGAAAACAGTAAGAAGGACATTTATCCTAAGGCACTTTTGGAGGCCACTTCAGTAGTCTCAGTTGTACATATAAGCTGTACATATATGTACAGTTGTACATATAAACATGCAGGGGCCCAAAATGATGCTTTTACGAACGCAATTGTATTTACAAATAATGGAATTTTGCAAAGATCTGATGCTGAGTTTTACCAGCCAGATGGCATAAATACCCTGCAACTGTACAGTGCCTGTCCCTCACCACATGGAGGGATTGTCTTCCCTGCTGTGTTCTGTGGTGAGGGACAGGCAGTTGTGGCTGCTTAAAGCTATGTAGGAGCATAAGGTATCAGAGGATACCATGCCAGAGCCAGAGCTGGGAAAAGAGAGCATGACTAATGCTCTATACATCCTGGCAAGTGAAGCTTATGTCCGGACCTTCTCCCATCCACTTCAAGTACTGCTACTTCTCCTGCATCACATTTGCTGGGCACCAGTTTGTACCTGACCTCAGCACAGCTCTCCACAACTGGAAACAGCTTTTACTCCCCTTTCCCAAACAGACTATGTTGTTTACTTTGTTTAGACATTTTCTGGAATCACATGAGAAGATTATACTACCTGAGGTGGGTCTCCAAAATCCAGTTCACACATCAGCCTACATGTGCATCTGTACACACATTGCTATGTGACACTCAGATCCCATTGAGACAAATGTTACTAAAGAAAGCAAGGTGACTTCAAATTGATAGAAGACAATTTTTTTTTCATTCACTTATTTGTCTCTTCTCCTCCCTTGTTCCAAGACCTAAATGCAAATCCATGAGTGTGTACAGAAGACCTAGTCAGTATACAGTCTATATTATAGGCATTCATATCACGTCTGTAAGATAATCAAATAAGAAAACTTTTACCAAATATGATATTGAGCCAGTGTTTCCACTATTCCTAAGTTGATATATTCACTAGAGAATAATGAATCAGTCCTGTAAATCTAGTGCCATAAAAATATTATTCATGCAAATAATATTTCAATGCATAATGAAATGCATTATTTCATTTGTTGAAATAATATTTCAACAAAGTTTGATTAATAAGGCTGTTGACTAATATTATTTCACTGGGTCTTCCAAATACATTCAGATGGAGAAGTAAGTTTACTCACTAATGCAGAGTAGTAAAACTTTGATTAAGTCTTCATGATAATGATCTAGAAGAACAGATACCGGTTCTTCGAAAACAACAAACAGCTCGTCACGGTGGCTTTGCCAATATTTCACCATGTTTGTTTTTGTTCATAGGAAGTCCTGTTCTAATTCACAATAACACATTTGAATTCTGGGAGAAAATGGCCAGAGCTTTATACCATGCTGTGTAGAAATGGCCCTTTCTAGCAGAAAACTGAGCCATAAAAGGGAGTTTTGTCAGAGAAAAAAATCTCATCTGGATAAACGCCACTCATCAGAAGAGCATGGTTACTTATATTTGTAATAACATTACACAAATCCTGTTCGTTTTCTTGATCATGACTTCTCCCTTGTCCCAGTTAACCTCCTGCTCTCCCCTTTGGAAGAACTAATCATCCAAAGTAAGGCTTTTTAACAGGAGCAAGGGCAATTTTAAGATAGTAAAAACATGTTTAAGCAAACACAGCATACAATCATGGATTTACTAAATGCATTTAACATACATGTATGTGTGCACCATTGCTCTTCTCATCAAAGTGTACTTGCTGTGCAATGCCCACACCAACTATAACTGGTGAAGGAGGTGAAACTTCTTCAGAGTTAATCAGCACCATACATAATAATTGCTAAAGAAATGTCAAATTTGAGTAAATTGAGCTCATAGCACTGTTGGACCTTGGGGATGGAATGGGTGGAGGTGACTAGGCAAGTTAAGCATCAGTTTGTAAAACATGTTTGCCATGCTAACTATCCAGCATTCAGAGACTTAGGATTGCTACCTTGCTAATAGCTACATATAATTAACTTCACATTCCTGTAAATTTGCTGTGCGTTGTGTCTGTGCTATATCTGATGAAATTCATGTACTTATTTGCTGATCTTTTAGTCATTATGTCTACTATGCAAGACAATCTTTCCTTGTATAATCATCAGCTTAAAAAAAAAAAAAAAAAGGCAGAAAAAGTCCGAGCTTAAAGTAGCAAAGACATCAATTAGACTCACTACAAAGAAATGAAGAAATATATTCCTATGCATAGGGGCTTTTGTCCTGTGCTTCACCATCAGCTACATCCCGACCTGTCATGATTGTAACTAGGAAATAATCAGACAGTTTGCATAGATAAAATGGCATATCTGTCTATTCAATCTTGAAAGTTAAACACGCCTTTCCTCTTTTTTCCAACTTATGGAAATCAAATAGAAGTAACTCTCTACTCTTTTCAAGGTTCAGTTTATGGCAGCAGGAACACAGGTCTCCTCCTCAGCACTATGTACGAAAATGAAGCAGGCTAATGTAACTAGGCAATGAGAAGTTTGCTATGAGGACCTCTTTTAAACAGCTCAGTTCTGTCTCCCCAGCCCATCTGTGTCATCAATCTGCGGCCTCTCCCTGGGACCCTCACCAGGAGCTTTAGCAGCAAATGCAGAATAGATGAAAAGATCAGCCATCCAGCTGTGCACAGTGCCTCAGGTCATGGAGTGCTGGAGGGACTCCAATATTTCGCAAATGCACGAGGTGCACCTCTGTCTGTGGAGTGTAGGAGGAGAGAGAAAACTGAGTCAGCGCTTAGTGCACACTCCTAAATAGTTAGGATGTGCCTTAGTGACAGTGGAGGCAATGCAGAATCTGAATCACCTTCTGCTAGATCCTTTCCTACTGAGCTGACCAGTGCCACGCGTCTCATCTTCTATATCAGCTAAGTAAGCAAGTAGGGTTCATTAAGGTATTATCAATTAGTCTTTTTAAATAATGCAGCAAGTTTGGGTTAGCACAAGGAATATTACATGTAATTTTAATTTCTGAAAAATGCAGCAGAAGAAACTGTTTGCAGGCAGAGGATGAGAAGAAAGATGGAGTAGTTATCTTGTTTTTACGAAGAGAATATCCGGAATAGTGATGGATAAACAGGCAGAGCATATATGAAACTGTCATATGCATTTGCAGAGCACTTTTGAACACAAGAGATATCAGGATGAGTAAAATAAGCTAGAATTTCCCCTTTACTGAATACCCAGTAGCAGCCCAGTGCAGATCACGGATGTTTGCGGCAGCCAAGGGAGTCAACACTCCTCCTGTGTGATCCTTCACCCTGGTAGAGATTTCCTGTTTCTCCAGAAAGAAAGTCTAACAACTTTTCTGATCTTTCTAAATTGTAAAGTTATATGTAAGCTTTAAGGTTATCTGGCAGGATTGTTTTCTGCTATATGACCTATGAGTAGCTAGGTGCTGTTCTAAACAAAATAACAATAAGAAAAACTACACTACAGTGGTACCTGCAACCAGGACACTGGGCTGAAGATAATTACAGTGCTTGAATGCTGAGGAGTACTAACTAGTTCTATCATCATTCTTATCACAGATATCTCAACAAAGTGTGGGTAGATTTTGCTCCATATTTCATCTCCAGCAACATACTATGAAGTTGCAAATGTCATTACTGAGCATGCCAAAATGCCCATGTAGTGAATATAACACTGAAATCATGATGCAAGTCTATTTTCAGCTTTCATCTGAATATTCAGGATGTCTCTTCTTATCTCTGTTATATATTATTTTTATATAGCAAAAGATGACAAATCCTGAATGGCAAGAACTATCAGGCAGAGGAGCTGCCTCCTGGGACAGAGCTGTATGCACTCATAGGATTTCCCCCCTACCCTCTCTTGTTTCACCTTTTTTTTTCTTTTTCTTTTTCTTTTTTTTTTTTTTTTTAAATGATTAGTCAATCAGTGCTTAGTCACCTCAGGGAAAAGCAAGGTGAATTAGGAGAAAGAATGCCAAGGTTATCATGGAAAAGTTT
This sequence comes from Centrocercus urophasianus, assembly GCF_019232065.1. Classification (NCBI taxonomy): domain Eukaryota; kingdom Metazoa; phylum Chordata; class Aves; order Galliformes; family Phasianidae; genus Centrocercus; species Centrocercus urophasianus. The sequence continues at coordinate 5,836,490 of NW_024884922.1, read as the reverse complement.
AATCCCTCCTCAGTGGGAACCAGTTAATAGCTACGGCTAGACTCAAATATGGACCTCTGTTGGGAATCCCAACGAAGGTCAAAGGCACAGAGGAAAATAAAGCTGCATTGAGATCTTAGACAGTCACAAGCTGACAGATGTTCCTAGGTTTTAATGAGCAGTCTTGGCTCCAGGTCTTTCTTGGAAGAGATACTTAGTTTTAGCATTTTTCCTTGCAAAGCAAGGTATGGCTCTAGTTAGCTGGCCTTGCTTAGCTAACTGCTGATGATTTTTCCATCTAAATAATAGCCTAACAATGAAGAAACCAGGTTATAATCTGTGACTTGATGGATTAGGTCATGGAGAATGATGCGCAGTTGTAATCATGAAAATTAAAAATAAATAAAAATATTTTTTTGTGTAAATGAGAAACAGTTTAAAAAGTTTAAGCAGCAAATTTTATGAAGATCCTATTGCAAGACCTCCATCTTATTCATTTTCATGGTCAAATAAACAGAAGGAAAATGTCAGGAAATGCATTTTTTTCTTAGCAAATCCGACTTCCAAATCAGCCTGGTAGGGATCACATCCCTACTTTGAAAACTCATTTGGGCTCACCAATGCTAATTGTTTCTTGTCATTTTTCTGTGCCTGAGTGAAATATATTAAACTGGAAAAACAGACTTAGCAGACATCTTCTGTTCAGAAGGCAGAGGCTAAAAATCCAACTATTATCAAACTGTGAAATTAATAGCTTCCAATAGACAATAGAAATAACTTCATAAAAAATTCCAAAGACTTTTGTTTGCTGAAACACAACTTCCTTTCTGCAATAGCTTACAAAATGCTTGCTGGAGAATGATTTTGTTCTTTGACAGGCATATAACAATTCTCATATAACGTGGGTTTGAATTCAGACTCTTCAACATTTTCATGTTTCTCATTTCTGGGTGTCACAACTGGTCTGATATTGTATGGTACAGCAAGTGGGGGAGTTTTCATGAGATAAGCTCCCATTTCAGACTGATTTTCATCATAACAGCCCAGATCTTTGACTCAGTAAAGGAAATGTCCTTAAATATGAGCAGTCTTTGGATCTCAATCAGATACAAGTCAATAAAAATCTGGAAAGGCTCACATTGGCAAGTTATACACATTCTCTTCTCTGCTCTCTGTTGATTCTCTTTTTTTGTTGTTGTTTGTTTGTTTTGTTTTTGAGGCTAAATTATGTTTCTTTGAAGCTCTTCTCTAGCACATCGGAATCTCTACTGCTGGTTTCACTAAAGTTCACCCTTTCTCCAACAAGTATGAAACCTACTTTGTGATAAATATATGGTGGTGCAGGAGCACTGAATTTGCTTTCAAGCTAAATTCAGCAAAACACCTGCTTCCGTCATCATGAAGTCTGCTCCCTATTGTAAAGTACAGTTCAGTCTTTCAGGCAAGACTTTACATCACACCTACCAACTAGAAGTGACAGATTCACACAATGATTGTAGCAAGGGTCTCTACATATTCACTGTAGCCTTCACCATCCTAGGTTCCTCTGGATCAGACACCATACCAGTAACAGAATACTGATCCACAAATTCCCATACATCTTTCTCAGCCCTTCAACAAATGAACTTTGTACGCTTTATAGGTGAGAGCAAAGTAACTCTATTCAGTGCTGTGGCTGTACTTCCAAAGGCTGGGCAACAACTATCACCTTAAGATATTAGATCCGAGTAAGAGAGTTGCCTGCTTTGCCAGCAGGTTTTGTAATTGCTGCTGCTGTAGAACATGATGGGGGGACTTTTGGCAGAAGTGCAACAAGCAAGAATAAATATGCAAGGTGAAAAGAAATATTCATAAATGCTGTCTAACAACCTAAATACTTGTGTAGGTCTCAAATTAACATGTGGCCAGCTTTCTTGTCAGTATCCCTAAAGTCTAGATGGAAAATGAGAATCAATTACAAACAGTCAGAGAAGTGAATGACTTGAATAAAATTATTGAAAAATTGCAAGTCCCTCTGTTCAGCATTAAAATTAAAGTGCAGTAAGATAAAATAAAATAAAGCAGAACTTACCAGAAGAAGCAGAAGAATCATAAGTACTTCTATCCTTCCTATTTATCCTGAAGGGCTGAATGTCCTTTTCTCTGTAAGTTCCAAACCCTTCGAAACTTCTTCTTTTATTCCCACTTCCATCATTATCCCGTTTCTCACTCGAGGAATTCATTTCACCAAACATGTCCAGGGACTCTGACCTTGCATTACTCTCAGTATTACCAGAGTATCTCTTTGTGCAAGAGTCAATGGGATCATTGCTTGAATCACTTTTATCTTTACTCTGTGTCCACTGCTGGGCATCAGAAAGTGATAAGGTAGACAGCGTATCCACTTCAAAGTTGCTCTTTGAGCCTTTGTGTCCAGTTTCACAATGCTGGTGCTTTTGCTTCTCCTTATGCTTGCTTTTCTCACTGAGCAAGGATAGATCTTTATCTGAGCCACTTAGCCTTTCATTGATAGAGTGACTGGAGAAGCCAGTGGACTTGCTAGCAAAGAGACCACTCAGATCTTCATGTGTCCCCACTATCCTCTCGTCCTTATGCTTGTGCTTATGTTTGTGTTTCCTTTTGTGAAGTCGGCTACTTGAAAGGCTTGTTCCTCCAACCTTTGGAGGAGCCAAAGAGGACTGCATGTCTCCAAGGCCCATTCCCACAGGTGTTTGTAGGTGCACTCCATGTTTTGCTTTATGCTTGGCAGTGGTGGACATCTTCATATGAGAGCTTGCATGGAATTGGGGTGGGGGCACGGTAGGTCTCATAAATGGGGAAGCCGCTCCGAGCGTGTGAGACAGGTACAAAGGAGCTGGATACTGACCATAGTAACCAAGATTCATCATAGGCATTGATGTGTAAGGCATTCCATAGGGTGCATAGTAACTCCCACTGGGAATAGGGTAACCGAACCCTTGTAAAAAAGGCACCTTTGTCATGGTGTCATTGGTTTTGGCAGGTCTACCACGCTTCTTCTTAGACTTCATGTCAGAGGTCCTGCGAAGATAGAGCAATGGGTCATACTGGATATATGGCACAGGGTAATAATGATCAAAATTAATCCTGAAGATGCTGGGATATGGATTTTCATGATAAAATGTGTAACTACGATGTGAAATCCTGAACACTTGAAATTTATTGATGAGTTCCTCAAGGTCTGCCAGAAACTGGAGATCATCTCTGTTTTGCAAGCTTTTCCTTTTCCTCTTGTGCTTTGGCTTTTTCATGCTCTCGTGAGAGAGAAAGTTATCCACAATGAGATGTTTCTGCCGGTGACCATGCCTGTTTTTTGTGCTGGTGTCAGATGGGATAGCCTCTGGATTGTCCAGGGTGCAGAAATCAAAGGAGTATCTCCGGCGGGATTCTGAGCTTTTCTCAGCCTGGTCAGAAGTACTGTTGTTGTCTGTACCTATCCCACTGTCGCTCGGAATGGTTTCCTCACTGTGAGACTCACTCACTGGTGACAGCGTAACTTCTTTTAGAGAACCTATTTCACAGAGGTGGGAAGGTGAATTAGCCATTAACCTGGGTGGAGACAGCTTCCAAGTTCCACTGTGCATTCCTTTCTGGGTTTTTGTAGGAAGAGCACTGATAGGTTGAAGATTTGGCATAGTTTTTAACTCTGAAAAATTTGTTTCAGTGCTTGCAGGGCTAAGGTTGCCATTAGTCCCTGCTAACTGTGTTGAAAGCGGATGAATAGCTGCTGGTGACGATGCCACAAGTGACTGCAGGTTGGAAGGCACTGCTGGGTTTTCTGGCTGGCTGGAAACAGGCCTTGAGTGCTTCATGGCTGTCTTAGGTTCTTCTGGTTGAGGCTGCAGTTCTGCTCTTGGCTTCCTCCCCCGTTTTTTACCAATGTAGATAGTCCCTCTCTTGCTGACATTGATCTGCTTCCCTAGTCTGGCATCAATGGTTGTTGGCCCAGCACTAGATGGTGGCTGGATTTTTGCTTTCAGAGCTATGCTGCTGGAGCAGGAGGACAAAATCTGATTGAGAATATTCTTTCTCTTAAGGGTCTTCATCTTATTAATGGTCTTGATAGTCTTCTTATCCAAGACCCCAAGCTTTCCAACCTTTTTGTGAAACTTAAGATCACCGATGGACTTGTCCTCTCCTGGGACCATCTGAGCCAACTTGGCCAGATTCCGTCTCCTCTTTCTTTTCTTTGTTCCTGGAAATTCACGATTGATTGGACTAACTGGGCTAGTGGATGTTCCCTCATGAATGGTTTCAACAGTAAGCAAAGGCTGTTTCTTTGGTCGTCCTCTTTTTTTCTTGACAGGTGTGATCACAGTAAGACTGTCTGTATTGGTATACAGAGGGCTGGATGGCGTGATGGGATAGGCTGAAGGAGGTTCCACCATCATCTTCTCAGATGCGGTCATGGAGGTCTCCCGAAGGATAGATTTAGGTTTGCTGCAGGTCCATCGCCGTTTAGCTGTGAGTTTGGGGTGCTGGACCTCACACAGTTTGTTAGCTGTGGGGAGATCAGTGGATAGGAGAGTAGATGTCACAGCTACAGATTTTCTGAGTCTGGTGGCACTGTTGGGGGAAGCTCTGTCAATAAGCACACTGCTGTCAATAGCTGCTAAGGGAGACTCATTTTCAATCACTTTCCCTGGCTTTGTGACTCGAATATCTTTTTTACTCCCTTCTGACTGAGAAATAGTCCTGTTTGCTACTTCACTGCTCATAGCAAGCCCAGAAGGCAGACTTTTCTCTTGGATAGCTTTCTCCATTGAAGATTTCGTAGACTGCCTTTTTTTCCTTTTGTGGCTGGATGTATCTGTTGTTGGAGACTTTATTGGGATAGTAATTCGTACATGGCTAGTGTCATTTTCACAGCTGCTAGCAGAAGTGGGATTCTGTTTTGATGGTGACGCATCTAACACACTGTCCATCGAATAAGATTCTTTTTTTCCTTCCATGCTGTCATGGCATTTGCTGTCAAATGCTTTCTGAGCGCTCTTCATCCACTCAATGTCAGCAGTTTGGATGGTTTGACATATCAAGTCCTTTTTGCTGGACTTCTTCTTTGTACTCCCAGCAGACTGATCAGGAGCTTCCAGCTGCACGCCTCCGTCTTGATCACCAATAGGCAACAGCCCGTTGCTCTCGGAGGCACCGCTTGGCTGAGCAGTCACACCAGTGTTGGGTGATGAGACTGCACTGCAAACGGCAAGCTCTTTGCTGCTGACAGACAGCTGCCCCCACGTGCTGCTGGCACATGACTTCTTTGCTTGGGATTTACTGAAGGAAACTCCTGGCTCTGGAGGAGTGACCTTGGTGGCACTAACAGCTTCTCGACTGGGTTCTGCATTGATGAAGCAACTTTGAGAAGTGGATCCAGTATTGGAGCTTGCTGACCAGTCAAGATGGTGCTGGTTGCTACTTTTCTGCTGGTGCTTTGATTTTAAGGTATCACTGGTGAAGTCTTGTTGGAGGCCTGGATCATAGTGCAGGGTAGAATGTTTCTGTGGCCTGTCATAAACCTGGAAGGTAAGAAAAGAAAAAAAAAAAATCAGGGAAAAAGTCAGTTTATCAGTCCAGTCACAACCACTGGCTGCAGCTCTTTAGTTGCATAGTGAATGACGACTGCTCTAAGCCAAAGTCCTCATAACAGTTAGGAGCCTTTATAAAGTGTCCTTATATTTCAGTCAAGTTTGCATTCAGATTCATGCATTGTAAACAAGTTTTGTGTGTTTTCCCACTCTAAAAACAATGGAAATATTTTCTATAAATGCTAAATTGCAGAGGAAACATCTTTTATTGATTTTTAATTTAAAACATGAGTAAAATATTCCCTTCCAATGAATGAATGGTGAAACTTAGCCTCTCGGTGAGAATGCTTTTCCTTAAAAATAATCCCTAGCAAACTCAATGCTCAAAATTAAATCCACTAATGTAAACAACATGAATATAGAATTATCTAGGAAGCTACAACAAACAAGAGGAAAACTCATGAGTTCATCTCCCCACAAAGCCAAAATCCTCAAAGATCTACTTGTCTAAATTGCCATGTAGAAGTCATCACCACAAAATCAATGGTTAAAAATGATAAGCATAGTATCCAGTGTGTGAGGTACACTTGCCAAGTTCAAGATTTGCATTATTCTCTTTATATTTTAATAATCTGATATTTGCATTGTTGGGAAGTGACATCTTCAATACACTTTTTAATCTGACAGCAAGCCTTCAAACTGCAGGGGTAACAGAAAGAACAGAATTATACCAAAGTCTTCTTCAGAGCAAAATAAAGGCTACTTTATTCTTGGCAGGCCTTCTTCATTTAGAGAAAATTATATTTCTTTACAGCTATAACTTTTTCAAAACTCTTTTAAGTGTAAAAAACAATGAAACATACATTTTATTTTCTCTCACTGACCTCCTCTAGCCATTTGTTTTCTCTGGTCACATTCAGATGTTATGTTTTGTAAAGCTCTGGACCAAACCGTGCAACTGATTTTGAGCATCTAGTAAACAAGCAAACAACTGTTCCCAACAAACTGTAACAACACCGTTCTGAATACCAAATAAATGATGAGAGACTTAAAATAAATGCGTAACTAAGGAAAGAACAATAGAAAACAACTGCTAAGTGTCTCATGTTTCTGCAAACATGCTGTTACAATTAAGTTTCTATCAGCAGCATTACATTAGATCCCTGCTTGGGTTGTTTGCCACAGAGATTTTGGGGTCAGCACAAAATGTTTCTGAGCTCCTTGAGGCCTAGTCTTCCGGGAAATTAGGTGTCCTCAAATTTTGATAAATTTCAGAGGGGATTTGTAAGGTGCTAAACACCCCAAGTCCACAATATGTTATTTAGTGACCAGCAAACATGCAACTTATAGGCAAAGTAATGTTGAGGTATCCTTAGTATTCACATGAAAAAGGACATGTGGCCTTTCTGGAATAGGCAGTAACGACGAAGTTGTTCTGGTCCATTGTTTGCAGAGTAATAGGGGACTCTTAAATCCTGTGGATAGTTCAGCTGTTGTACATATGGACCAGCTACGCTCAGGGAAAGCAGAGATTTCCAGGAATTGTGGAGTGAGAAAATGAAAGTATGCAGCTGCGGTGGTGCTGCAGATGTCACGGGCGAGTGACACACTTTTCTTTCTTTTTTTTCAGCCTGAGAAAAGAGCCGAAAGCATAAATAGGCCTCGGGGAAGAAATCGGCTCCTCCTCTCAGCAGCCTCCCACGCTCCAGCCGCACTGCAGCCTAGGGGCACGCAGCTCCCACAGCACAACACCAATGTCCTCCTTGGGTAAAATACAAGGGAAAACACAGCCCACCTGTTTCCATGTCCCCAGAATGAAGTTGAGTATGTTTTCATGCCTCACATAGAACATACTCTTCCAGCGTACAATTTTTTATTCAGAAAAAAAGCCTGGAAATAGTAGGTTGAGGTCTCTCCCGGCCCCTGGTGCTGTGCCAAGGTAGAGATCTCAGCTCTATGGCTGCTGTCAAAGCAACTCCTGCCCCTCACATTATTTCCAAAATGCTGAACTGCAAAACTAAGCAACAGGAACAATTTCATTCGGAAAAAGAGAAGGTGACTATAGCAAGAAGAAAACATCACAAGCTAGCAACACCCTGGTGTCTCTAAGCACACTGCACACACACAGGAATCTCTGGTTTAAAAGAAGCAATAATCTCTATATTTAAAGCCATTAATAAGGGCTCAGCATTGAGAGGCCAGCTGTATATCAGAGATGAATGCTGACTTATCAGTTGAATCCTCCAGTCTCATTTCCTTGTTCCACACACTATAAAATGGTGATGCAACTACCAACATATCCCTAATGATAGCCTTGTCATTACTGCAGTACCACAGGCCACCACAACATTAATCTTACAGTTCATGAGAAAGATATCCCTCTGTCATCAAAGGTGCCAACGCTTGAGGCATTTTACCACATAGATAAATATTCCAGTTTTAACAGGGCCTCAAAAACCCGTCGACAGGATTGGAGAACTTCATTTCTGAAATGGGATGTCAAACTATATATCTGCTGTAGCAAATAGCAGTCCACAGGGTCTCTTCATGGTATCCTTCCAGCATAACGTTTACAGTTTGCTCTCTCCTGCCAGACATGTCCATGTCATCCCAAAATAATTCTCGTGGAGGAAAGACCAAAGTAACGAGAGAGCATGCAGCTGCAGTAGGTTGGATTTCATAGGCTATATCAAATACATGGGGACTGTCTTCTTAAAAGCAACAGTAAACTGGTTAAAAGTAATGCAGCAAAATCTATTTCTTTTTATGGTGTATTTTTCTGTACTGCTTTCTGATCCCATTGGTCCTAACTGTTAGGCTTCACCTTGCCTTTCTGGGTGAGCACAATCCTAAGAAACAAACAAGAGATATCATAATATATCTAACATCTGGGATAAACTACTGGAGGATATTGGGTCTGTTGGGGGGGAGCGGAGCAAAGGGGGGCTTGGTAAGAGTAAACGAGGCTCTTCACAAGCCTATATCTTGCTACCTTACACAGAAATTCATTATTTTATTTGTCAGTGAGCATGTAATATACTGGAGATCTATAGCAGGGGTCATTTGACTCAAAAAGTGTTCCTATGGCAACACAGCTTGAGACCAGTACCAAGAACAGTGGGCTTTTTCCTGAAGAGTGAAATGATTAACTTTTGTTTACTTTTTGGTAAAATTTTTCCTAAAAATACTTCAAACTTCAGCCCCTCTATTTGTAGTTCTCTCTTCCATTTAAAGAGATTTTCTTTAGCAACTAATTATTCTGGACCAGGACCCTACTCTTTCATCTGATAGAAAAGTAGAAACATATTTTAACCCATGTAATTTTATCACTAACCTTGGTCAATATTTCTCTTGAGTCAGTTTACAAGAAAGCCTTAGTGGGTTATAACCCCACCTTTCCTTTAAAAAGTAAAAATAATATTTTCTGCTTTTTAATTGCAAGGAAGTTTGAGCAACACAATCCACTATGCACTAAAACTTACACTAAAAAAAGTGACTTATGAATCCTCTTACCATTAGTGAAATGGTTTTAGCGTCAAGCTCATGACTTTCAGTCCTCACATCAGGTAGCTTTATGTAGACTTACAAGCAGGATACATCTTGTTTGCAACTGAAGAGAATTGCACAGAGAGCAGAGATGGCAGTGTGTGCTTTCACATGCCTTGCCAGACCTGTGTATCCCTGCACCTACTGATGTACTTATCTTGATAATTTTATTCAGGCATGCAGGCCTCAACCATTAAAAAGGAAAGACATGTTATAGCCACCTTCCTAATGAATAGTGCCTTACTCTACAAAGAGTACCCAGTGGCTGAATCCGTCCCTCTTGGACTCTTACTTTAACTACTAGATGTATCACTCTACCTCCACATCCCCTCTGAGCTTCTCTCGAAATTTACATACTACTTCCAGTCCCAAAGCAGAAAGCAGGAAAAGATTCCAGTAACCAAATCAATAAATTAATGTGAACATGAGAAAAAAAAAAATCCAAACTAATCTATAGGGGAAAAAAAATAATAATAATAATAATAAAAAAAATAATAAACACTTAGATATAACTTGAAACAAATCTAGTAGCTTACAGGGTGTGGTAACTTTTTGCTCCAAAAGGAAAAAGGAAAAAAATTCTAGAGGTATATATTCCTGACATACAGCTTGTCAGGAATCTGGCTTGCAAATCAAAGTTAATACTACTACGCCCCCTCTTTAAATCATTTGCAGATCCATCTGTGTAATGGCTCCTCAAGTGTAATTCCCTATTAAGAGGCTTTATATGGAGAGATAAGCAGCTGGTTCCCATGTCACTAATTGCTGTCTGCTGTGATTTTAAAACATCTGCACTATTGTGCTCTTCATTTTCATATTCTAATCACCCTGAAACTTGAAAAAGGTACATCATTGATTGTTTCTGTGGGTTAATTAGTACACAGTCTCCTTGTAGAGACAATTTAAAGGCAGTCAGAACCTCAATCAGCAAGTTTGTTTTAAAAATTAATAACATTGGGAGTGTCTGTGGGGATTGGCATCCACAGTGACACATCAGAGTATGCTCTGGGGGCATACCGTCCTTTGTTTTCTTCTTCACAGGCTGAAAATAAAATAAAATAAAATAAAAATGAGGAAAGGCTTTCCTAAACAAATAATATCACTTAGAGACTTTGGAAGTGTTTGCCTTTTCTCAGGGCCACTCCTGCCTCTCCAGCAAGCAAGAATCTCAGAAAAGCATTGTTCAATTCCTCTGTGTGGTCTAGGAACCTGAAAGATATTTTTCGTAGCAATTCTGGCAATGAGGAGCTGACATCTCATTGGAAATCAATGGGGTGACTGTTTTAATTTATGCAAGAGTTTGGTCTGTTGGCCACCTGGGCTGGTTGATGCTGAGTCATAAGATTGCTTCCAAGCCACGCAGAGAAGTATATTAGCTCAGGCACAGCATTCTGCTAAGGAAGCTGTTTTGCATGTAGACCGGACCTTCCTTGCACCTAGCCTGGTTTGAGAAAAGGCAAGGCTGCATTCATTCCTAATTCCGTTTTGAAAAAATTAAAGACGAGGTTGATAATGTTTCTAAACTATTCCGAAAACAGCTCTTTGATGAGGCAAAAGGTCAGCCTGAGATTTCTTAGGACTGAATGAAAATATCTGGCTGCAGTAATGATAAGATGGAAATGCAATGTGCACCTGCCTTCTAAAAACAACAGATGTGGCTTTGGTCCTTCACAAGGAGTTCCAAAAAATGGGAGAAACTCCAGATAATTCGTTCCTCTTGAAAAGCTTTCTCTTCAGTTTCTGCATCCTAGACATGCATGAAAATAAGTTGCTGGAAAATAAAACCCTTTGAGAGGAAGAAAAAGTCTGAGATATCCTGCTCCAGCACATGAATAAATAATCCTAGCTCAGATCATACTTTTGCTCAAAACTGAAACTGAGCATTTCCTCTCATTTCCCAGTGGGGCAACTGAAAACAGCTCACTTGAAGCTTATAATCAGAACTAAAGGTTGGAGACAGTTCACATCTTTTGGTGAGTGCTCCGAGCCTTCCAGAGCCAGCTTTACTCTGTAAATAAAAGATGCTAGGTAGAGGAGATTCAAGGTCTAGAGAAACTTGGTTCTGGTCTGATGACTTACGGGTTTAGCAGTAATTGTGGCCAATTTATATCAGGATTGTTTGATTGAATAAGGTCAGTTTGTAATAGCAAGTGTCTGAAAGGGCTCAGGAAGTCTTGTATATCCTTAGTAACTGTAATCATGGAGGAGAGATCACAAATTGGAATGTGACACTTGATAGAAAGGAAAACAGCAGTAACATCTTGTGAGAAACTCCACTAAAGCTAGTTCAAAACTGATACAAGGGCTTTAATTCCAATTAAAATATGGATAGAAAACATGTCATCAGGCATTAATATGAAATTCACGATTATTGTCCTAAAGAAGGAGAATTTTCCAGGGCAGTGTATGAAATTCAACAATTCCAGAGTTCACTCCTTCCTTAAAATCCTCAATCTTCAATAGCACAAAGCCCAAACACCACCACACTCACACAACTAAGGATCATTAATTAGATATCGAAAGAGAGGCAGGAGTTAACACGAAACTGCAGGGGGACTACTTGAGAGCAAGACACAGCATGGGCTAAGAGTGGGTTAATTAAAAGCAAAGCATCAACTGTTTGTGTCCATTCGCTGAACATAAACATAGCAGACTGTGGTGCAGTGCTGTGCACATCAAGAAGAGCTCCACTGAAGGTGCTGGGAGTCCCTGCAGATTTGCACTGCCGTTGTTATACACCTCTGTTTTCCCTGAGATATTTGTGTAATCATATCAATACAGAAAAGGTGAAATTCCATGGGAAAGTTGGTGTTGTTATTTGCTGCTGCAGCATAAGCAGCTTGTTGTTCTTACCATGGGCATGGTCAAGATAACTAAGTAAAAATATTGATAAAACAAAAGCTTTTGCATTGCAAACCTTTTGAGAATATTAACTAAAGTCCTTATTTTACAGAAACGGTAAAGCAATACACAGAGATTACTGAATGGTCTAAAGATGCTCACAAGATTGCAAATAATATAGTTTTTCGTGCCTTCCAACTAAGGCATCCTGATTTGCTTTATAACTATCAGATTCTAAGTTATTCCAAATTAATTTTGGTACTGCTTTAAACGATGATTTGCATGCTACTTCAGTGTTCAGCTGCATTCCAAACACTTTCAATTTCCAAACACAGTAATTGAGGATTTTATTTGGGTAAACTGCAACAGATTGTGAGTTTATAAAGGTTAAATTTGGAACTAGGATCTGATCCATTCCTTACTTGCAGAATAAGGTCATCTCTACATATACTCTTTTTTTTTTATCAAACATTTATCAACCCTATTCTTTTCAGGGCTACACATTAAACACCGAGTCTGGGAAAACCCTAAACAATGGGATTTTTCTGTCATTTCCAACAAAGCCCATCACCACTGACATAACAATGCAGTTGAAGTATCATGTTTAAGCATAACATGTTTTGCTGCCTAACTTTAGGCAGCTAGTAGAGAACAAATACCACCTAAGGTGGACTATAACAGAACTAACGCAGTTTTGGTGAGACAGCCCTAGTTCGATCCTTGCTTGACCTTTAGCCAGTGCATAGAGTTCTAAGTGAGTGTTTCAATTGGGCATTACACCCAAGAAGCAGGGGTTTGCAGAGGAAAATGTCTTGCTAAACTTCTTGTTTTTTTTTTTTTTTTTTTTTTTTTTGTCCAAAAGCTGGGTTAATGAACCATCACTGACACAAATACTTTAATATTGATGTATGAAATGTATTTCCATCCCTTCAGTAGTGCTATAGTCCTATGGAGCTGGTGTGCAAGTAAAAAAATTGCATGTCTAACTTTATGTTTTATGCTTTTCCTCCTTCCTCTGTAACTTTTGCATTTGAGGGCAAAATCAAATGGCAGAAGGGTCCCAGGATGGATGGAGTTCTATTGGCTTTATAGAAATGCTAGCAGTAAGTATTTATCTCTGAAACGTCTGTGGTGTTGTCCGAAACATTAATGCTTCAGCATGTCTCAGATTACTAAATTGGAAATAAGGATGTGATCAGCTGTGTACTCTAAGTTTCTGCCGTAATTTTTAAAAGCCTGCAGTGCTTAATTTGCATTGAAAGATTTCATTTATTATAGGAATTGTAGCTTTATCCTGAATGCATTAATTTTTTTCCAAGGGGTGGGGGAATTATAAATGGCTTTTCCATTGAGGCCAATGCTTGTTTCCACTAGAGTTAAATAATTTGAGTATAAATTGAGTCCTTGAATGTCAAGGAGATGCTGAATTCACCTGAAAACAGGCATTTAGAAAAGCTCATAAAAGCTGTGAGCTCCAGTCAGTTAGCTCATCATTCTTTTAGCATGCACTTCATTTAGCAGTTACTGACCGCCAGATTAATTCTTTCAAAGCATCCTGATTGCAGCTAAGGTCTAGCATGAAGTATTGCATATGCTACAGCATTAAACAAAGTCCAGAAATCTGCCAGAACATCAATTTGGTGTATCTGGGTTAAATTTCATGAAAATTCACAAAGGGGTTTAAATATACTGAAGAAAAGGAAAGTTTTTCCACTTCTCTGCATCAAGGGGCGAGTCCTGCCCTACCAATTCACCCTGAAAACATGAAACTGATCCGCAACAAGATGTGGGTGGTTCATTCCTGTTGGAAAATCTGCCTGGAGAAGTCATACATGATAAATTTCTAGCTCCACTTGTTATGAACTCAAAACCACATTCTCTGTAGAACCAGCAGATGATGTGGGATGTATACCATGTTCTTGACTCTCTCAAAAAGCTGGTCTCCATCTCCTGAGTGGGATTTTCCTTGGTTTTCATTAGTAAAATAATTATCTTGTGATGAAAGAGATTAGGAACACACTCATCTAGCCTCAAACTCTCATGCTGTCATTCCTAACAATTCAAGTAAGCATGCAGTGAAACCTACCCCATATGCAAAAACCACAGGACAACTATCATTTCAGTTTCGTCCTCTCACTTTATATGTACTCTGTGCCCATTTTTTCAAAGATGCTTTGGATGAAATGTAATCCTTTTCTCCATATTGCTCATACCAACAGCAAGTGCATGACACTGTTTCTGGGGAACTTTGCTGTGGAGGCTGAAGACATCAGAAGTGTGACAGCAGATTGTTTCTAGTCTAAAGATGACACCCTCTCCCTCTCCATAATCATCACTTTTAGTATTCCACCACGTGAGTGCACTTACACACCTAAGCAGTTGTGTTTGAAGAAAAACACCAAGCAATTCACAGGCACATCTAAGGTATAAGTGCATTCTATGAGGATGCCAACTTCCACCTGCACGTCCTCTTACAAGAATATAAAAGCAGCAGTTTTGGTGACATTATTGTCACAGACTGCCCTGGCTAATCCTCCTGGACTAATTTTATCATTATTCGTATGTTGTTCCCCACAGCCATCTCTTCTGCCTAGATGCTTTTGCTAATTCCCTCACTGCACCCAGAGCAAAGGCTTTTCCATCAGCGGAAATGTGACCAAACTAGCAATAAAGTTTTGGAGCAACAAAGAAATAGTAATGGTGACGTCAGTTATTTCAGCAGCAGAGATAGTCAGGGTGATGATGAGTGCTATCACATTTGGGGGCCATTTCTGTGCTTTTTCTGAATGACACGTGTCTCTCTTTTGATGTTCATTCCTTGTGCCTCCTCCCCCTCCTCCCTCCCCAGCTATCACAGAATCGCCTTTACTAATAAACCTCCAGTTCGAATAGCAGGTTTTATTTAGTGTGCTATAAAAACAGTCATTTGTCAGATCATAAAAGGGGCTCAACTGGACTGCATCATTTTGCTGAAGTGAGTTTTCTGGTGCAGTGATACTCTCTTCTAAATGCCACAGTCTCCACTACCAGTATTTATGTGCCAAAATAAAATGCAATTTTCTGTATTTTATTAAGTGTGAATCTCCAATGGAAATCAATTAGAGAGCTCAGCCCAAGATTTAATTGTCCCTTGATTTTATATTTTCAAGACTTTCTTAGCCATTTTCACAACACACTTTTATTAAGGTACAGCAGAAATACTTTAAGGCCATGACCAAGTTTAGGTTTGTTTTCCACAGAAATAAAACAGCAGCATGGGCTGGAATAAAAGAGAGAACAAGGTACAGCGGTTTAAAAGAAGGCTTGGAAGGCATATCAAGCATTACTTTGTAATTAAATGGCCTTCTAGGTTTCTTTGGCATCTCACCTAAGAAATTTGGGATAAAATTCATCTCATTGAATCCCCATTCTTTCACCAATTTGAATTAAACAGGTAGAAAATCTCTTAGTATGAATTCAGGTCTGGGATTAGTATCCAAAACAGCAAAGTTTGTAGCTCTCCTGCTCAGGATTTGCTTATCGATGCAGATGATCTAGTCTGTAGAAAATCTTCAGTTGTTGGACTTTCAAAAAAAATTCAGAGATCTCTCTGTATGACCTCTCTTATGAGCGGAACCATTGGGACTACATACAGAAATAGTACAGCATGGCCAGCACATCAGAGTATTGCTCTTTTGATTGCCCGTGTTCTACTAAATCACCTAAATACATTTCTTCACTCTACACATGTTGATGAAGCAGAACCATTCCCAGTGCAGTTATTACTTCCTCTTAAGTGCTAGCTGTGTGCTTGAGTTGAGTAACTCCGTAAAAACGCTGACACAAAGTTACAGTCCACTATCCCCTACCCTGACTCAAAGGGTATATCAGGGAAAGACAGTACAGTGGAAGTGATATATATACAGGGGAAGACACAACTCAGACATCAACATGTACTTGTCTATTTCTAAGGGAGCAAAGTTAGATCTAATTATACATCTTATTTTTTTTCCTCCCACAGTACAGCTTATCTGAGGGATCAGCATCTGTAGAGATGGTAGAAGGTAAGTTTTTCAAAGAGGTGCTGGAGGAGAGAGGGAAATGAGCTAAGGCACTGGTCAGGGTGGTGTTGCAAGCATTTGAGGTACAACAAAGCGACTTCAAATGGGGACAACAGCGTCACAGCAGGTCCTTCAGCTTAGCAGATAGATACAGGGTTTGAAGTAGAAGCTAACAGCAGTAAGACAGAAACATGGCCCACATATTTAATAGGAAATATAAATAACCATGAGAACAGCTTATCATGGCAATGGATTGTCGATTACTGGAAGATTCTTGTAAATCTAGGCTGGGTGTTTTTTCAAACAGATATGCATTAGTGCATGACAAATATTGGACAGGAATACATCTAGGCAAATCCCCTGGTATGAGTCATGCAGGAGGTTTGACTAAGTGATCACAATGGCTCTTTCTAGCCTTAAAAATCTGTGGCCATATATCCTCTCTATATCCTCAAGTGTTTTGTCCAACCAAGTGTTAAGCAATTCCAGCAATGTGTCTTCAAGCCCTTCCTCTGGGAGGCTATATCCCAGTGTAATAAATCTCACTGCTCAGAGCCTCTACTTTCTTCCCCTGGAATCATTTCTATCCCTCGACACACCTCAATTCTGGATTCATCCCAGCAATTCTTCCTCATCCTTGGCACCAAAAAGAATATTTCACATTTTTTAACAAGTCATTTCACTTGCCATATTCCTTGCTGTTGTAAAGCAGCTTGTCCCAGTGGTACAGCTGAGTTTATTT
Organism: Centrocercus urophasianus; assembly: GCF_019232065.1. NCBI lineage: Eukaryota > Metazoa > Chordata > Aves > Galliformes > Phasianidae > Centrocercus > Centrocercus urophasianus. The sequence goes on along the minus strand of NW_024884922.1, from coordinate 5,819,799 downwards.
ACTAGGAAGGACCTTTAGATCCTTACAAGCCCAGTGAGATGCAGTTCTCCCCAGAGTGAAGACGAGCACATGCAAAGAAAACATTCATGTCAGTGCATTCAGGAAACCAATGTATAGAGGAAGTTGTTGTGATTCCTGTAACAATTCCTCTGCGCTGGCTAAGTGCGCACACACATGGACTTTCAAGAGGTGAATAAATGTAAAGTATTCCTCCATACTGACCCTGTCCACACAAAATAGGATTTACTTAGATTTGGCCCTTCCAAATGAGGCACAAAGTCTGATATCCAATCTGGATCTAAATCCCACATACATCTGTGGAAGTGCACAAAATAAAAACATCCTGGATCTGAACACATGAGGAACATTGGGGTCATTTTTAGGCACTGGCTGCCATTTTTTTCCTAAAAAAAACCTGTTTTTTCTTTTCTAAATACAGAAGAACATATTAATTTGGTTTACATTTCTCTGCTTCTGTGTTCTCTGAAGAACAGGAGCCCAGATGCAAAACCTCTGAAATGTTGGAAGTGTCTGTCTGTATCCAAAGTCATGTTTAGTGTTCAGTAATGTTTTTGAGGATTGTGGGGGGACAATAAGCAACAAAATCTAAATCTCAAACCACTGAATTTTAAGTTACTATTTATTTTTTTCTCTCTATTTTTGACTAGGCAATGCAATTACTCTTGCACATTCTTTCTTCAAGGATTTCTCTCAAATATACATGCATATTTATTTTCTGCAAGCAGACAGAAAAACATTCCGAAATCAGCACAGATTCATCACTCACCCTGCACACGACCTTATCAGCAATTGTGATGGGTGGCCCCTGTGGAATACTATGGAAAGGGCAGAGCTAGAAAATGTGTACTTTAAAGTGCTGGAGACTTCAGTTCAGTGCACACTGCTGCTACAGACTGTTCAGCTTGTTATGGATATCTGAGAATTTCAGATTTCCCTGACTGGCGGTTGTAAGACTTACAACAGTAATTTTTAAGTTACGTTTTTTCCTCTTGGAGTAGGTTAGGTACTACTGAGGGTACCAGATACCTACATATATAACATCTACAATGAAGAAAAGAAGAAAAACAGAGCTTCTTTGAGTTTTCCAGATCTTCCCTTTCCCACACATAACATATGCTGGATTTACTGCTACTGATCAAGTGAATGTTTCAAGAGAAGCAGCGGTGTGCACAAAGAGTACACTTTGTTAAATGATTATTATTAAAAAAATTGACCTAACAAAAGTTCATTACACGTATTTTTCATCATGGCCTTCAGAATGATATCCATCGCATCATTCACATGGAGCAAAAAGCTTTTAAACGATCTAAATTTTATCAACAGTGAATCCCCAAAAAAATAATGGAAGAAGGAGTCATTATTCAGAAATACTGAGGTACAGCAATTTACCCAGTTTCTTCCCATATTTTTCTGCCAGTGCTAGCAGAAGAAACTGGGCTTCCTGACGTTCACTTTTTCAAGTGCCCATGGAGGTTCCCAAGACCAAGGTCCCAAGTTCAGATTGCCAAGGCTCTTTGCAATCTAGATTAACGTGACTTCAAATAAATAAATGAGTTGTCATTCAGACAATGATAATAAGACACACCTTCCACTACAAGCACGAAACAAAGAATGATCTGTAAATTGAAACAGTAAGAAAAAAAGGCAAGTAGGAATTCCACCAATGTTTCCTGTATGAAGTGCATGTCTTCTCTGGTTTATATGTAAATGGATGGGGAAAAAACAATAAATATTGAAACTATATTTAAAAATGCCCTTGCATGGCAAATACGGTCTGCATGTATTTATACTTTTTTATAGGTTATCACCAAAATCATACCCCTCTGGCAGAAGCTGAAGAGCGAACATACAGATGCTTTGCTGTATGAGACTGTGTGTAAGTGTGGGAGGGAAAATAAAAGGGCTCCAAGCTGGCTGAAATGATGACTTTCCATCAGAAGTGACCATCAGTGTCAAAGCCACAACTGCAAAAACTGTTTTGCAAAAGCAGAGTAAATGTGATACTGTGCTTTAGAGCAGCAAGAAGGCTTTCACAGAATGCCAGTGGCGATTTGGATATGTCTCAGATGTAGAAGGCTAGCATTTCTGTATTGCAAACACTACACGAGTGATACTTTTTAAATTCCTTATCTTTGTGGTGTTATTAAAATGGACTATTCATGCATCTGTGATCACAACGCATATGTAAAGCTCTACCTGCCCAACTGTGTGCATTTATCTGTGCACGTGTGTACATTTTGCTAGATGTTTAATTTTAAAGTTGGACTTTTTTTTTTTTCTCAAGGAAAGAAAGCCCAGTCTGTGGGGAAGATCCCCACTCATCCATCTTTGATGTAATTACACCAGGAAAAGCTATAAAGTCTATACACTTTTCATCAGCAAAAGACATGGTCGCAGGCAAGAAGCGACCTCATGTTTCTGCTCCTCAAACTCCCAGCAACCCACAGCAACTTAAATTAGAACATGTGCAATGTAATTAGGTTTCCTTCCCTTGCAGACTTGTTGTACTCCTCCAGTTTGTGAAGGAGGGGACACTTGAGGCTACATCTCAGCAGGGCTGGCTGCTGCTCGCTAGGGTTTTTCTTAGAGAAAAATAGGAAAAGTTTGTGATTGAAGAAAAGCTTTTGCACTTTCAGCTCTTGTCCTCCAGAAACTGGGTTTCTAGTTAGGAATAATAATAAAAAAAAAAATGTACATCATAGAGTTGAAGATAAAATAAGAAATTCAGGTCAGGATCCAAACCCAAGTACTCCTCAGGACTGAGCTGCTTTCTGCTAGTGCTATAGCTTGGACCAGCCTTGTCTGATATAAGATCAGGTTTGAAATAACACTCATGAATATACTGCATGAATTGGCTCTCCAGTTTGATGCATCACGTCAGTCAGAGCAGGAAACTAAGGTCATAGTTTTGGCCACCCAACCTTTACTAGCACCTGGTTGAGGAGCCCAAGTTTCTCATGTTATCAGTAAGACCTCCAGAGAGGAAATCAGAGCAGCTAAATCATTCTACTGACTATATAAAGCATCTGAACAAATAATTCAGGCTCTGGAATTAGTTATCAGAAGGGAGGCATTATGAGTATAGCCCCAATTACATTGGTGTCCAATAATACACTTTTAACTACCACTTTCCTACCACTCCAGACCAGAGCTGAGCCATGCCTTGACAAAAGAATTTCTCAAAACATTTCTCAACAAGACAACTGTTTGGAAGCTTAAATTGTTTCTGGCAATACTTTCAAGATTTCCACCTATCATTATTATTTCTTGTTGAGATCCATGCACTTCTTTGAAAACATGTTTTGAATACAGTAAACTGTGAACCTTTGGGGGATGTTTGATGCCATCACTCCTGCCTGAAGCACAGAATTTTTCATTTTCTTCATAAAAGCTCTACCATTACAAAGTCTTAATTAAAATTGTTCTTCAATGAAAGACTTCTCTTTCCTTTTTGAGGTAAACCATAGAAGAGAAAACATATGGTCTTGGATATACCACAGTCTTGTTCCAGGCAAATAAAGATTTGGAAAGCAAAGAACAAACTTACACGTGCAATTCAAATTTAAACCCAGCCATTTTCAAAGTTAACAGAGGTTAACATTTCCTTGCACCCTCTCTCTCTGCAAATGCTACATGATACAAATGGACATCTGGATACAGAGAAAATCTGTTACCAGGATTCAAGTAAGTCGCATCTTGGATGTTTGCACTTCTAGCTTCGTATTCAAACATTAGTTCAGTTTTGAGGTTAGTTAATCAGTAAAATCTTGAGTTACGTATATTCTGTTAGCTGCATATTAGAGCTACTGGCCACAAGAAAAATGCAACTAGGCTGTCTGCCTGCTACTTATGGAGCAGCATCTCCTGCTTTAGGCATTCTTTTGTCCTGCTCTTTCTATAGATTATTTCCCACAAGAGCGTGTCTGATTCATTCTTGGTGCTTCCAGAGACACTTAATTCCATTGCCTGCTTTTGAGCAGTATTGCTTTGCCCTCTCAACAGAATGTGGGCAACTGCTGTGAGATTAGCAAGGCTTTGCTTTGGTTCCACGTGGCCTGAAGTAGGCATACCTTACTCTGTCTGTCTTTTGATTCTTGGGCTCTGTTCACCAGGCCTTATGGTTCAGCAGAGAAAAAAGCACAAAAACTTATCATTACAAAAAATACAAAAAGAGGACACTGTCTGACCTCTGACTTCTGACCACACTGATCATGAACCAGGCCTTGGCTTCTACTTACGGTGTTTTTTGGAGAGCACAATTCCAGATGTGTTGCTGCTGAAGTGAAGGTATCTACTTTATTTCCTCAAAGGACCACAAGACAAAAAACAGCAGTTTAGGAAGAAAAGGAAACAAAACAAAACAAAACAAAACAAAACAAAAAACAAAAAACAAAAAACAAAAAACAAAAAAAAAAAAAAGCCACCAAAAATATTAGAGTATGAAACCAACTTTTGACTATCGTGGAGCAGCACTTCATTTGAAAAACACTCATCTTAATGAAAAACTCTTTCCAAGAAAATATGAAGAATGGTTCATCCAGTGACTCTGACATCTGATCTCTATGTCCTGATTTAACTGAGACATCTTTCTCTTCTGGTAAGTGGTTTTGCCAGCATTCCTGACCAGTACATGACCTACAAGTTTTAACCAACATGTGCTATGTCTACTCATTTATTGGGTAAAAACCTAGAGCTACAGCAGCAGTGTTCTTTGTTGACAAACTGAAGCTAAAATTTCTCCCTTCCAAACAATATGCCTGATGGGAATCCAGTAAAGCTTGATTTTTTCAGGTGAACAAGGCTTAATGCAAGAGTTAGGAAAGGTGTCTACGAGGCATCAAAGCAGCTCAAAGCCCCCTCTAAAGCACACAAGAGAGGTCGTAGGTTCCTGTTTAAATTATCTGCCCACGCTACAGGAACACAGGCAGCAAACAAAGCCAGGCTGATGTCTAGCAATTTGGTCTCAGAACCCGCCATGATTTGGGAAAAATAACTACAAAGCTATGGCATAACTCAAATGAAAACATGAAGGTTACTAGGGATACGAGCAGACTCATGGAGTAATTAAATAACCAACAGACACACACCACCACACACAGCCCTCATTTACTCAAATTCCTGACAGTTGTTTATTGAGAAGTAGGTGTTGATGGTTCACTTGTCTTGGATGGATTTCTTCTGAAGTAAACACCGTGCTTTCAACATGCCTAATCCTTTTCCTTGTAGAAAAACAAAACAAAACAAAACAAAACAAAACAAAACACGCAGACACTGTATACAGAATGGGCATCATTACTGCAGTGTGCTGGAGAGACAGGACTCCATGTATGGAAAAGATTGAGCTGCAAGAGTGTTTTGGAAAATGAAGAGTTATTTCGCAACAGGACATGATATTTCCCTTGGAGAAGACTTGCTTAGATTCTGCAGATTACTTTGTAGATAGAAAAGGGACAAAGTCTGATTGCGATGTTCTCTCTGATAAAGTCAAATTTCTCTTGATCTAGAAATATTTTATTCCCAGAAGTACTACACTGAATGTTTAAGCATCTACCCTCTTTTAAGATAATCTTTATATTCAAACGCAGGTGTAATTGACAATGCAATAGTCTCTGCTGAAAACAGATCTCAGTGAAAACCAAAATACTGAGCAAACCTCCCCTTCTTAGTCATGACACTGCACTAGCAGCAGCTTAAGAGATGGCTGCTTTTTACAACACAAATAGGATGAAAGGGATGAAATGAAAAGAAATGCAGGCTTAATGTTTGAACCTGCTGACAGTAAGATGCATTAAGTTATAGGGCAGCCTGCAGATACAACAGTAAACCCATTTTTTGAACACATAGGACTAGACGAAATCATAGGGAATGGAAAAAAGCACAGATTACAGAGAACAATTTTGCAAGAATAGGAAGTAAGACATTTAGTTGATCTGTCTACATCTTTTCCATCATTCCTCTTCATATTTCCAGACTAACCCAAGAGTTTCTGCTGTTTGCAAAATTTAATTGTGCATAATAGAAACTAGGCTACTCTGATACACACCTGATGAAAGTGCCTTCCAGGATGGTCTCTGACAGTCAAGAGAGTCAAAATAAGGATATGGATAGTTGAGCAAGGATGGATTTCAGTAATCACATCAAGCTGCTGGATTAGCACTTTGATGTGCATTGAGTCTCTAACAGAGATACAGATCACACTCTTGACTTTCCTTGCATTAGAAATCTAGGCACGTTAACCTAAGGCATGGCCTATGTTTGTGTTATCAAAGCCTGCAGAATGAATCAATCCTGAAAGGCATGAGACTTGTTAGCAGTGCTCCAGACTCCAGTGATTCTTTTCTCCTTTTTCTTTTCAGGTACTTTGAAAACAGCTACTATTCATGCAATCATTTTCAGGTGGCACGCATTAGCAAACCCATTTGAAAATACATCTTCTGAAGATATAATTTAAACCTTACAGCTAATAAAAAATATATATTTTTTCTATTTCTAGGACAACAGTATTTGTAAAGAGATATGAAAGTTATGCAAAATTGAATCTCTGCACTGAGGAAAGTCTGTTTGCACTGATTTCCACACCAGAAATACCAGAAATAAATTAAAAGATTTGACCAAGGACACGTAGTCAAGGTCTCCCTAATACACATAGACTGGATTAGAAATCCAGATCTTCACTTCCATGATTTTTTGTAGTCACAACAGTCCATTATTTGCACTGTAATTATCTGGGCATACAAACAGGAGTTGACATTCCATGTTGTTCCAAAAACATGCGAAAAAAATCTGCCCAGAATCATTAAGTTCAAATAATAAAGGCAGAGCAGAGAAAATGAAAGATGAAGAAGCAGAGGAAAGAGGCCAACACGTCACTCAACACAAAAGCCACAACCTGTGACTTCCAAACTGGGTCTGAAAACATTTTGCCAGGATAGAGTTAGATTCACCATACTCCCTGACTTACCAGTCAAAGCATTCAGGCAACTAATCCATCTCACACACACATTTAAGCAGGCCTTACACACTTGCTGTGTGCATTCTCAAGGGGACCTTTAAATGCTGTTTTGTACACAGTGCAGCGTGTCCTTTCAGTGGTGTGAAATAAAAAGGTGAGTGCCATGCCGAAAGTTCCAAATCCAGAAAAAAACAGCTCAGGATGCATAAATAATTAAACAGGGTGCAT
>NW_024884922.1:5809045-5812498 GCF_019232065.1 Centrocercus urophasianus | reverse complement strand
AAAAAAAAAAAAAAAAAAAAAAAAAAAAAAAAAAATTAAAAAAGAGGCTGTAGGATTCAAGTTAATCTTTTATAAGGCCTATCTTCAGATGGTTGCTTCTTTACAGAAACTTCACAGGACTCTGTTTCTTTTTGAACCAAGTATTCGTACAAAAAAGCATTTTGACAATCTCACTAGGATGCTCATCCTCTGTGTTCAGAGAAAGATTTATAAAGATCACAAGGCAGGATTGTGAATATAACGATCCCAGGGATTAGCCTCTCTTCTAAGCATGGTAGGGCAGTCCTTTGGACCTGTCTGAAATCAGAGAGGGGTCTCTTGACTGTGTGCCAGTGTGCAGCTTTTTTCTCACTTCCAATGTCCCTTTCAGGCTTTCCCTTGCGAGCCTGCAATACTTTAAATACTTAAAAGTTTAAAGCTGTTATATGTTATCTATCAACCTCCCCATCAAAGGGCAATAGAAATATCTGAGTGAAGAATCAGAGAATTTTGTTTCTTGTCAGAGTGGATATACTGCTGGGAAGTGCTGATTAAGTATCGATAAGGAACATATTTAACCTACTGGAAAATCAAGCCTAAAGGACAAAGAAAAGCTCATTCAGAGGAAAGAGACTGCCAGAGAGGCTATGATATATCTTTCTCTGGGGATGTTGAAACCCCCCTGGATATGATCCTGAGCAATGTGATGCTCTAGGTGACTTTGCTTGAAGGAGGTGTGCTAGACTAGATGATCCCTTCCAATCTTAACTATTCTGTGACTCTATGACTCTGTGACTAAGACACTGAATGGATACTTTGGAGACATTTATTTCCTCTTACACTGTCATATCCTGTTTGAATAGGCAAGGAACTTGATTATAGGACCATAGAATCGTAGAATGGTTTGGATTGGAAGGGACCTTTAAGATCATCTAGCTCTGGTTATTACCAGCCAAAGATTCAGATGAGGCTAGCATCTAGTTATAGGCATTTAAAAGTGGTTTTAGTAGTGATTCTTGTTCACTATATGGGTAAGAATCCTGATTTAGTGACATAGTTACCCAGGGGCATTTCCGTGGTCAGTAACAGAGAAAGATGACTAGAATGACTGGGCCAGTAAAAAAGTCTAACTTGCTCTCTGGAAGTCCACTGATTTTTGTTGGAGACAAAAACAGTCTTCACTGAAAATGCTGATACTTTGTAAAATACTTTCCTAAATTTCATCATTCTCTGTCCGAAAAAAAAAAAAAAAAAAAAAAAAAAAAAAAAGGATCAAAATAATATCTGCCACCCCTCTTTTGGTTTTACCTTGTAAAATTCATGGAGCAGGACTGTCCCTTACAGTGCCTGCTATAATAAGGGTCTGGTTTGGCTTAGGTCTTCTCAGACTATCTGAATGCAGTGGAGACACATGCCAGCCCTCATGTTTAACTGCATTATCTGCTTTCACCTCTTTCCCCTGAAGAGTAAAATAAAGGGCAATAACATCACAAAATTTATTGATATATTATCAGTCATGCAAGAAGAGCAAACTATCGTGCTTGAGGGACTGCATAAAACCTGTCAAAATTTCCTCACACTTTTATATGTGCACACTTTTTTCAAATTACCTCTTTTATAAGCCTCTTTAAACAAATGACATAAAAAACTTGCCAGAAAAAGAAAAGAAAAAAACACCCTACAACTGGTAAAGATGAGAACCTGAGAGATCTCATGACTCAATGAGTTCGTGAGCGTGACCCCAGTTCTGCCCATTTGTGCAAATAGATTAATGGCACAGACATTAATTACATGGTCACATACTGCTCTTTTCTGCAGGGCCCCTGCCTCACTACATGCGAGAGGCTTCCATTCCTGTAACTTTATAGCACATTAATCATGGATGATGAGGCCATGAATCAGTTATGCAAGTCATCCCAGATACATACTGATGAAACCTGTAATCTGCCACCCCGTACCCATATTCTGATTATCCACCTATGTTACAGATGAACTATTTTTGGAATATTTCAAGCAACTCTCAGGACACTTAGTGCTTTTTCAGGAGCATAGAGATACTATCATTTCCAGAATGCCATGTGCCTAGGTTACTATGATGGACTCTGTAAGAAAAAATGTGATGATCCAACATTTAATGCTTTTGGTGTTGGCATCAGGCAACCTTCTGCATAGTAAAAAATTCTACCATAATGTCTTTAAAGAAGGGTTATATTAAGTGATGTAATGTAGACAACCCTTTTCGTGGTTTTATGAAGCCTCTAAATTCTGATCCATTTAACAAAAATTAAGCTTACTATTAAAAAAAAAAAAAAAAAAAAAAAAAAAAAATGAAAAAAAAAATAAAAAAAAAAAAAATCAAATTTTTGAAAAATAGAACACTGCTTATATTGCAGTTTTACATTTATATAAGTAGAGACAAAATGGTCAAGGTTTGGATGGCTTCTTTTTAAAATGTTTTGCACTGGTTGAAACATTATTTCTAAGAACAACAGATGATATAGTAAAAAATCAAAGACAAGTAGATTTATTCTATTTCATTCCTGTTCATCACTGAACATGTATACAGGCTATTACAGCTATTGGTGTTATCCCTACTTGTTAGCACCTCGAAATCTGCCATGCACTGAGTTATAAATTTCACCTTTGGAAAGGCCTTTCAGGCAATTCAAGCTATCCTTTCCAAACAGGTACAGCAGTTCCTATCAAATATTCACAAGTGTAAGATAGAATTTGAAAAAAAACAAAACAAAACAGTTTTTCTTTGAAAATTGCTGAAATTTAGAATAATTTTCTTAGAATTTAAAATCTGTTTTACTAGGATTTTACAGGGCAAAGGAAATAAGAAACAGTGGCTTTGAGTGAAGTCATCTCAGAGAAAGAAATTAGATAAGGGCTCATATTTTACAGTGATTTACATCTGATGCAACCCCATTACATTTAATGGGACCAGTGAAGATCTGTGTCAACATGGAATGTGACTCTTCATGCCTAAGTGCCGTGATTCATAGACTAGGTTACTGTGGTCACTGTGTTTAGGATAAGGCGTTATCTCCTGGGACTACTGACAGAGACTTTAGTTTTATTTCTTTTCAGTTTAGTTTTTCCTTCATTTGCTTCTTTAGGAATATTCAAGTGGATTAACCAGTATTTTGTGTATTTTCCTGCCCACAATTATTCTAAATTCTATCTGCAATCCCAGCATATATACTATTATATTTTTTGATGGCACTTCACTTTATTTTTGATCATATAGAATGTGTAGTACTCAGAAGGGAGCAGTACTCCCTTCAACTGAAAATTAAAGGCCGAAGACAATAGAGGTGATATTTTTAATATATGTACGGTGATATTCCTCCTGTTAACTTCTTTACTTCCTGCCTTTTCTTTTCTTTTCTTTTCTTTTCTTTTCTTTTCTTTTCTTTTCTTTTCTTTTCTTTTCTTTTCTTTTCTTTTCTTTTCTTTTCTTTTCTTTTC
>NW_024884922.1:5643008-5645996 GCF_019232065.1 Centrocercus urophasianus | reverse complement strand
TCTCTTTATTCTGGCTCTCGTCTCCGGAGCGGGGCCCTTGCTGATGCCGGAGCTCCGGCAGGCTGCGGGGCTGCGGCCGCCCGCTTCCCCCCTCCTCCGCGCCGCTCCGCGCCGCCCCGCGCCGCCCCACGCCGCTCCGCGCCGGGCCGCGCCGGGGGAGGGCAAGGGGAGGCGGGGGAGAAGCCCCGTTTTCCTAACGGGCACAGGGTCGGCGATCGCACACACCCACCCACCTCTCCCCGCTCAGATCTCTGTAAGGGGGGAAGCCGGAGGCCGCTTTTTTGCACCCCGTTAGATTTATTATTTGATTTTGTTTTTTTTTTTTTTTTTTTTTTTTCCTCTTTCTGTCTTCTGTTTTGTCTTTTTGGTCTGGTTCACACACCCCCCCCATCCCGCTTCCTTGCAAGGGACGGTGATTTGTTTAAGCAGATCTGGGGGGCCGATGGCTCCGTCTCTCTACATGCCCTGTTTCTCTCGCTCCCGGAGTCTTGCTGCACTGAGTTGGGCCATTCGGGGCGGGTAGGGGGGAGGATGGGGGGTGGGAGGGGGGCTGGGATGGTGGCGGGAATCCAGGAGGAGAATAAATGGTAATGATCAAGCACACACACTCGCACACACACACACACACACACACGTTCACACTCGGTGTGGCTGCAGCAGTGCTCAGCCTTGGGTTAATGTACTCAACAGTGCCACTACCTGACACAACAGCAGCAGTGATGGGGGCAGGGGAGAAAAGGCAGAGGAGGTGAGAGGCTCAGGTTGGAGCTATTTAGCCCACCTCAGATATTCCTCTCCCACTTCCCCCATATATGCCATGTCACAACACAGCTGCTGCAGGCTCACTCCCTGCGCAGGAGATCTTCAGGGTGCAGTAACTGATGGTTAGGCTAGGTATGAAGAACTGATCTCTGGTGTTAGAGAGGACAGGCTAGGACTCTCAACACCTTTGGCAAGGTAAAGGTTAAAGCCTGCCTGCCCCTTTCACCAACAATTCGTAATAGTGCACAAATTCAGCACAAATTCAGCTCTGGGCTGGAGGATGTGTAGGTAACAGCTGTGCCAATTCCTTGCTTTCCCATCCTTGCTCTACCAGCAACCTGTATGATGCTGTTTTCTGGGTTGCCAGTTTCACAGATCTTTACTCACAGGAGTAAATTTTTTTGTTTGTCTGAGCAATCAGAGATGATGAGAAACTCCAGAAAAGGGAAGATTTGTGGAATGGAGCCATGGAAGTGTACTTACAGGTGATGGTAGCACTGGGAACACACCTTGGGAATGTCCTACCTGAGCACCTCTGTGTGTTTGATGGAAGTGATGGTGCCATGGTCATATGCTGCCATCCACATCCCAAAGCATTACAGGAGGCTCAAAGTACACAGTGTTTCTCCCCTTTGCTCTGGTACAAATGGTAACAGCAAGTTGTCATCTGAGTGTTCTGAATTCAGGGTCAGCTGACGCAAAGACTACCCTATTTGACCCTCAGCAGCTGCGAAGGCATTTGTATGCCATAGTCCCTTAAATGCCTAGTGTGGGATGTGTTTTTCTACAACATGCACTCTGATCTATCACCGACCAGGTAGGATAGCATTATGTGACCCAAAAGATACCAGCATACCTGCCACCACCTCTCTGGTAGCTGAGTGAGTATTGCTCTTAGCCCTGTTGTGCATTCTGGGAACAAGCTTTCTGGAAAAATCTCCTAGATAAAAATCACTCCAAGCCATTATTTCCCTTTAGATTTCTCCACATGACCCACCTCTGCCATACTGCTGGCAAACGATGTGCTTGGGCAGAGGCAAATCTCAAACTGGTGTGTTGTGGTAGAGGCAATGGGCTGCATGCATCCTTCTTTTCCCCTGGTCTTTCTATCCCGCTTCCTACCACAAACAGTGGAACACAAATCCATAAGGTACACAGAAATAAACTACGGCAAACAGATCACTCCTCCCTCCATCTCAAACAAACGCACGTCCCGAAAACTTTTGAATCAGAAATGTCACACCAAAAATGTTGACATTTCTGATTGAAACCAAACAAGCATTGTCGTTTTGAATCAGCGCCTTGACATGGAGTAGAGGCTTGTTTGTTTAAATTAAATCACCCAACTGGAGCTACATTTTGTCGCTTTGTATCTGAATGAAACAAAGAGAAACAGTGTCGACATTTCTTGGCAGAGCTGAGAGTGACATTTTCCTGTGAAAGATTTCAGTTTTGAAAAGTTTTGGCAGGTAAATCTTCTGCACCAAAGAGCTCCACTGACCCTCATCTTCCTCCTTGGAAGAAGCCAACACACATGATTATAAAGTAGTTGACTTGATCAGATTAACAGAGAAAACTGAAATTTGAAGCAAAACGCTCCAGCAAGGAAAATGACAACAAAATCAGTTTTGATTTTTCCTTTGTTAGAAAATACTGTTTTGTTTATATTTAAAAAGTTTTGGATAAAAAACTTTATGTTAACCCTCTGCTCCTCTTGCTTTACTTTTCTCCTCTGGCTTCTGTCTGTTGTAGGCGACTGCCTAATTAATTATTAATTAATTTAAGCAGCCCCTTTGAATTCATTTCAGACTCAGAAGTTCAGTTTGGGAAGCAGTTGAGATAATGACTTCTTTAATGCTTGCCCCCTGTATGTATATAAGTTCATGTACAAATACATGTGTATGTATGTATGTATGTATATGTATGCATGTATATGTATATGTACGTATATGTATGTATATGTATATATATATGTATATGTATATGTATATGTATATGTGTATGTGTATGTGTATGTGTATGTGTATGTGTATGTATTACCTCCTTCCCCTTCTTCCCTCCAGCAAAGAAAAGGAAAAAAAGGAAAAGCGAAAGGAAAAGGAAATTAAAAGATAAAGAGATAAAAAAAAGAAAAAAAAAGAAAAAGAAAAAGGAAAAGGAAAAGGAAAAGGAAAAAGAAAAAGGAGAAGAGAAAAATAAAAAGAAAAAAGAGGAAAAGAAGAAGAA
>NW_024884922.1:5613361-5642908 GCF_019232065.1 Centrocercus urophasianus | reverse complement strand
GGAAAAGAAAAAGGAATAGAACAAGTTTCAGACCTGTTTAAGGAAGTTTTTGGTTGATCCAAAGTTATTCTTATGTCTGTATTGTATGCAACATAGGAACAAAATATTATCACATCTAATTACTTGTAGACCACGAACTCTGACAAGTCCCATTGGACCAAATTTCATAAGCAGAAAAAGACCCATTCCTTTGAGTGATCACACTCTATAATGTGTGCGCATAAATCACTATGGGTCAGGGTTGACATCAAGGGATTTCTTACCTCTGCCTACTAGATCCAGAAGATTTTTGCTCTTTTAAAAATTCTCTCTAAGCAGCTCTGTAAGGTGCCAGGGAGTTAGTACTATCTGAGTGGTTCATCTGCAGAAGTTTCCTTTTCTTTGTTCTTTCCACTTAAAAAACACCATAGCATTCATGAAGTTGGTTTGATTTCTGCAGTGGAACCTGAGATGCATTTCCTTTTTTTGTCTGAGAATCTACACGTAACCTTGACAGCATGAGACAGGCAGATTTTTTATAATGAAAGTCACAAGCCTGTAATTTTTATACAGACAGCATATTGAGCTAAATATATAAGTAAGTCTTTTGGGGTTCAAGGTATAAATTAATGTTATGCAAAATTACCGGGTGATGTGTAAGATAATGAAAAGAAAAAAAAAGGATTTGGTTTCCCAATAAAACAATAGTAACAATTTACAGGCTTCTAAAATACACACAAATCATTAAAAAGAAAAAGCTATTTACAATCGTAAATAAATTACAGTGAATTAAAGCTGACCAGTTACTTCATAAGTTTTAGCTTTCAGGTCTTCAGTGCAGTTGGGAGCTTTGTACAGTATGCATCTATCTATCTATCTGTCTATCTATCTATCTATCTATCTATCTATCTATCTAACTAACTAACTAACTAACTATCTAATCTACCTATATATTAATCCATCTATCTATTTACCTGTGTATCCATCCATCCATCCATCCATCCATCCATCCATCCATCCATCCATCCATCCACCTACCTATCTGTCTGCCCGTCTTCTCGTCCACCTATCCATCCATCTATCTATCCAGCTATTTACCCATCCATATAATCATGTATCCATCTAGCTATGTACCCATATGTCCATATATCCACATATCCACATATCCATATATCCATATATCCATATATCCATCCATCCACCAATCCATCCATCCATCCATCCATCCATCCATCCATCCATCCATCCATCATCTGTCCATCTATCTTTCTATCCATCTATCCATCCATCTATCCATCCATTCATCCATCTATCCATCTATCCACATGTCATCTCTTAGATGATGCTGGTTAGCAGTTACTGCTCACACTGCAGTTACAGTCTCACTGCAATGTAAGCTATGAGAGATTATACTTGGAGACAGGTGAAAACAGGGAGAAGTATGAGCGTACTTCAGTATTTCCATTTGTTTTCTTCAAGAATTGGAAATGCAACAATTGGTCCAAAAATAGAAATAACAGTGATTTTAAATCTGCCCTTTCATTTTGCGAATCTCTCAGACTGGGTTGCATTTCAGCAATGTTATGTGAACTAAGGCAGCCAAGAACAAAAATTCAGGGCCAAAGGGCTGGAAATCAAGTGCAAAACTAATTTTAAGGGACACAAGCCTCCTCTTTTGGTTGATTCTCCACAGATTTGGTATGCTTATTCCTTGGCATTCCCTAATCATTTACGTTGTATAGTATTTTGACAACTAAGTACTATTGTTCCTATCTTGGCATCTCCTTGATGGAGAGAGACTCTGACATCATCAATTCTATCAAAAATACAAGAACAATCTTTTTTTTTTTTTTTCTTCCTCTCCTATTTCTCAGCCAAAACAATTAAGAGAAGACTTTGGTAGCCTAGGAACACCATATTACAGTGTGGAAGATGACCTCCTGCGAGGCTCAGTTCAAGTCAAAAACTTTCTTAACTATCATATCTTTCCACAGTTGCCTTCCCCTTACAGAGCCTGCGACTGAACATTCATCTGTGATCAGGCAGCACACAAAAATTGTGCAAATCAGTGATGCAGCGCTTGCTGACACACCAGCAGAGGACATCTGCCTTTGCATAGGACACGTGTCCTTTTGAACACTGCTGAATGTCGGCCTCCTGTAGCTCTTTCAGCATCCATCAGTTTCTTCCTACTTTTACAGCTGTGGTGATATTCTGCAGTCTTTCCAGAGCCCTAAGTAAATGTGATCTTGAAAGCACATTAAATTCTTTCCCTCATAAATAACATCAAATAAACTAATCATTAATAAGCATCAAAACCTGTCCTGGATTCTCATGTGTATTGTTGATCAAATACGTGGTGGATTTCACTCACAGTTTTCATGCTGATTACAGTTTTGCATATAGATGTGTATAGCTGTGTATACATACATATATAAGGCTTTATAAACTAATAGAAAAGCAATAACATGAATAAGAAGAATGTAAGCAAAAATATTGCATCAGTCAATGAAGCATAGAACTGGCAGGAAGTAATTTAAATCTACGTAGTTTAAGATAGGGAGTGAATGGATCTGTTTGGGAATTATGGGTAAAAAGAACTGTTTAATCTGGTTCTAAAAGGAAGCTATAAAATGAATTGATAACTAGAAGTCGAAGTCAGAGAGAAGATCACAGTGCTATGAAGATTAATCATTTCAGAAACTTAATAGGAGGCTTGGTAAAAATCACCATCTTTTGCCATTTTCAGGTTGAAGACTACATTACTTTGTAGAAGATACTTTTAAGCCAAGCAAAGTAATTGGGTTCAGGACAAGAGCAGACATGAAATGAGTTAAGAACTGTCTAACTGACGGATCTTTGAAAGTAATTGTCAATGCAGAATTACTGTGGGAGAGGACTGCTACTAGAGTTTTCCCCTATGCTACTCATCAGCAATTTGAAAGTAGGTATAAAACTACTCTTGATGACATTTATAGATGACATTATGGTTGGCAAAATAGCAAAGAATGAGAGTCCAGGACAGTACGGCTAAACAAACTGCACCGCCTGACTCAGGCAAACAAAATGCATTTTGGTGCAATAAGATGCAAGTTCTGCCTCTTGAAAGCTCAGACAAAATCCTTGTAATCTGATCAGCTGCAGCCTGGACAAGCACCGTAATTCTCGCTCTTAGTTGGACCCTCAGATCTGAAAGTGCTGATGTGATCCTTGGCTCTGCAGCCAGGTGACTTGTGGTGTATGGCACCAGTAAGGTTGAACCTGAGAGGCTGTTTATGTGGCTGACAGCCACATTTCAAAACATGGTGACGGAATTGGAGAGGTTACAGAAAAGAGCCACAGAAAAATATGATTGAGGGCTGGGGGAAATGATTTGCAGGGCAAGCGTTGAAGGATTATGTTCAGCTATCAGAAATAGATTTGATTTCAGGAGGAAAAATGCCTTATAGTGAAGAAAATTGCAAGGTACCAAGGGATCAGTCAGGCACCTAATTTCTCAGAGAATTTGGACCATGACTGTTCCTCCCTACATTTCCTCCACAACATTTGAAGTGATCCCTATCCTCTGTAAATCCAACTAATCCCTAAGTCTGTCCAGGAACTGTGATGAAGAGACCTTAGTTCAAGCTTTGGGGTCTACATTGTGACTGGGTGTTGCATTGCCCCAGTGCAGTTCTGGATCTGACCTGGGACTTCTTTCTAAAAAACAAAGGTTTAATGGAATAAATTAAATTGTTTGTTATCTTAAACTGGGGTGAAACATGGTTGACTCTGTCAGGCTGGAGACAGGCTGGATGTGGTCCTTTTTGGCTTGACAGTATTTGAAAATAAATTTGCAGCAGAATCATGTAAATGTCTGTTGAACTTTGGCTGACAGCAACACACACACACCCCCAGCACTCATGAAATACTATATAAATTGATGAAATCCTACTATTCCTAGTTGAAGGTATCAGTCATCCAATGGCTGAAGAACACTACTGTAAGGGGGAGGACAAATTATGATTTTTCTTGAGAAACAAATCATTGAAACTGAAAATTTTCCGCTGTCTGGCTTTGGTAAGGTGGATTTCTTCGATCCAAGATGAACTTCTTGTCACAGAATTGTACAGAGCTTAACTTTCATTTTCTTACCACTGATAAGATCCCAGTGGTAATGTGTGTTATCTTGCCTTAGAGTTCTAACCCATCCAAGCCAAGGCAGATACATGAATCTCCTCCTCCAGATATTATATGTTGGTTATTCTTGCATGGATCAGCCATTGTATTTGTTTGGACTGCTCTGTTAGTCATGAATAGCGCTAACTGGATCAGGGATAATTGATTGCCTTTGTCCACAGATCTCCTATGGAGAGGATAATTTTTTTTTTTTTTTTTTTTTTTTTTCCAGCAAGAAATAAGCCAACAAAGGAAACAACAACAACAACACACACAAACACACAAAAGGCCTTGGTTTTATCAAAGCATGAACTGCACTCCCACCTCTACTCTTTCCCCCTTCCAATACCCCAAAAATGAAAACAACAACAACAAAAAAGTGTCAGTAAGCTTCAAAGAATATTAGAATGTTTTTAGTGATTTTTCTTTGCCTGATGTGATTTTGTTGGACCCATCACAAAAAAAGGTCATACAGGCCTGAGATAATGTCAGCAGTTGGAGGATGCATTTCACAGGTGAATCAAGACTGGACTCAGAGCTGTTTGGAAGAAAAAAAATGAGCATGCCCACACGCTATTTGTGATGTGAAAACCTCTCAGACGAGGCTGACCATGGACAGCATGCAGTTCTCACTGTCTGTTAACCTTCTTTATCTGAAATGCAAGTCATTTTATCTACTCTTTTCCTCCCAGGGTTTCACAAAACTTGACACATGTGTGCTTTATGTGTCTTAATTATTTATCCCTGTTGTGGGACACCTGAAACTTTTGAAGGTGGAAACATGAGGAACAAGGTGTATCACATTTCAGTGTAAAGCTCTATCTGAATAAGAGTGTACAAACACAAGCAATACATTTGGATGTTTGGCACTCTGTACATGAATGGGTTCAGCAGACCATGTTTGATGAGAATGAGATCCCATAAGGCTGGGGTGCAACACTGAGCAAGAATCACTGCTGATATCAAACCTCTGTCATCTGAGCTGGGTCTCATGTGAGGGACAGAGCCTTTCCAAACCCAGCAGTTATTGGCATCAGGCTCATGGGATGTTTGAGTCTTTACCAGGTAAGGAATAGCGCCCTCATTAGACTGCAGATTTTGTTTGCAAGTGCCAGAGCTACAACACAGCCTGAGGATACCTTGTTCTGCCTTCCCTCCACTCCCTGTTTGTTATCATTCCCTGATCCAGCTTTAGATCCGATGCTGAGGCAACTCCCTGAGGCACCAGCATCAGCTCAAGCTACCCTCACTCTGAACCCAAGGGGAAAACAAGCAGGAACACTTGCTCTGCAGAACTGAGTGTTGATTGATTCCCTGTGCTCCAGGGATTGTGCTGTGCAACTTTTTAATTCACACCTAAGTCATCTATCAACGTTTTCTTATCACAGAATTTCCTTATCAGCAAGATGGAAAAACTCAAAGCTACTGCACGCTCAGTGTGTGGGGAGAGCAGGTGAGCTTCAGTTTGCTGTGCCATGCTCTCTCCCCTCCTGCACAACGGCATTTTTTTTCCCCCTTTTTTCTTCTTTTATTTATTTATTTTTTATTTTTATATATATTTTTTTCTTTTCTGTCCTTTCTTCATTTTCAAGCTGTCAGTGGCTGTGGCTGAATAGACATGAGGCATTGCCCCCTGCTGGTAGGTCTCACATCTGGCTGCCAGCGCGGAGCGGACGGCGGACGTCCGTCTTCAAGGTTTTGAATGGTTTTGCATTATTATTATTAATTTTTTTCTTTCGGTTTCCATTTAAAATATTAACTGATGAGGCACTTCTAAATTCTTTTCCTCCAGCTGTACAACACTCTCCTCACACAGCAGTGTCTGAGAATGGGAGAGACTTGCACCTTTCCTTTGTTTGTTAAGAGTAGAATGCTAATTAGTGGTGTGGGTGGAAAAAAGTCACTAGTGGTAAAAAGTTGTTAAAAAGTAGAATGCAGCTACCTTGGGCCCTTGATTACAGCAGGATCTGAGCAGACAGTGGTTTTGCACTGTCAATTATTCTTACAATCTGCAAGATGTGAAGGAACTGCATTTTTTGTGTTTTACAGGCCAAAATTTAAGGATAATATTTATATATATATATATGTATATATATATATAAACTCATTGTAAATGAGTTATTACAAATATTAAATATATTTACAATGAGCTGAAAGGTGAGTTTTGGATGAAGAGAATTCAAGCTCTTCTTGAGCTTGAATTCACATATCTCATGCCCTAAGCTCTTCTGTCCCACCCCACAGTCCATGCTTCCTCACTCTGAGGTTTGTGCCTGCTCTATCCAGCTGAAACTGAAAGGAATCTAGGTAACAGGATATATTTTTAACTTTTTTTCACTTTCACGAAGCTCTGTATCTCAAATAATTTGTATAATATAGGGAAGAAAACCTTTACTGAGATCAAGCTAAAAATACAAATTTTTTTTTCCTTTTTTTTTCTTTCCATCACAGCTCCTGTTCCCAAATTACACTTGCCTTGCTCAGAGTCTTAGAAAGCTGACACAGAACAAATTGTCCTATGTAAATTACAAGTTTCCTTTCTGATTGACAGCAATCTACAAAGATGGACTAATTCCAGAGGAAGTCAAGCGAAAACTGTGTCACAACTATTAACCCACTTTTAAAGAAGCTCCAAACTGCTGCCAGCATGTACTTTATATAATGTTATGTGTGAATCCAAAGCACAGGAGCCAGGCAGAGCACATGTGGGCAGGAGGTAGTGGGTTACAGGTTCTATCTATGCACTCAACAGCTCCCAACTTGTTGATTTCCTCCCCTGGCTGCTGCTGTCTGTGTGGCAGAGGGACAGCTTCACAGCCCTTGGTCTCTCCTGGAGACTTTGATAGTGAAGACATGCAAAGGGCAGTCAAGCATGCCATTAGTTACATTCTTTCTGCCTGTTTTGGCTGCTGTAGTCCTTAAACCAAAACAAGTCATTACGGGAGCAAAGACAATTATTTCTGAGATTAGCGTGAAGGAAAAATGAGGGGAAATGGGCTACTGGAAAATTGATATTGTCACAAGGCTGATTTGACTGTGCCACTCCTTACCATAGAGCCATGACTGAGTTTATCAAGGTCTCCCTTTGCAAGTGATAATAAACCTAATAGCTGCCCACAGCTTAATATTTTTTCTTGCACTACATATGTTCACTTTTTGTCCTCAGATTATTTTTTTCTTCAGTCTCCATCTGTTCTTTTGCCTTTGAGGTACTTTAGTTACCATGGAAATTACAACATCATCTGGAGGGGTGGAGCTCAGTGCAGTGTAAAGTTGGTTTCCTATATAAAGTGATTAGCAAGGTACAGGGATGGCTGAGAAAAAATTGAGGCATTCTGTATGATGGATTTCCATATTTTAGGTGTGCAACAGAGATGTATATATGTGCTCATGAGAACACAAGGCACAGTGTTTTTGT
The DNA here is from genome assembly GCF_019232065.1 of Centrocercus urophasianus. Lineage (NCBI taxonomy): Eukaryota > Metazoa > Chordata > Aves > Galliformes > Phasianidae > Centrocercus > Centrocercus urophasianus. The sequence continues at coordinate 5,635,353 of NW_024884922.1, read as the reverse complement.
TCCAGGAATAGACATGTATATCATTTTTGATCTGGCAGATGAAATCATTCACTTCAGTTTTTCATACCTGATTTCTTAAAACCTCTGCTTGAGAGTTGGTCTTTATGTCTAGAGGTCCTATTGTAAGACACTTGCTGAGTCCTATGATTGTCAGGTGGGTCAGGCAAGGTGGAAAGATCATTTCCTGGGGTTGTACATCTTTTGTCATCATTGCCATGAAGAAGAATTGGAGGAGTTAATTTAGTGGTAAGCTGTCATATCAGCTTTGTTATCTAGTTATGCATGTAGAATTGCCTACTTAATCTCTGGAATATATCTCATGCCCTCAGAAAGTCCATGTGACAAATGATCTATGATCAGTATAATCCTGAGCTATAAGGATCACTCTTTGAGTGCAGGAATGTGGCACTTTTAATCTCAACACACCTGGAAAATCCAGGGCGGAGCCCAAATCAGACATCAGGAGGGAGGCCACAAATTTTAGATCAGTTCCAGAAGCTGTTATCCACTACTAGAACCTGGCAGTATCGATTTTACATCTTCACAGAGATGAAGATATTGTAGATTAATGATTTTTTTTGGCAAAGGACAATAAGTTAAGGGCCAGATACATCAAAAATATGAAAACTTGGCCAAGGAAACTTAATATTAAGGCCTATGTGGTCTCCAAAATGCCTTTAGGCTATATATTCAGTAGGTGTCTCTTAAAGAACCTGAAGTGTCCTCTCTTGTCTAGGAGTGTGTTTAGAGAAATGGCATAATACACAGAAAAGAATGTAATGCAGTTCCCACTGGGTCCAAAGCAAGTATAAAGAGTTTATTTCTGAGAGCATATGCAAATGTGAATTCTTGATGCAGACTGTCTTGCAAACACACACATCTGGCTACTGGAAGAACATTCAGTCCTCTTAAAATTTGTTGGGGAGAGGGTAATGCTGCTGAAAAACGATGGGGAGTACCATGCAAAGGCCAGGGAGCATGCTGAAGAGGGAGGTCAAGTCTTTGGAACCTCTATCTTAAGCATATTTTGTCATGTGTTTAGCATGACAGTATTTGTTTATGTCTATTACAATTATTTTTAGGTGCCTTAACTCCAGCTGCAGACATTTCTTATTGCAGCAGTCCTTTCAAGAAAAAACCTCCCCAGAAACACAGAACAACTTTCCCATGGAAAAAAATAATAATAATAATAATAATAATAATAATAATAATAATAATAACCAGCAAAAAAACCAATAACAACAAACCAAGCAGCCAACAGCTGAAATCCTCCTCAAAGTAAAACATTCTTGCCATGAATAAAGGCATGATTCTCAAAACAAAACAACAACAACAACAACAACAACAACAACAACAAACCAGAAAAAACACAAACAAACAAACAGAAAACAAACAGGTGTTGATAGGGTTTCTGCTGTAATTCAGAAATGCCCATGTCTTGGTTCTGTAGATAGTGACCGCTGTAATTCAGAAATGCCCATGTCTTGGTTCTGTAGATAGTGACCAGGAACACCTCAGCAATCTCCCAGAGTTTCCTTTTTGGGCTCTGGCTGCAGAACTGAGTAAAACATGAGCAATTGCACCAGTGAACTCCAGAGCTAAGAGTATGACCTGTTATAATCTGTGCCAAGAGCTCCTGACTGGCTAAAGACAGACTTTCATTCATTAAATGAGCACAGAAGGAAGCCCAAGACAGACTCATGAGGAGACAGTGAATGCCTTGGGAAAAAAAAAAATCTTATTTCAGCCCTCTCAGAGATCTGGACATGTGAAGGGACACGTCCATGAGGGCTGTGAGCAACCAAAAATGCTTCCAGTGTTGCATTCTCGAGCTCTTAGCCCAATAAACAGTTTCATAAGCTGGCAGAAAAATAAAGCTCAGAGGGACTGTAAGAGGTCACCACTGTCATCTCTGCTGTCCCCTGATAGGCACAGTGCAGCAAGTATCAGATCTGACAGGACAGCTTTGAAACTTCTTGGGCAGACACAAGCAGAAGCAAACAAATAAACAACAACGATTAAAGAAGCAAACAAGAAAGCTTTATTTATTATTTTTTTTTCCTTGCTTCAATATGGCCAGCTGAAAGAAAATAAGGTTTTAGTAGCAGAAATTGTGTATGCATCTCAGTGGTGCATTTCAATCCTTCTGATTGCTCAGCTTTCTTTCCAGTTAAACAGGCTGAATTTGCTCAGATTACTACAGAAGTTCTCCATCGTTTTTTTTAAAGATTTTTTTTTTTTTTTTTTTTTTTCCCAGAATATCTGTAGTAAGTCACAGAGAGGTGTTCTTTAACCAGAAGCTGAGCAAATCTTAAGCAAAACATACATGAGATACAGATCAAGATAAAAAAGGAAATAAGGTATGAAGAGAGATGTGGACTGGTCCTAACTGCACAAATATTTTATTCAGCATAATATTATTACTTCCTGAATTCCAGTTGTCTTCTTCCCTTGAGTTGTTTCACAGAGACCAAAATTTGGACTGCTGGTCTTCCATGTCTTTATCTATCATATAGGTAATGGGATTGAGTATATCTTCAGCAATTTTCTGATGACACCAAGCTGAGTCATGCAGTTGATATGACAGAATGACACCATTCAAAAAGACCTGGACAGGCTGGAGAAGTGGGCCCGCATGAGCCTAATGAACAAGCAGAAGTGTAGAGTGTTGGACTGGGGCAGTCCCAGATATAAGTCTGGGACTGGGAGAAGAACTCATTGAGAACAGCCCTGGAGAGAAGGAGCTGGGAGTCATGATGGATGAGGAACTGAATATGAGGCAGCAGGTGCACTTGTAGTCAGGAAGACCAACGCATCCTGGGCTACATAATATAGGTGCAGGGAGGGCATAGTTCCCCTCTTCTCTGCCCTTGTGAGGTCCCATCTGGATGGAGTACCATGGTTGGAAAAGGAGAAATGGCTTTAAACTAAAAGAGGGGAAATTTAAGTTTGATGTTAGGAAGAAATTCTTTCCTCAGAGGGTGGTGAGACCATGGCACAGGCTGCTTGGAGAAGCTGTGGATGCCCCATTCCTGGAATCATTCAATGCCAGATTGGATGGGGCCCTGAGCAGCCTGGTTTAGTGGTTGGCAACTTTCCTATGGCAGGGGGATTAGAGATTCACTACTTTAAACTTCCAACCCAAGCCATTCTATGATCCTATGTTTTTATTATTCTATGAAGTTAATCTAATTGTAAAGAACAAAACTGAGGGCCTTCATTTTGATCTTCAGTTGAAGCCACAGCGGAATAAGCAGATCCCTAATTTCATAGTATCTCTTATCTTCACACTTTATAAGTAGTTTTTCATTCGTTTTGTTTTTGTTTTTGTTTTTCACATTAAAAAAGATTTTATTCATTTTCTCATTTAGACCTCTATAGGAGTACACACTGTAAAAAAAAATAAATATACAAAGCTTGGGAGTTTCTCTTTAAGGTATCTGTTTTCAACGAGCTGTTTATGTTCCACACTGGGATTATGGCTTTGTGTGCAATCAACTTCTTGGTCTGTTAGCCAAAATTCTCAAAGCTATATGATTTTTTTTTTTTTTTCTGCAGATTATTCAGCTATTAATGTTTTGTTTTGTTTTTTTTTTTTCCCCTTTATACTGTTATGCTAAAAAAAAAAAAAAATTGAACTCAATTTGTTTCTTTCTATCATCGTCTCTTAATTTTAGATAAATGTACGCATTAGAGAATGAGAAAATAAGATATTTTGACTTGAAAACATAAAGCTTTATGGTTAAAGTTGCTTTTTTTTTTTTTTAATGTAAAATAGAGTAGGATCTAATTAGGATCAAGAATTTAAACTGTCATTGTAAATTGGAGTAGAGAGCTTTGTGTATGGGCTTCATGTATTCAGGGTTACTTAACCTCTGCAGGAAGTGGAGAGAAGTGGTTTGCATCAGCTTCACCCTGTACATTGTTTTCTTCTTCATCATCAGATGCCAGAAATTACAGTAATCCATCCTGGAAGTGACAAATATGATATCATATGTCTTGATCCTGTGGGAAGAAGGGTGGAATTTCCTATGGGTGCAGATGTGTCAAGAAAAAGGACATTTTTTAAGTCTGGACACCTTCCTGGCTGCCCCAGATTAGCAATGAATGAGGCTTCTCATCTTTTCACTAATTTTCCTCATTCTTACAGTTTTATTGTATTTCTTTGTTGATTACAGTAGGAATAATTCGCACATATAAAAGACCAGGACTTTTTTTTTTTTTTTACTTTAATATACTAATTAGGTATTTTTTGCATCTGTTGCTTGTACCCTTGTTTCTTACTGTCCCATGTCTGTTAGAATATAATCTGAATTTAAGGTATAGAAGAAAAAAACCAACAAGATTTACAATGAAAATCTGTACTTATTTGATGGAGGTTATTGGGTTGGTAGCCATCCTCTTAGGGACTGGATTAAGGTTTTAAAGCTAGAAGAACATTATTAATTCCTGATCTGATAACTGTTGGACAATCTGTTCTCCAGATTATCTCTCATATTATATGGTTTTTCCATAAATGTGATGCAAAACGTGTGTTTGCCTAATTCAACAATGCTTTATAGTCCTGAAATATCAGATAATACCCATGCCATGTGCCAATATCTTCTCTCTTTTCTCACATCCTTCTTCTTCCATCTCCTGTTGCCCATATTTTTCACTCACTCTTCCGTCATGATGGGAGCAACAGCACAATCGTAGGTAGACCTCAGCCACTCCGTGCAGTCACTGGAATGAACTTTTTCATGAAGAATAAGACTCAACAACCAAGGCCAAGACCTCCTGAAAAAGCAATAAGGAGTTTTGGAGCAGGAGTAGAGTCATATTCAACATCTCTGCAGTTTCGTGTCTGTGAAAACAGGGGTAATTGTGGATTTATTGCTGCACATCCACACAAAGTCACTTCTTATTACCTCAATCCACAGGTACTGAAAAATTTTCTGTTGGTAAATTTATATTGTTTTACATGGAAGGCTAAGGAAGATCATCAGAAAATACACCCCTCTGTTTTCCAACTTCTCCTCAGATATCTGAGGGGCTGAGGGCTGAGGGGGGCAGTGGGGCTTAGATTCTGAGAGATACCCAGTTCGGTGCAGTAAATCCAGTTGTACCCAATGTACTGAACATTCATGATTACGGATGCACAAATAATACTATACTCCCTCATTTAGTTGCATCCAATGCGCTCACATACTCACCCTCCTCCAGCTCCAAGGAGTCTGGTTGCATTCTCGCTGCCCGGCATGGTGGCAGCAAATGGAAGTAGCCTGCCTCTGAGGGGTAGAAGGATCTTAGCTGAGGAATTAGTAGGACTCATTGACAGGTCTTTAAACTAGGTATGAAGGGGGAAAGGGGAAATATCAGGGCCTCTGGGGTTGTGCGGGTCGTTCGAGGGCTCGTACCGAACTTGATGGATGGATGATGGACTGGGCAGGGGGGTGCTGGGGATGCTGCTGTTCTCGGGGAACCTAGGGTCTCTATAAAGACAGTGAGATGGAAAGCCCAGCTGAAGTGCCTTTATACCAATGCACGCAGTCTGGGAAATAAGCAGGATGAGTTGGAAACTGTGGTACACCTGGAAAGTTAAGACCTTGTTGCTATCATGAAAACACGGTGGGATGACTCCATAACTGGAATACCACCATTGAGAGCTATCGGCTCTTTAGAAGAGAAAGGCTAGGTAGGAAGGGTGGGGGTGTCCCCTCTATGTCAAAGAATGGATAGTCTATGAGGAGCTTCCTCTGAGAAACAGTCATGAATAGGTTGAGAGCCTGTGGGTTAGAATTAGGGATGGGTCTAATGAAGGCCAGCTGGTAATAGGAGTATAATAGAGGCCACCTGATCAAGGGGAGACTGTTGACGAGGCTTTCTTGCTTCAGATGCGGGAGGCTTTGTGCTCACAGGCTCTTGTTCTGATGGGGGACTTCACCTACCTGGATGTCTCTTGGAAAGACCACAGGGCAAGTTGCAGGAGGTCCAGGAGGCTCCTGGAATGTGTTGATGATAACTTTCTGGTCCAGGTGTTGGACAGACTGACCAGAGGTAGAATCACAAGGTTAGAAACGACCTATAAGATCATCCAGTCCAACCGTCTCCTCATCACCATTGCCACCACAAGCACTAAACCATATCACGCAGCACGTCATCCAGACACCTATTGAACACTGCCAGGGACAGCGACTCCACCACCTCCCAGGGCAGCCATTCCAGTGCCTGACCACTCTCTGAGAGAAAAAGTTCTTCCTTATGTCCAACCTAAACCTCCTCTGATACAACTTGCGGCCATTGCCCCATGTCCTGCTTGTTGCCTGGGAGAAGAGGCCAAATCCCTCTTCACCACAACCTCCCTTCAGGAAGTTGTAGAGTGCAATGAGGTCTCCCCTGAGCCTCCTCTTCTCCAGACTGAACAATCCCAGCTCCCTCAGCTGCTCCTCATAAGACTTGCGAAGCGTTGCTGGAACAGCTGCTCACCAATGTGGAGGAAATAATTAGTGGTGTTAAGGTTGGAGGCAGCCTGTGTTGCACTGACCATTCCCTGGTTGAGTTTGTGATTTCGAGGGATGTGGCCTGGTGAAGAGTGATGTCAGGACCCTGAATGTTGGAAGAGAGAACTTTAAGCTGTTCAATGGACTGTTGGCCGAGATTCCCTGGGATGCTGTTCTTCAAGGATGCCTTACTGAGAGCACAAGAACTCTCCATCCCTATGAATAAGAAAGCGGGCAGAGGAGGTAGGAAGCTGGTATGGCTCTGTAAGTATCTGCTGGGCGTGTTGAGGGTGAAGAAAGGTGCATACAAGATCCGGAAACAAGGGCGTGTCACCCGGGAAGAATACAGGGATGCCGTCCGAACTTGCAGACATGGGATCAGGAAAGCCAAGGCGCAGACAGAACTGAACTTGGCAAGGGGCGTGAAAACCAATAGGAAGACTTTCTATGGGTATGTTGGCCAGAAGAGACTGGCCAAAGCAAGTACCTCCTCTGGTGAATGTAAAAGGAGAACTGGCTTCAACGGACGAAGAGAAGGCTGAGGTCTGAATGAGTTCTTTGCCTCGGTCTTCACTGGCAGCAAGGATTCCAGTATTTCTCACGTCCCTGAGCCCTGCATTGCTAAACCTCTAGATGGGGACCAGGGTGATAAATCCCCCCCCCACTATGAGGGCAGAGCAGGTCCGAGACCACCTTGTGAGACTGAATGTGTACAGGTCTATGGGGCCAGATGGCGTGCATCCCAGGGTTCTGAAGGAGCTGGCTGAGGTGGTTGCCGAGCCACTCTCCAGCATATTTGAAAAGTCGTGGCTGTCAGGTGAGGTCCTGAGTGACTGGAGGAAGGGTCAGCTCACTCCCATTTACAAGAAAGGGAGTAAGGAGGAGACCATGAACTACAGGCTGGTGAATCTCACCTCTGTGCTGGGAAAATCATGGAACAAATCATCCTGGATGACATGCTTGATCACACGAGGAATGAGCGTGTGATCTGAGACCTTCTATGATGGAGTGACAGCATCGGTGGACAAGGGAAAGGCAACTGATGTCATTTACCTGGACTTGAGCAAGGCCTCTGACATGGTCCCCCATGATATCCTTAACTCCAAATTGGAGGGATGTGGGTTTGATGGGTGTACCACTCAATGGATAAGAAACCAGTTGAAAGGCCGCAGACAGAGGGTGGTCATCAATGGCTCTGCGTCCAGGTGGAGGCCGGTAACGAGAGGCAAGGGTCTGGGGGAAGCAGTGCTCTTTAACATCTTTATCAGTGACATCGATGACAGAATCAAGTGCACCCTCAGCAAGTTTGTTGACAATACCAAGCTGAGTGGTGCGGTTGACACGGCGGAAGGAAGGGATGCCATTCAGAGGGACCTCACCAGGCTTGAAAGGTGGGCCCGGGTGAACCTGATGAGGTTCAACACAGCTCAGTGCAAGGTTTTGCACTTGGGCTGGAGGAATCCCAGGCATCCATACAGACTGGAAGGAGTGGTCCTTCAGAGCAGCCCTGCAGAGAAGGACCTGGGATCTTGATAGAAGAAAAGCTTAACATGAGCCAGCAGCGTGCCCTTGCAGCTCGGAAAGCAAATGGTATTCTGGGCTCCATCTGAAGAGAGGTGGCCAGCAGGGACAGGGAGGTGATTGTCCCTCCCTACTCTACTCTTGTGAGGCTCCATCTGCAGTGCTGTGTCCAAGTGTGGAACCCCCAGTACAAAAAAGACAGGGAGCTGTTGGAGAGGGTCCAGAGGAGGGCCACTAGGATGATCAGGGGACTGGAGCACCTCCTCTATGAGGACAGGCTGAGGGAGCTGGGTTTGTTCAGCCTGGAGAAAAGAAGGCTGTGGGGTGACCTCATTACAGCCTTCAGTACCTAAAGGGAGCATACAAACAGGAGGGGAATCAACTCTTTGAAAGAGTTGATAACTGCAGGACAAGGGGAAATAGTTTTAAGTTGAGGGAGGGGAGATTTATGTTGGATGTCAGGGGGAAATTCTTTACAGAGAGAGTAGTGAGGTAGTGGCACAGGCTGCCCAGAGAGGTTGTGAATGCCATGTCCCTAGAAGTGTTCAAGGCCTGGTTGGATGGGGCCCTGAGCAGCCTGGTCTAGTATTAAATGTGGAGATTTGTGGCCCTGCATGTGGTGGGGGTGTTGGAGATTCATGATCCTTGAGGTCCCTTCCAACCCTGTGATTCTGTGATTCCATGACGACTCTTATGGCTAGATTAATGAATATTGCTGATTATTGAAGCAACTGATTGCAAATTCTTTTGGATTGCTGATGATGATTGCACTGTCTGCAGAGCATGTGCAAATACTAAGAATATGAATAATACAGCCAACTGCTAAAGTGCTAAATTATGGAATAAATAGAGATTTCTGCATAGATGTCTAAGTTTCTCATAGAAGCACTTCATATAGACAAGTATGTGAATTTTACCCAGCAGAATTTTACTCCCTGTGCTGAGGGAAGAGAAGTCCATTGACTGGTCCCAGAAGTCAATCTGGCTTCCAGATGTCCATATGCGTTTGTGGTGATACATTCACACAAATTCCTTCTTTTTTAGGACGTTTTATATTATTATCTTACTTTCAGATGGAGTTTGAGTGACTCATGTCATACACACTTCTGTTGTGACTGATGTAAAGTCTTTTTCCTTGTTTTTAAAGTTATAAGCTAAAAAAAATAAGTGTATGCTTGCTGTGGGGTGATCACAACTTGGAGGTGGCTAGTCTTTGGGATGGAGGTGTGTTTTGGTATGACAATGAGATTACAGTGAGCAAAGATATTAACGAACATGGCTTCCCAGTTCAAAAAAAGACAGAGATCTCCTAGGAGTCCAGTGGAAGGCAATAAAGATAGTAAAGGGCTTGGAGCATCTCTGTGTAAGGAAAGGCTGAGTAACCTGAGTTCAGTCTGGGGAAAAGAAAACTGAGGGAGATCTGATGAATGTTTATAAATATCTAAAGGGGCATGGGATACAAGTGGATGAGGCCAGGCTCTTCTCAGTGGTACATAGCAACAGGACAAGGGACAGTGGTGTAAAACTTGAACATAGGATCACAGAATCACAGAATCACAGAATGGCCAGGGTTGGAAGGGACCTTAAGGATCATGAATCTCCAACACCCCCACCACATGCAGGGCCACAAATCTCCACATTTAATACTAGACCAGGCTGCTCAGGGCCCCATCCAACCAGGCCTTGAACACTTCTAGGGACATGGCATTCACAACCTCTCTGGGCAGCCTGTGCCACTACCTCACTACTCTCTCTGTAAAGAATTTCCCCCTGATGTCCGACCTAAATCTCCCCTCCCTCAACTCAAAACTATTTCCCCTCGTCCTACACGTATCAACCCTTTCAAAGAGTTGATTCCCCTCCTGTTTGTATGCTCCCTTTAGGTACTGAAGGCTGTAATGAGGTCACCCCACAGCCTTCTTTTCTCCAGGCTGAACAAACCCAGCTCCCTCAGCCTGTCCTCATAGAGGAGGTGCTCCAGTCCCCTGATCATCCTAGTGGCCCTCCTCTGGACCCTCTCCAACAGCTCCCTGTCTTTTTTGTACTGGGGGTTCCACACTTGGACACAGCACTGCAGATGGAGCCTCACAAGAGTAGAGTAGGGAGGGACAATCACCTCCCTGTCCCTGCTGGCCACCCCTCTTCAGATGGAGCCCAGAATACCATTTGCTTTCCGAGCTGCAAGGGCACGCTGCTGGCTCATGTTAAGCTTTTCTTCTATCAAGATCCCAGGTCCTTCTCTGCAGGGCTGCTCTGAAGGACCACTCCTTCCAGTCTGTATGGATGCCTGGGATTCCTCCAGCCCAAGTGCAAAACCTTGCACTGTGCTGTGTTTTTCTGTGAAAGTTCACCTAGGGATGGGTTTTCAACAAATAGAAAATAAATAGAAAGAAAAAAATGAAAGCCTGCTCTCTCAGAGTGACAATTATACGTTCATCAGTTCCATACTATCACCAAGTTCCTATTCCTGTGATATTATCACGGAGACAGGTCATGATGTTTCTACTCTGCTCCACTGTCTGTGCAGTTTCTCAGGATCATCACACTGAATTCCCCTGGTGCTGTCAACATCTAAGGCTGATGGTCATATGGCCTAGGGAATAATCATGGAACAGATTCCTTGCACATTCACTGTATTCTACACTGGAGGTTTTCTCAGTGTTGTACCTTCTCTTAAGAGTAAGTCATTAAGTTATCTCCAATAATTATTTGTGTTACTGAAACTCTTCTTACTTCCCATGTTGATTACTCATGTGCTTGTGAGGAAAAAAAAAAAAAAAAAGGTCTTCAGCTGACTATATCATTCCAACTATGCGGTGCAGCTTACACCACATCTCCTCCTGAGGTACAACTGATGTGCTTTGGGCACTGCATTTCAACCCATTGACTATTCCATAATGAAGCTGAAAAGTGTTTATTGCATAAATCAGAGTAGTGTTTTTCATAGACAATCACCAAGCCAATGCGCAGCTACACAACCATCTTGTTCGTCCTCATGATAGACATTGCTACTAATGGCATGGCTCAGACATGCACATAGCATCATAAGAGGCAGAAAGGAACAATGTAAGTCATAAGAAGGTGAATCTTGTCCTTCACACCCCTCTGGCAACCCAGAAGTGTCTCTTCCTGTAATATGAATTCCAGATACTCCTGGCTTGTCTTTTCTTCCAGTGCCTTGCAACCATTTTCTAACTTTCCATTATTTGCCCTTCATCTTCTCTTAAACTCAACTCTTCATCTCACAGAAACACCTACAGTATATAAAAACACAATAAAAGCATTGAGTTTAGTCTGGTAATTTCTCTTTGCAACTTTGTATTTCTTGAGTGAAGTATCTTTATACTCAATAGACACAGATGCTAAGAAATGTTGATCATAGAAACACAGAAACTTTTCAGTTGGAAGATACCAATAAAGGTATTCTAGTCCAACTCCCCTGCAGTGAATAGGTACAGCTTCATTTGGTTCTCAGAGCCCCGTCCAATCTGACTTTGACTCCAGGGATGTTGCACTCACCACTCCTCTGGGTAATCTGTGTCAGTGCCTCACCATTCTCACTACAATAAACTTCCTTATATCCAATGTAAATCTTTCCTTTTTCAGTTTGAAACCATTTCTCCTTGCCCTACCACAACAGACCTTGCTAAGGAGTCTGTCCTCTCTTTTTCCTGAAGCTTCCCTTTCTAAAGGAGAGTCCTCGTTGTGTCTACACTGACATACATCCTCAGGTTTCCGCAGGGCCTTCTCTTCTCCAGTCTGAATAGCCTCAGCTCTCTCAACCTGTGGTCGTAGGAGAGGTGTTCCATCCCTTGGACCATTCTGTGGCCCTCCTCTGGATGCGCTCCAATATCTCCACTGCTCTCCTGCACTGAGCACTCCCCATCTGGCTGCAGTGCTCCAGGTGAAGTCTCACAGCACAGAGAAGAGGGGCAGGATCACCTCTCTCATCCTGCTGGCCACACTGCTTTTGCTGCAGTTCAGGATACAGTTGGCTTTTCTGTTATTTCAGAATTGTTCAAAACTGAGCTAATGGGAAAATATATTTTCAGAATTTTTCATGAAATTAACATCTAGGAAAAAAAGCCATAACTAAAATTCCAAAGCAGCCAAAGGACCTCTTTCTTTCTGAAAGAGCACACAGAAAACTGGTGGGATACATCAGGACACCTCAGATGGCAATGAGCATCCATGCTGAAGTAACAAAACTAAGCTCTGACATTGCACACGTCATGTGTTGGGGGACTCAGTTTGTGGGCTGAGTCCCACTTCTGCCTCTTTGCCAAAGATATCTAGCAAATCTCTCTCAAAGTATCAGCACTATATTTACTTCAGCAAACATGTCTGTGTCAGAGAGATATTTTGCATGATGTTGCTTCCATGTAGCAAAGAAGGATGTAGCCCTGTGAATCTTATCTGAGCCCTTGGTGCCAGTCTTGGAATGTAGGCTTGAGTCCAAATGTTTACTTAAATAGGCTGTGTGTATCTGACAGTGTAGGTATTCCTTGTAACACTTATCTTGGGTCACATGAGAAAAATTAAATTCATACCCCATTTCTCAAAATCCTGTATAATTCAGACCACGTAGACATTCTCATTGCTGAGTATATGCATGGTAGTAATAGCACAAGTAACTAGAGAAAAAAAAAAAAAAAAAAAAAAAAAAAAAAAAAAGCAGAGCAAATTAAAATTAAAATAGATTGAGTTGCAGATGCTGGAGTGCTGGAGTTACTTTTACGCAAAGTCCAGCTCTTTGATATCACTACTTAAGTAATATTCCCCTCCCCCTTTTGACCTTCTCTTTCAGGCCAATCTGATGATCTTGGATGATCCAGATCACTTTATATCTTGGCCTAATTGCAGCCAGACAAGTAGAGGGTGGAATAGGATAACTGTCCACATCTTTATCATGTGTGAAAACAGGCAGAAAAATCATTTAGTGCGGTTGAAGTAGGTAAGTCTAGGAGTAATGAGATGGAAAGTTTAAATTGAATATCAAGGTAAAATTACCCACAATACATTCTTTTAGGTGAGGGGACATATTAAGACTCAATTAGTGGCAGCATGATCTAATAGCACCACAGCTACTGACAGCATTATGGTTTATTGGCTTATTAAATCATCTTTCAAAGAAACCGATGGAAGGCTGAACTGGGCAAGCAATGGATAATTGTAACATAAGAACTAATCCCACGATGGAGCCAGAATGGAATAAACAGGCAATTTCCATGTGACTCATGAAAAGGTTTTGTACCAAGTAAAGATATTCACCAAGCTTTGTGTCTATGCAAAGATCTTTCACGGCATTTTCAAGACTGTCAAAGGAACTTAGCAGCAATAATCCTTTTTTTCAAAATCAGCATGATAATTCAGGCATATTAAGCCTATTGTATCACCAAGTGAGAATAAGATTGATGATGATCCCTCTGTTAAATATTTGTGGGTAAAAATGAGGACCTAAAAGCATACATTGGTATCTTTGTGCCGTACTGCAAGCAGGCACAGGCTTACTGTTTGTTCTTCACAGAAGAGAAATCTTGTTGCAGGATAAATTAGGCCCCTATGCATTTTTTGGCACACAGTGAAGGGTCTTACCTGTGATTTACAGTGTAAGCAAACCCTAAACCACACTGAAACTAGAGTGGAGACTCCCTAAGTAGCATTTTGTGGTATGTTTCTTTCTGAATGTGTGCTCTGATGGCACGCGTACTACATGAATCAATTCGTGTCACCAACAAAGGTAATATATCTTTGATGCAGGAACAAGTTACCAGAGATGAGCAACCAGCTCTGAATCTTCATGTCACTACCACAAACCTCAATGCTATAAAAGTCCAGAGCATCAGGAGTATTATTGAGATTTGCATAAGTAGAAAACACACTGATTAAAAGTTGTCAAAGAAAGCTAATGCTCAGTTTTCAGTTCCACAAACAGATTGTAGTGATGTCTTTCCAGCTCCTTCCTAATAATCTTGCTAAGTTCTTGCTAAAAGCCGCATTGAAGTAACCTGTCATTTACTCTGTCTTTCACTAATTCAGCTCAAATAGATGCACCAGCTGTTATCACTTGGAGTCAGAGCTGCCTTGTTGCAAAGCATTGCTACAGCTGCAGGCAAAATATATTGCTTGGAAGATCTGCTGAACCCAGAAGTCATGAAAAAAGCAGAGCTGTACCATCCCTAGCATCCTACCATGAATGCAGGGAGAAATTCCATCCTCACAAATGAGAGCTCAGTCTCCAACATGTTTTGCATGTGGTGAACAGTATTACTATGTAGGAAGGTGTTCCTTGTCCAAATGACTCCTTGTCTTCTCAAGTCTCCTGCTGGCCTCTGGCATGGAAGCCGGGAATGAAAGAATCTGTGAAAAGCTGCATGGGTCACTTCTCCTAGTGGATCTGGGAAACCTGAAGTTTCCTTGATGGATAAGTCCTGATCTGATTCAATTTTTCCAGTTTGTAATGTGGAGAGCCACAAAATCAAGGAAGTGTTACAAAGATCCCTCAGGCAAGATGATATCATTTCCAGACTACATGTGTTTGGGAGGATAGAAAACACCATTATCAGTCAAATATGATGCTTCAGGGGTAGAAAATGAGAACAGAACATAGTCACATCTTCCCACTGCCAAGTCTCTCTTCTCTAGAAAGCCTGTCCTGACCTCCCAACACATATATTCTCAAGTATCTGGACTTTTTTCTCTCACAAGATTTCTTTATTTTTTTCCCCCTCAATAATTTTTCACTGCAAGTGTTTATGAATTGAAACTTGAATTACTTTTTTTTTTTTTTTTCCCCTTCAAAAAGGAAAACAATTTTGCTGAGACCGAGAGTGAAATAAGCTCTCCTGTCAGCACTCAGGGGAAGGGACATCCAGAATGACTCTGGGCTGAGTTTTGCGTGTGTGCTTCACTCAGACACTTATCCCCATTCCCCATTTCACTACCGTTCCTCTGACGACTAATATTTATCTGGGTTAAATACGAATACCCCTGTGACAATTCTGTCTCAAATGCTAGGGCTTCTTGGAAATTTCAACCTATCAATATCTACTGTGTTCTTGGGGCTGAGTGGGATAATTACATTTTCTACTGTGGAACCAAGTAGATGCTGATAATATCATAACAATTATCAGATTTAATTTTTTCTTGATGTCCTTTAAAATTACTTTCAGTCCTCTCCATTCACTGAAAAGCATGATGCTACACATCAACAGTAGCCGTACTGGAAGCTTCCTGTATGCAGTCATTGCCAAGAGATTAGGTGCCAAAAGGTCAAACCTTCTCCAAGGAGAAGACTGATCTGGGTCAGTCTGAAAGCAAGCAGGTAGATGAAAAAGAGATGAGGCAGCACTAATAGAACAGATTCATGGATGATTCTCCATTTTTTCTGGATGGTATTTCAGGTTAAGTTTCAAGTGATTTTTCATTGTGATGCACCAGTGTCAAACCACATTCTCTGGACAATTTGTTTAGACTAAGGATTTTGCCCCAATGTAGTCAACCTCCTGAACTCAGTATGTTATATCGTTAACCTCTAAGCCCACCATGTCTTAAGTATTTAAGTCTTAGTCTACACTGTGAGTTGCAAGAGAGAAAAATAACAAAAGAAGAAGCGGGAAAAAAAAAAGAAAAAGGAACTCCTAATTATTAAAGCATATTTTTGTGTAGTTTGGGGATCAGAAGTGTCTCAGACCTCTCAGTGTGAGTGTACCTGAGTAGTTTTCACTATGTAATTGCAGTGAGACATAAGTCCCTTGAAGTTTGGAAAAGAATGTGGTCAGATTTGAATCCAGGTCTTGGAGCCTAAGACTTATCTGGCTTTCATGGTAGTAGTACCTGAGTACCACAGCTCTTATAATTAAATAGATGCAGGTGAAGGCATTATTTTCAGATGAAACATGGGAGTACAGGAGTACAGAGATCTAAGTAGTCTCTTCTGGACTTACTTACATCTACAGCAAATCTTTGACAGAGATAGAAAATAAGCCATGGAGGACTTCTTCTCATCTGCAATTCATCTTTCTGCTATCAGCCTAGGATTTTGAATATCCAAGCGTTGCACTTGATGAACTGCCTCTTCTTCCAGTCAATAAAATATCCCTGAGTTCTTCCAGAGCACAGCTAAAGATCAGTGGGCTTATACTGCCCAGTTTTTCAGTGACTCATACATTGCACTGTAACTTCGAGACTGAGCAGTCTTCATATTGCAGAAGAAAATCTCAGCAGCAGATTGTCTGCTTGCATGGCAGCATTGCATGTATCTGCAAAACAGCTGAGAGACACTGGTAAGTTTCTTTGAGTACCAGGCACAAATGTGCCTAACTTCTGCTCTCATATTCAATGCTTCCCATAGCTCCCATGATTTGCTTTGACAACATGTACCCTCAGTGCCCTAATGCTGTAACACTTAAAGGTGGCCCAAAACACATTACTTAGTTTTAGACCAAAATTTGCATTTCTGAGCATGCTTGAATCCAAGATTTCTATTTGGATTGACATAGACATGAAGTCACCCTGGAAATGTGCATATAGAAAACAAAAGAGGTTTTGAACTCATGGGTACATCCTACATCAACCAAAAACATTGGTATTTCAACCCTCACTAATGTCTGTAAGTGCAACACAAGCACAGTCACTACAGCGTCAATGGAAACAAAATCTCATTTTGCTCAGAGTTAACATAAGTATTTGATCCAAAAATCTAAATAACTCAACAGGAAAAATTAGTCCTACTTTACAGCTAAGCTTATGAACTTTTTTGAGTTTAGAATACAAACTACAGCAACGCAAGAACAGTCCCTGTAATTCAATGTTTCATTAAGAGGGTAGAACACATTAATAGAATAGAGGATATCGTCTTTCAGCAAATGCTATAAATCAATTTATTTTATGCCTGCGTACATATTCATATGAAATTGGACTAGCTTTTCTCTCTGTCAAATGTAATATGGTTCTGGCAGCATCTGTTTTGTTTCACTTGCTGGAGCTGCGGGACACTAGACTCAATAAGATCCTTCCAATTGAAAGAATAAAATCTTCCAGGAAAGCAAGCTAGGAGCCCCTGTTTTTACAATACATTGCTTGGCTTGTTTCATTCCCTGGTAGTGTTCAAGAGGCACCTGGATGAGGAGCTACGAGAGATGGTTTAGTAGCTTATGGCACTGATAGGAATGGGAGGGTGGTTGGACTAGATGATCTTGCAGGTCGTTTCCAACCTTGTGATTCTGTGATTCTGTGATTCTATCCTGATAAACATTTTTTTAATAAAATTTGAGATCACAGTGTGAATACAAAGTACATGGATCAGCAGCTTCCCTTGGATGTCTCCTTCTAGGTTCTGTTTGATTTGATCTTGTCTCCAATAAGTAAAAGTAACAAAGCGGAAAAGGCCTGTGACCCATTAATTAATCACTTGTTTTTGTTGCCTATTCCTCCATCACTGTTATTAACTGTTGGCATCCAAGGCTAAATAGACATCTATAGGTAGGGATTTGCCATCTGCCCTTATTTTGTTAAGATTCTTATGCCCTTTACTGCTGACACTTTGTTCTTATTTTTGTCTTTTTTGTTGTTGTTTTTTCTTTTTTCTTTCTTTTTTTTCTTTCCTTTTTTTTTTTTTTTTTCCTCCCCAGGAAGATATTTGCATGCAACATGATTAAAATACACATCTGGCCAGCTCTGCTTTTGCTCTGCAGCTGTTTGAATACACTCAGCAACTGTAAGCAAGTGTGGTTACAGGTGCACTGTCTACCTCTCAGTGATCAGAGTAACGAAGACAGCAATTCCTGTCACACAGAGCAATGGTGATTAGCAATAGTTAATGTGTGCGTTGAATATTAGCAGGCAAGTATTTACTCATGCAGTCTTGATGATGTCTTGCAGTGAATAATAAATAATCCCTTCAAGAAAGAGCCTAGAGGATAACCACTTTGTAGTACTCTTTCTGTTGGATCATGGAGATACATGGGTCTGGGTATCATCCATCATTCCTTTCCTATGTCTTGCATTTTGTCTTACACAAACAATCAGATACATTTTCCACCTAGATGTCATTTAATTGAAGAAAATAAAAAGCAAACAACAAAAGAAGATTTATTTCACTGATCCATCTCTGGGATAGTGGTGAATTGTTCTTGGAGGTGAGTTGAAGGATGGAGAGCCTTATGAATGCTTGTGTAAGATGACTGTACCTTCTTTCACATCTCTAGTTACATCTTATCCCTAAACTATGGTGTTTTTTTCTGTCAGGTGGCTTGATACCAGTCTCATACACCTAGAGTCTTATTAATGTATAAGGTCAATTTTTTTGCTAACGTTACTGAATTTCTACTAGTTTCGGGCATGATCTGTGATGGTATAGATGAAAAGAGTAGATTAGGCTGTCTTCTACACAACACAGGTTAAATTTCAAGTCTCAGTGTCAGTAGAAGAGTTTCTCCACATTTCATGATGCCAATGATTTCCTCTCCAGAATACTTCATGTGCAGCTTTTCAACTAATGGCAGCACAGACTTTCAAATTTACTATCTTCCTCTTCTAACCTCCTGCGCCGAAATTCTCTGCTGGATGCATCTTCAGATTCTTGCTAACGTCACTCCATACCTAAAGCCACTGCAGCACAGTCTAATGCTGCTCTTGCATCTTGAAGGACCAGAGTGAGCTCTTCTCCCAGCTGATTCAAGACATTTTCTGAATGAGTATCTGCCAAGGGAACAGGGAAAAATCAAAACTTTTGCACAGGATATCATGTGAGTGGCTGTTCATAAGCACTGGAAAATATTGCCTTAAAGCAGAGTCAGACTAGATTCTGGCAGCATTCTGATTTTTGGGGATTGGACTCTGTCATCTCTGGATGTCCCTTTCTGCCCCTATGATTCTGTGATTCTATGATTCATTTCTTTTGATGGAGATTCAGAGGACTTCTGGATTAGACTAGATTCAGATCTTATTGAGAATAAACTGGATTTAGGGTTAATTTGGGGTCCAGCCCTAAACCACTGTTCTTCCCAAAGATTTTTCTAGTCTTTAAGCTGGATTAATGTTGAGTAAAACAATATTAACTCAAAATACTTGCAAAAATAGAAATGTTATTACTTCTTTGCCATGAGCAACATGTAAAAGTGGATGGGATGTTTGAAATCTGTGTACTCACCAGGCAGAAGTGGAAATAATGAGATTGGTGGAGTTCCATGAACTGATAAAATGACCTTTGTATACAACCAAAGTGGTCAAGTTAGCGGAGCTGCAGTAATGCAACTGAAGTTACAGCCAGGCTGCCATGGCAGGGTCCTTCCCTTTGCCTTGATTCATCAGAGA
The DNA here is from genome assembly GCF_019232065.1 of Centrocercus urophasianus. NCBI lineage: Eukaryota > Metazoa > Chordata > Aves > Galliformes > Phasianidae > Centrocercus > Centrocercus urophasianus. The sequence continues at coordinate 5,616,034 of NW_024884922.1, read as the reverse complement.
CCAGAACCTGGCCCAGAGCCTATAATCACTTTGAACAATCTGTCAGGTGCTTTGGGATCTGGAGGTGAAAGGCGTTGTGTAAATGTCACTCATCATTTACTCAAGCACTAGATTCAGGCTGGGAAGCATAGCCTGCCAGAGACACTTCAACAGGGGGTTAGGAGTGATCCTCTTGCAAAATATATTGCACTAGATGTAAGGATGTGTGTTCAACAGAATCTCATAATTCTGGTTTCTATAAATCACAAGACACACTTTCTTTATTCCCCTTCATCTAATTTTCTCCCCAGTTTTCTTTGTTATTTAAATAAATCAAACCGAATAGCATGTTGTAAGCTGTTTATTTACATGTAAGAGGAATGATCCCAGCTTCATAAAGGTTTTTAATAGAAAATAACAGAGCTGAGTGAATAATTCAAGCTGGAAGATTTAGTTGGTTATGAGTTGCTCTTTTTGGTTTGTGAAATGTTTATGAGCCAATCACAACATTCTCACATGTATTCCTTATTGAAAACAACCTGTGAAGTAATGAATGGCTCACACAGAGGGAAAGACATTCATTGCTGAGTCTTCAAAACATACATTGAATGTATTACTTACCTCCGTCACCGGCTTGTCTCACTGCTTCCTGTCTGCATTACTCAATTAATTAACTAACAGAGTGTGAACTTTGAGCATTACCCCCGCATACATGGCTTTATGGCTGCTTTCAGTAATAATCAATACCTCAAAGGATTTGAATTCAGGCCCAGATAAACAAAGTAGTTCCAGGGGAAGGGATAGGTTATAAACAGTCTTCTATTTGTATGGTGGATGCTTTTTTCAGTGACCATTTGTCACATTATGTTCTAGGTTTGCTTTTCAACAGGCTGAAACTTCCTGAAAGTGAGAGCAAAAAGAAGGGACTATCCTTCTATTTGAGTCTTCTGTGGCACAAAATCCCTTCTCAGGGAAAGAAGTGAACACAAGTCCATTTTTTTGAGTGCTTGCAGGATGTCTATCATGCCATATATCACTGATAAATGGACACCTCTTTCTGTAGGGAGAATATGCAGAATGGTAGAAGAAGATAGACTGAAATCAGTAGACTGAAATCTACTACAGATCTCTTCTATGATCTGTTGAAGTCTTCTTGTTCTCCATTTAGAAATGAGCACCATTCTGTTGTTCCTTATATCTCCTACTTCATAACAGAAAAATCAAAATTAGGAGATATTAGTGTCTTCCATTTCAGTTCCAAATATGGAATACGCACCTTCCACCTACAGCAAGCAATTTCAAGTTCTCTTTAGGTAATAATGTGATTCTGGTATAATTCTATTTCAGAATTCTGAAGGTGAAGGGTTTTGTTGTTGTTGTTGTTTCTGTTTTTGTTTTCTTTTTACTTTTCTTCCTATTTTTATAGATCTGCACACGTAAAGAAGATCCAATATCAGAATAATTCCATTTTGACTTCCAACACAGATGAAAATCTCTCAAAAAAGTAAACTGTGAAGAGAACAGCCTGTAATATCAGTATAAATTTTATACTGGTGTATGTGTGAGTGTGCATGTGTGTGTGTGTATTTGTGGGCTGAAAGAACATGGTTTTGTTTTAGAAAGAGGAATGAATGACACTTGAGCACTAGTAAAGCTGGTAAAGACAGAGATACAGGTTACAGCAGCTATGTCTGAAATGATCTTTGTGGAGCAGGGTAGTACGTATTTGATCTGTTAAACTGGAAATTCAAGACAAGCTAAAAAAGATAACTTGTATAAAAAAAATAGTGCAAAAAATATGTTACTGAGAAACAAGCTCACATTTATCATGTGTTTTGAAAGTAATTTTCTCATCTGAGGGCTGAATGATATCTAGTGTGCTTGTGCACAAACATCTTTGTTTATTTATGTATTTCTCCTAGTTTATATATTAGTGACTCCATGTTCTTACATTTAAAATCCATTTTTTCCACATTGAGAAAATGAGCGAGAAGTTATTTTTTAATTAAAAAAAATGTTAATAATGTTACTCAGTACAAGCATACTAATTCAAAATACATTCTGTGCATTTAATTGAAAATGAGTGGAAAATAACACATATCTCCTCTGCTCACTAATCTTTGGTCTGAGCATTTAATAGAACCGTAGAATTGTTGGGATAGACACCTAAAGGCCATCTGGTCCCTCTCCTTGCAATTAACAGGGGAATCTACGACTCCATTGGATGCTCAGAGCCTGTTCTTTCCTGATCTTGAGTATACCCAGGGATGGGGCACCCACTCCCTCTCTGGGAAACTTTTACCAGTGCCTCATTGCATGTATTATTAAAAAATTCATCTATATATACAGTCTGAATCTCCTCTCTGTAAATTTGGAACTCTTTCTCCTTGTCCTATCCCATGGGAAAGTTTAGAGAGTGAAACTGAGAGCAGATACCATCATGAAATGATAGAGATATTTATGATATATACCGTGGCTTCCTGCCCTTGGGAAATATGTTAACACTGGACCAGATTTTAGTGCTCTTCCGTGTCAGCCTAAGGTGAGACCTTAGCACCAAATCTGATGGCTTCTTCTCATCAAGACACTTAAACCTCCTGAGAAAGTGTAGAAAACTGTAGTCACTTTGAGAAAGGATATATGAATATGAAGAGTAAAAGATGGTTCAGAGAAATGAAGGGTAAAAGATAGTTT
>NW_024884922.1:5605084-5613351 GCF_019232065.1 Centrocercus urophasianus | reverse complement strand
TGTAGCCAGCGTATGAGCACTGCTGAAATAAACATACCTGCTCTATACCCTTAATCTGGCTACAGGGTTTGATTTCTGCACCTCAAATATAGCTGGAATGTGAAATAAAGTAAACAGTAGCTTTCATTAATTATAATAGAGATTTTTCAAAGTGTAGATTTAAAAGAGATTAGTCATAAATTCTTAAATATTTCTGAAGTTCATATACAGCTATATGTTACTGAAAAGGATCCAAAGTAGAATCAGAGTACAGAAGTGTCCTATTTCACACAAATATGAACTCATCAATTGATCCCATTTTAGCTGAATAGCCTGCTCTCAACTATATGGTCTTGTGTTATAGATATAGTGTGTAATACAATATTCCTTGCTTTATCTTCCCATCAGAAGTAGGGTACAGTAGCCCAGCAGATACTTCCGAGTGACCATGAGGCTGTCAGACCAAAGCATCTTTATCTCCCTCTTTCATTTGTTGTAGCTAACAAATTAATTCCCACTTAGCTCTAAGCTCTGCACCTTCCCACCTGTAAAAATATACCAGGAGGTTGATGGCCCTTATTTCTGCCTCCAAAGAAGCCAGCCCTGAAGGAGAAGATAATAAGGCTGCTAGTCTCAGCCATATGATTATCCTGTGCTAATGTCGCCCACTTCCCCTGGAGTGTAGATCTCGTAACTATTACATGACTTTCATTTTTACATATGTAAGGAAAACGCCTTGATTGCCACAAGCTGTCAGTTAATGTTACAATGCTCTAACTGAGAGGCTGTAAGCATCACCCACTCCTTAAGATGCTAATGATCTGCCTCAGATGTGTGATCACAGAACCCCATGAGCAGAAGCCCATGAGCAGGGCTATTTTGCAGTTCCCTTGTATTTTTAGCTTATAGCAAAAATATAATGCTGTGTACTTCCATACCAGCTCACTAGATAGACCAGGGAAAAAAGGAAAATAAAAAAAAAAAAAGAAAGAAAGAAAAAAAAAAAAAAGAAAGAGGAATTAAAAAAGCTTACCTGTGCATATTTCTAAGTCATAGAGGGAAATAACAGTAAAACATCATGGGAAAATTAGAATGGGATATGCTGCAAAGGCAGAAGTCAATTCTATTTAATCTGTTTGCACTGCCTATCTCTACAGAGTGCCCAGAACTGTGTCTGATGTTATTCATCCTCCTGCACCTCTGAAGTGTAAAAATCCGAAGTTCTCTGGGATTCTCCAAACCTGTCTCTAAAGTTCAGATTCACTGTGAAACATTCAGGGACGGGACTATAACGTAGAAAGTTTAGTCTGCTGATTGGTCTGCAGTATAGAACAAATTCCACACCCACTTCCTTCTTCTTCCTGGTGATACATGTCTCTTTGCAAACGTGAAATATCTGATTGTCAGCTGAAGGTTAGGTGCTGAGTAGCACACACTCATGGAAGCTTTAAAGGATATAATGAAAAGCAGCTTCACTACAAACCCCAGCATGTTTACAACCAAGATTAAGGGCAGTGTTTTGAGGCTGATTTAGAGAAGGTGAAAAGTAAAGTAAAACGCTGAATTACTCATTCAGAAGAAGGCAATAATAAGTGAATCAATAATCATGATCTCAGATGCTGCTAGAGGTTTTTGAATGGCCCTTATGGGTACCATCCTTCAGATGAGTCCTAGTTACTAAGCACAGCATGCATTTCACATGCTGCAAAACTATTTTTTGTTAGTGAGATGGTCACTGTTGGCACTTCAGAGTCTAAACGCCAAAATTAGCATTTTGTGCAAAATGTTAATATGACTTTGAGATTATGTGTCTTTCCCACTTCACAGCAATTGCCTGGTCTAAATGATCATGGTCTCCATCTTTCTATGCTAATGAATGTTACATTTATATTTGTATATTTGCATTTATGTCTTTTTTTTCATGGCTGTGGAGCTTCAAACAAAAGATGACCTGGACTTTCAGAGCCCACATACCCGACTGATTATTTGAGGTTCAGCCCAGACTATCTCCTGGATGAAATATGTTCAAGAAGGCTTTCTTTAAAAAAAACTGTCAAGTCAGCATTCACTGTTACTGGGATCCTGTTGACTTGAGATGTGATTCTCCATTTAAATCTGATGGAGTCCCTGAAGGTTTTAGCACATCTACATAAAGGGAATTGGACTTCATTTTCTGTGGTCTTGGTCTTAGGACAGAAAATAGTCTTCAGGCTGCCTCTTTGTGGGGAACATAATTGAGGATCCAGTGTATTTCACTTTTATTGGTTAGGAAAATAAGCCATAAAAGAAAGTAGTCTATTCCTTGGGATTTAATGATATTGTTTCAATGAAGTTAGATGTTAACTACTTGCATGAAACACTTTTTAATGGAACACAGTTTTTCCAGATGTGAGAAAATATGCTACCTTTTATATATATATAATATATTATATATATATATATATTTGCATTTCCCTGAGGTTTGTTCTGTATTACAGCTATAAACCCAACTTCAAAACCCAATTGCAAAAAGGTTGCCATCATACCCCATTGCAGTGTGGTTAACAGCTCCTAAGCTAGTGGTATCTCACAACATTTCTGTAACAAGGTAGGACATCACAGGGTACATTAATACCACTTACAGCTCAAAGGTTCAGCAAGATAAGAAGGAATTGGTTAGCACTTCATCAGTCCTCCTGGTTCAGTTATGTTGAATTCAGATTCTGGTTGAAATTAACTCTATTTTAATCCGGGTTTTATGTTCACATTGCTCAACATGCAGCTGTGAGAGCAATCATTCAAGTGAGAGAGGTTTCTTGTGGTGCTAAATGCTACAGGATCAAAAATATGAACTCTTGTCACTTTTCCCCCTTCACTGGACATTAAATTGGACTCTAGGCCTGTGTCAGAAACCAAGTTTTCACAAAAGAGAAGATGCATGAATTCAAGACATTTTCCCTCAGTACCTCCTGAGACCATACAGGTCTCTGCCTCAGCCTAGTTGAGGTATCTCAAATGTGGGAAAGTTTAAATGAATGGATCATATATCTTATACTGTATGTTCAGCCTGTTTTTGTCTGTCGCACACAGTGCCATTGAAAGTATGGATGCAAGGCCACAGCCCAGAATTTGACTGTCCATACTTTTGTGCAACTGCTGTTTCTGGTGGTTTAATCTGCAGATATAGTAGCCAATGAGTACAAGTGTGAATCATTGAAGGATTTTACCTTTCATCATTTCTCATTGCCCAAGGCGATACAGTTGCCTAGAAATAGTTAATGGTGATCCTTGCAATGTCTCATTCTTGTTTTAAGGGTCATAGTTATCTCCATTTGAAGGCTGAACTGGGATTTAAATTTAACTTCACATTATTGAGATGCAAATCACCACAGTCTCATAAGTATTATATGTCTAAACTGTATTTTGCATCATGAAATTCTCTGTCTTTTTTCAAAGTGTTTCTCTCTAAGTACATTTTCTCATTAAACTAAATATATGTTTAATTTTTTTTTCTCCTCCAAAGGCAAGGTTCTTTCAACTCATGCCAGCATTATTATTTCTCAGAACGAGTTTCATCTTGATCCATAAACATTTTATGCCAAGAATAATGCTGTTTTAAAGACAATAAGTGCCTATTTCTGCCTGAGGCCATCGGAAAACCTGTAAAGGAAGCAACAGGAATTAAAGACACTTAATCATATTTCCCCACTTTTAACTGTTACTTTTTACACTCTGAAGCAGTTTTTCTATCCTCACTGAGTCTTGCTGAATGCCATAAATCTTAATTAAAGATATGATTTTTTTTTTCTTCTGTATGAAATCTGAGCCGGAAAGAACATTTCTTATTTTTAAGACTACCACAGTGTGCAGGATCATAAAACAAACAAGACTATTACACTTGCAGGGTTTCAAACTCAGTTATTGCTGCCATCATGTTGAATTGGCTCCATAATTATTATTATTGTTGGGTTTGTTGTTTTTATGACTATTATTAATGCCTGAGCTTTGCATTTTCTATGTGCAAGTCATCATGGGGAAACAATAACTAAATGTGTGTATCTGTATGAAAAATGGAGGAAGGCTTATAGAAATGTACATATCAGCACAGGGATTTGTTTTTAATATATTCATTACAAAGAATTGTGATATATAAATACATACATTTATGTGTTCGTGTGTGAATATATGCAGGGACTTCTTTGATTATGTAGAAGACTGCTTGGTGTAAACTTACATCAGTTCACTGAAGCCAGATGAATTATACTGCTCCACAGTGGGAGAAATGCTAGTTCTGACTGTGATTTCCCAAGTGCTATTCATACTTTTTCTATTGAGGAAAGGGAGAAGAGGAAGGTTTAACAAGGTATTCCATGCCTCTCAAGATGAGACAGAATTTTCAGTAGCTGAAATGGAAACCAATGCAGAAAGATTTCGATCTGAAGCCATGAAATTTGATGGGAACAGCTCTTGGTAGCAAGCAGCTTTTGCTCTGTCTTAACGGCACGTGCTGAAGGTATGTCATTTGACAGTCTTATTTATTCTGGGTACTAAAGCATTTTAACTGTGTGCTCTGAAGTTCCAGAAAATCAACATGAATTCTCTCAGTAATTTCACCATATCATTTGATTGAGATTTTTACAGGCTAATTACAGAAGATATCAACAGGGTGAACTTCCTTCGTAATGGGACACTGGCTACCACATCTGATGGTTTTCTAGCCACTTATCACCACCAAAACAGACTGATGCCACGAAAGAGAAATCCCTGAAACTCGCTCAGCACTCCTATCACAAAGGGGGTACCAGTGAAGGCAAATGTGGTCCTTCTATCCCCAGGTTCCAGCCTGGCAGACACTGAAGGAAGCCAAAGAGTTTCCATGGGAGAATTTCAGACTTGACATTTAGCTAGCTCTGTGTTTATGTAGTAGCAAACTTGTGGTCTTGTTTATTGGAAGTGATAACCAGGAGTTTTTCAAATTAGTACTGATATTTCATAGTATTTCAGAAAAGAGGACAAAAGAAAGGCCGAATACGCTACATACCAAGGACCAGGTTGTTAGCTAGGAGCAAGGTGTGAGCTGGGTTATGAAAATGTGGTTCTTTGCTTACAAGAGTAATGTTGCCCCTGTCACTAATGCTGCTGAAGTAAACAATAAAAAATTCATGAATGAACCTACCGATGGCTAAGCCTTTGTGAGGGTGCCACACTGTGCTCTCACTTTCTGCTGCAAGGTCAGTGTGCTTCCAGAGCTGCCAATTCAGCCAATGAGACACCAGTGGCTTTTATGAGATGCTCATAGTTACTGTTCCTTAACATAACATGACCCTCCTCAATGAAGCCTGAATCAAAAGGCCACTGATTTACTGGCTGAGAAGTGATGCTTCCTCACTGGCATGTAATTACTTATTTAAAATATGCTTTTGCCAAGAAAACCTCTTTTTTTTTTTTTTTTTTTTTTTTTTTTTTTTTAGTTTAAAATCCCAGCATTCGAAGGGATTTTAGAAGACAGTAAAAATACAAGGAGAATATATTCACATCACCAACTGAGCAAATATGCCAACCATGTTATTTATTTTGTGTGTGTGTTGTGCTTATGGCTATAGTATCTGACTTCTGTATGGCTACAAATGAGGTCGAATGGCATACAGTTTGAGGATGAAGCAGAAATTATTCATTCTCTATTGCAAATCAATTGTTGCATTTGATAGTCTCCACTCCATGTATGACAGTAATTGTACTGTTACAGCTATTCTGAATCTTTCTACTGGTCATGACTTTTTAAACTTTTTTTTTTTTTTCTTAAGATCCAGAGGGATCCTGCTGGAAAAAATAAAACAAAACAAACAAAAAGCAAAACAAAATAAAACACAACCAAAAAAAACCCAATCTGTTGCTTTTTCCTAAGGGGGCATAATTTTTGGTGCAATGTTCATGTTCATAAAAGAATGACAAAGCCTTCTTCTGATGATTTCCTGACAGGTACTAGAAGGAATAACCAGGATTATGGGTTTATTAGTAGAAGGAGAAAGAGTAGCTTTGAGTGTATCACAGAAGCTGGCTTGAGAACATACTAGATCAATAATTTCCAAAAGTTTAAAAGCCAGATCAATGAATCTGCATGGAGGAAAAAATAAAATAAAAATGCTACTATTAATAATATTAAAAATAAATAAATAAAAAGAATCCTAAGATTATCTTGTCCAAAATTACTCTATCAGAATCATATGACAAAACTTTTTTGAAAGAACATTTGACATTAAATATGCTGCCATTTCTCCATTTCTTTTACTAGCTTTAATTTTTTATTTATTTGTTGTTGTTGTTGTTGTTTTTTTTCTATAATGCTTTGATCTTACAAGCATTTGAACAATACAAGTAATTTAACGTGTGGGTGAGCAAGGAACTGACACAAGTCATTTTGTTTTATTTTAGTTTAATTTAATTTTTCAGTTCATGACATATTTTGTTGGAAGATCATTAATTATGTTTTTTATTGACCATTGTTTCATTTTGCAAAATAGTAATGCAAAGAACACCTCAAACCATATTAACAAAACCTCCTTCTACTGCCTCCTACAGAAGTTATTGAGCTTTAGGAGAGCACGCCCAAGACTGCCTCATGAGTCTGGATGTGTATAACTCTATGAGGCCAGATGAGGATGAAATTTTCCTCTCAGAGGGTGGTGGGAGACTGGAACAGGCTGCCCCAGAAAACTGTGGATGTTTCATCCCTAGGGGAGTTTAAGGCCAGAATGAGTGGGTCTGTTTAACCAGATCTAGTACTTGACCTGGTGGTTGGCAAGTCTCCCCGTGGCAGGAAGGCTGGAACTTCATGGGCTGTAAGGTCCCTTCCGAACCAAGCTGTTCTGTGATTGTCTACATATATACATAATATATGATATGATATATACACAAAAAGTCATCATTTTTCTTGATCAGGTCCTAAAGGTTGGACACTGAAAGAGATTACTGTTAAAGCTGTATTATGAATGCAGGCATTGCCCTGTGTCCTTCTTATATAAAACTAACAGATGAAAAGAATGAGAATGATTTCTGGATTGCTATGGATCTGTACTTTATTCCTAGCCACAAATACAGTAATGGGCAAGGATACTAGATAACAAATCAACATCCGCAGAATAGGCAAGTGTTTCTGATGAAGGTCTGCAGTTGACGAAGTGAGTTCTTCTCATGGTAAGGTGGTAAGGAAATCAGTGACTGATTCTTGTTTCAGTAAGGCCTACGTTATTTTGCAGTGGTGAACTTGATGCTACCTAACCAACCCTGAAGAGAATGTTGCAATTTTCAATACCAATTAGAATAAACCTTGAGAATTTGATATGCGGACTCATCTTTGTGGAGGACTTTAACTTACTGTTGTACTCTTATTCCATGAGTTATGGAAAGTTTTATTTCTATGATTGTGTAAAAAAATATTTACTAAATTAACTGATACTTTAAAAAATACTCTGTCATTTAAAGGTTACTTTATAGCTGAAAATGGCATGCAGACTGTCCTAAGTATTAGAATTGGGCATTAGCATACATACTCTCCTCTCTGCCTTGACCTCAGAAGAAGATTCAACTCTGGACTTACCTGCTGAATCTTGAATTAAGAAAGCAGAATATGTAAACAATCACCTTAAAAGATTACAGGATTCAGATCTGTTCTGATATCTGAGGTCTGTGGTTTAAGTCCATCTTTGTAATAACATCATATTGATTTTAAAAGGCCTTCCCCTCAACTTAACAGGCAAATTTTAGCAAATATCTATCAGTTCCTAGCTCAGACATTCTTTTCCCCCCCAGAATGTTTAAACAGTGTGAATACTTTAACTGCACAGTTTTTTACACAATAATGTCTCCGTCAAAATTAATGTTTTAATAAAGAAACAATTAATAAAGAAACAACTAAACAGCCAACAAATAAAATTATGCATTTCTACTCAGAAATGACAGGTCTGCCTTGAACAGATGCAGACACATTTTCACAAGCCTGAGTTCTTTGCATGTCCTTCTGAATGTGAGAAGCTCTGCCTTTGTGAATGAACCAAATGACACTGCTAAATCCTAGTGGGGGCAATGGAGGAAGTCGCTGGCTTTGGTGGAATGGGGATGGTGGTGAGCAGCTGGGGAGGTGAGCAGTCCCCCAGCTGCACAAAGACACAGCCAGGGTTACATACGTACAATAAATGAACCTGATCTTGAGGTATGTCCAGGAAAGTGCTGTGTGTCTGAAACTGTAGTGTTAAACACACACACACCAAAAAAAAAAAAAAAAAAAACCAAAAAAAAAAAAAAAAAAAAAA
>NW_024884922.1:5542788-5604984 GCF_019232065.1 Centrocercus urophasianus | reverse complement strand
ACAAAAAAAAAAAAAAACAAACCCAAAAAAAAACCCCAAAAACAGCAGAGGATCCCATACATACTTATAGGACTTTACACCAAGTAAATAGAACTGAGTTGTACAGAAAAGGCCTGCATTCAAAAAAACAAAAAAAACCCCAAAAACCAAAAAACAAAACAAAACAAAAAAACCCAGGTTTTTGTCTTTCATGGTTTCACTTTTTTGTGACTGTCTATCTGCCACCTATTTTTTCATTGTTCAGTCAATTTCTTAACCAAATAGTGTCTCCCAGGAAATACAATCTTATTATAAGTGAAAAAATATTACAGGTGTTGGCTAAAAGTAAAGATATTTCAAGAAGGGGAGGTTAAAAGGTATGAATTGAAATTGTTGCCATGAGGTAAATATTTTTCAGGCAGACAAAATATTTTCCTTCGAGTTTTTCCTAAATAGGTTTTGATTACCTTCAGTAAGTCTTCAGATGACACCAAGTTGGAGGGTAGAGTTGATCTGTCTGAGGGTAAGGAGACCCTTCAGAGGGATCTAGTTGGATCGTTGGGCTGAGAATAATGGGATGATGTTCAGCAAGGCCAAGTGCTGGGTCCTACACTTTGGCCACAATAACCCCATGCTGTGCTATGAGCTTCAGGATGAGTGGTTGGATGATTGTGAAGAAGAAAGGGACCTGGGGGTCTTGGTTGATGCTCAGTTGAACATGAACCAACAGTGTGCCAAGTTGGTCAAGAGAGCCAATGCCATCCTGGCCTGCATTAGAAATAACGCGGCCAGCAGGAGCAGGGAGGTGATCGTCCCCCTGTACTCAGCACTGGTGAGGCCGCACCTTGAGTACTGGGTCTAGTCTTGGGCCCCTCACTACAAAAAAGACATTGAGACCCTGGAACGTGTCCAGAGAAGGTCATGTGATGGGTCTGGAGCACAAGTCTTACGAGGAGCGGCTGAGGAAGCTGGAATTGTTTCGTCTGGAGAAGAGGAGGCTTAGGGGAGACGTTATTGCACTCTACGACTCCCTGAAGGGATATTGTGATGAGGAGGAGTTTGGCCTCTTCTTCCAGGCAACAAACAGGACCCAAGGAAATGAAATGCAAGAAATACCAGAGGAGATTTAGTTTAGACATAAGGAAGAGCTTTTTTTCTCAGAGAGTGATCAGGCACTGGAATGGCTGCCCAGGGAGGTGGTGTCCCTGGCAGTGTTCAGGAGCCCTCTGGATGAGGAGCTACAAGATATGGTTTAGCAGCTTGTGGTAGCAGTGATGATGGGAAGGCGGTTGGACTAGGTGATTCTATGATTCTATGATTCTATTTTGATTTGGATTATTTTGATATTTTTGTTACTTAAACAAACAAAACAAAGCAACAACAACAAAAAAAAAAAAACCCAAAAACAGGAATTTAATGCCATATAGTGTACATATATTACCTATTAATGTAGATATTACATTCTTACATTCTGTATGTGAGAGCAAGATACAGCATTTTGCTTTATTAATAAAGAATTATTTTCTCATTTGAAGTAAATGCAGCTGAGTGGAGCCTTGCCGTAGTTAGGCTGGATGCAGTGCAGATGTGTGAACCAGGCTCACCTTATTAGGGTTTGGTGTTAGACAGCTACGGTGAGCAAACATGGCAGAAGAAGCCTAATTTGTAGTTATTATCTTGGCTATGAACCAAGGGAACTCAGCTTTGAGGTTCAAGAATGATGCTTTGGGCACACACATAGGGAGGTGCTGAACCCAGAAACATATTTTCACATGACAGGCTTCCCGTATAAAAGCCAGGTGTCAGTCTACCAGCTGTAACTGTTCTTGTTACCTAGCATTGCACACAATATTTTGAATGCAATAAGGCCTTACAATCATGACAGGAAATTGTCACAGGTGTAATTATACTCATGGTCTGATTAAATTCCAATGCAACATGTACTACCACCCATCAGTTGCAATAATCAACATACAGATACACAATCTGTTTCCTGATAAAAAGCAGAGGTTCATAACACTCTATACATTGCACGAATAGAAAGCCTACCTCTGACTCAGTGCATTTTAACCACATTGTTATTACTAGTAGTTGCATAGTACCTAGGGTATAATTATTCTCATACAAGCATGCTTTGAAAGGACAGAATCTGTTCAGACAGCTGAACTGGTGAAGTGAGAGCTAGTAATCTGGATGGGGAAAGAGGTTGTTCACACCTGGCCAGGTTCTTCTTACTAATCACAAGGCCTCTTTTGAAGATCATGGCATAGGGACTTCTAATGGTCATTGATTCAGTTAACCCATAGTCTGTACTGTTGCATGATGTTACCCTTTCCTGGATATTGGACTCAACTTTACTGAAACACAGGGATTTTTTCAGCCCATTTCTCCAGGCTATTTAAGTTCTTCAGGACCTCTGTTCTTCACAGTGTTGATTTCTCGATCCAATTTGGTATCATCCACAAGCTTGCCAAGAGAGCAACCTATTTTGCTGCCTGGTTCCTCAGTGAAAGTGTTGAACAATATTGTCCTAGCATCGGTCTCTGACACATGAAACTGGTGGCTGGCATCAGGCCAGGCTTTGTAACATAGACCATTGCCTTATATTTCTGGCAGTCCAGCTGCCTGTCTGCACTAATCATAGAACATTTATTCTGTTTACATCTTGGCAATTTGGCTGTAAGTAGATTCTGGGAGACTGAGTGAAAATCTTTGCTTAAATTAAGCTGTGCTATATCCAGTGTTCCTGCCTTGCCCCCCATAGTAAATTCTTAAACAAAAAATACAATGAGGGCTGCTCTGCAAGCAATGCTTCCTATTTTATCATGTTGATTCATAATATCAGAGCTGGATGATGGTGGTGTGGCTGTGGAGGTTGAACCTTCACACCAGTATTCTGTTATGTTTTTTTGCCACGTGACAGATGGCAACAGAGTGGCAGTCTGACACAATGACATCTGATGTGTAAGTGTATATGAAGCAAAGGTATGAATTCCTCCATGCAGAAAAAAAAATGGCACCCTCTGGCATTCACTGATGCTTGCTGATTTTTTATGGAGACCAAGCAGTGAATTGCTGGGTGTTGCACTTAAGCAGGAGTAACTGTAATGCACAAGCTACATTCTGGACAGCCGTGTACATCAGTCACAACATAAAATGAAGAGAATCTTGATCAGCTCATCTATGTGAATCTGCTAGTAGTGGAAAAGAATGTTTTGCAGCTGAAAATGTGCTCTATCAAACAGTGCACTTTGTATTTGTTGTATTTTCCACGTAAATAAGCAGGAGGTATTATTTTTGGAGCGACTTATGTGTAAACATTTTGTAGAATGAAAAGAAAAAAGAGTTACCCACTGGTTTCTGGGATCAAGATGAAGGATATTAAGAAGCAGATATGATTTCCCTATGATTTCCCTAGGGATTGTGTCTTTTGCAGGAGTAGGGAATATTTTGTTTGTTTTTTTTTTTTTTGAGGATGGGTGCAATGCAGCTGCTTGTACAACACAGTTGCATCTCAACACCACACCACCAAGTTTATGTGTGCAATGCACCAATTATCCTGTTTTAACTCTGTGGACGTCTCTTCCGTCATTTGAAAACAGAATGCAATGAACTAGCTTACTGCACAGGCACAGATCAAGAATCCCAACCAAAAACAATGCTATAATTTAATTAACTCAGGGGCACATACATTTTTTTTTTTGTTAAACAAAGCAACCCAGCATTTAAACCATTTTTTACTTTCAGCTTGCCTGGCATGTAAATTAAGTGCTCTTCTACTAACCATTGATTTTTCTCCCCTGGATTAGGATCCCGAAGGGACACGTCTTGCTGGCTTTATTCTTGAGGAAGCCCATTCCACTGCTTCAGAAAGTTGACATTGTCAGGAAGATTTAGCTCCTGATGATAAAACATCTTTCATTGTGAATTCTTCTCATCATAAGGAGCTTACAATTCCTAAATCACAGTGGGGCTACCCCTTCTTTTGCTCTCAGTGCACCGTCATAACTCTTCCACCTTAACTATCAGAGGAATTCTGTCTATGCCTCTTATCATGCCTGGGTCAAAGGTGAATATCTAAGTATCTAGGTCATGGCAATACAAGCTGCTGTGAAATATGGTCATAGCAATCTTTCGGAAATCTCTGCGGCTGCTCTCTATGTACGAGCAGGCTGTTTGCATCTGTTTTTTGTCTTCTACTGCAGATATGATGCTACCTTTAAATAGGAGGTTAAGCATTCCCCTGAAAGCAGCTTCTGTGTTTTGGTGGTGAGTGAGAAAGCGACAGGTTTCAATCACTGATAGCACTGGGGAGCAGCTGGGAGGGGAGTTTACACAGCTATCTTGGGTCTGTAGCTGAGCTTGCAAGCCCTGCAGGCTCGATGCAGGTTGCTATTGTAAATAGACACTGATTGCTCTTGGAGTCATTCAGTAATCTTTCAGTGCTCTTTCTCTTAAAATAGAGTTCTTTGTTCGTGGGGGAAAAAGTAAAACAAGTCTCATTTAAGAATTATCTAGTTCTTCTAGTTATTAATTATCCTCTGAAACAAATGTTTTCTTGCTAAGTTTTCTGCTGGAATTTGGCTCCTGGTTTAGTCTGAAATATTTTATTGTAAACAAGAAGGGAAGGGAGTGCACAAAAGCAATAATGATACACTGCTGCTTTCCACTCAGATCTCTATGTCTGGGGAGTGCAATCAACCTGCCCAGCACATGGGCAAATCTTGAGTGTGAAGCACCAATGTGAAAGACAAGGAAAGATGAAGGAGCTGCTCCAGCTGGTGATGGACAGCAAGGCAGACTGGAGGAGCTGAACAAAGCGATCTTTATCTTGCAAAGCACTGGGATAAGCATGAGCACATAGGCATAGAGAGGAGAGGCTAGACACTGCTGGTGTGTTCTGAAACTGTAGTCATCATCACTGACATACAAAACACCGCGAAATGGAGCATGACTTCCTACTGCCAGATGCTCAGAGAGGCTTGCTAGCTCTTGCTGCAGAGACTGGGAGGCAGAAAGAAGATTTTTCCTCTGTGTCTTTTGGTAATGTGCAGAATCTAAATACACTCAATGGCTGTAGACAGCTCCGTGGGAACAGGCACAAGTCAGTCTCTCAAAAAACTTGTTGCATTTCCTTAACCCCAAAAGGAAATGAAAGGAAGCCATGCTTTGCAGCACTGTAGCAGAGAGGCTGTAATTACATTAGGACATTAAATCTAATTCACACCCATCAGAACCTGGCAGTCCCATCAACAGATTCTGTTCCAAAGACACTGTGGTCTCCGTCTGCCCTTCATACTTCCTCTCTTCCACTGTCTGAACCCTCCTCTTCCTCATGCTTAATATCCAGAAAATTGCTCAATAATTATTGTGATTATGATTTGCAACCTGTTCAGTGGTGCCAGGAAGTGAAACACAGCCTTTTCAAGTGTGGAGGAATCAATCTGGCTCCAGTCAAAACATGGAGATGTTTTCAGCTAATTCAGAGGTTTGCTGATGACAAGCCCCATCAAGCATAGATGGCTGGCTGTCAAGTTCACAACCATATCAGAAGCTTACCCTGTAGGAATGGAAAAGGCTCTTTTCTATTTCACCTTAGTTTTTATTATTATTACTATTATTATTTTTTTTACCTAACTCAAATTGTTTTACAATCTTACACACCAAGAAAAAAATAATAATATTGGAGTGAGGATTGTCCCAGCACAAATTTGAAGCCTATTTTAAATCAGTTTGTTTGTTTGTTTGCTTGTTTCCTCCCCCTGCCCCCTTTTCCTGGCTGTATTCCCTCCTCTTACTGGATTCTATATCAAACTATATTTTTAAGGATTGTGACACAAATTTCATGTCAGATCTCTTGTCATAAAGTGCAATTGGATATGAGGAGTGGAGGAAGGCCTAGCTGCTTTTGTAGTATCACTAGTCCAAATATTAATTATAATAACTAAAGCAATAGCAATATAAAAACTATTATAGTTTTTATATAACAAATGGTAATATTCAAATATATTAAAAATATATTCTGCATTAATGGAATGGTCAAGCAAATATGAAAATGAATTTAAACTTTCATTTACAATTCTGACTTAACCAGAGCCTAATAGATGTCAAGACCAGAAACAGACCTTAAACTATCTGCTTTTCCAGCACTCTACGCAACAAAGCTTTAAAATGCCATCTATATATTTCAAAGGTTGATAAATAGTCATTTAATTTTCCCTTTTTTTTTTTTTTTTTTTTTTTTTAATGAGAGAAGAAAGCAAAAGAACAAAAGGCTGATGCAATTTTTCCAGTTGTGAAATTTATAAGTCCATTGTTTTGCACTCATGTGTACAATCATCAAGACCAGAATGACAATCTGCCCCTTATATCATAGAATGATAGAATGGCCTGGGTTGAAAATGACAACAGTGCTCATCTATTTGCAACCCCCTGCTATGTGCAGGGTCACCAACCAGCAGACCAGGCTGCCCAGAGCCACATCCAGCCTGGCCTTGAATATCTCCAGGGATGGGACATCCACAACCTCGTTGGGCAACCTGTTCCAGTGCCTCACCACCCTCTGAGTGAAGAACTTCCTCCTAATATCTAACCTAAAACTTCCGTGTCTAAGACCATTCTCCCTTGTGCTATCACTATCCACCCTTGTAAACAGCCATTCCCTCTCCTTTTTATATGCCTCCTTAAAATATCATACAGTTCTGCTGTATTCAAAAGGCTCCCATTTCAGCTTGACAATGAAATCAAAGGAAAAACCTGAGTTCTGCTTCTTTTCTAGAAGAAAGCAGAGAAGTTGTGGTTTATATTATTTGCACAGTATTGCAGATTCTGTGGACCAGTGACTCAAAATAAACTGGTGTAAACAGTGAGAGAAATTACATGCAACTGATAACATAGTTGTGAGTTTCTTCTATGTACTGTGTGTGTACTGTGAGTTTTCTGCATGGGAAGATTTTCCTTACATAACAAAACCAATAGAATTTATATAAGGAGGAGAATAGACATGTTCCTATATAGACTGTGGCTATGTATGATCTGATGCTGGCCTGGTTGGTAACCCTGAAACACTAGGGATGATCTGAACTAAATAAGAACATTCCTGGACATGAATAGAATTATTGCAAAGGCTGTGGATGTTGCTCAGATTTAAGTAGGTTATTAAACTGTTTTAAGTAACATGCTGCTGCATCCTGTTTGCTCTCATGTGTATGAGCAAAATTATCTTGAGTTGAAAATGAGCAATCACAAAGTATTATTGCTCTATAAATTGCTATACACGGCATTTTGTATGTATATATATACATATTTAGTCAGATACGTGAAAGAAAACTAGAATATTTTTTTCAACATAAAGAATAATAATTTGTGTTTTAGAAAGCTTTCATCCTCTAGAAAATGAAAAAAAAAATAGTATGTCTGATCTTCTTAACCTAATTAAGAAAGCCAATGAAAAATTTTGTGTGATCAGTTAGTTCATTCTAGGAAAAATATTTCAGAAAAAGTAAAATTTTCTGGTACATTTACACCCAGTAGCAGACTAGAACCACAGGATAGCACAGATTCATAGAATAATAGAATGGTTTGAGTTGGAAGGGTCCTTTAAGATCATCTAATTCCAATCCTCCTGCTAATAGGCTGGAACAAGTCCCACCAGACCAGGTTGCTCATGGCCCCATCCAGCCTGGCCTTGAATGTCTCTAGGAAGGGGGTTGGGAAGTACTTCTGTAATTCATATCTTTAAGTAAAATTAAGTATTCCAAATCTCTACTGAGGTAACAGAAAAATCTGTTGAACTTTGTTTTGTGAAATATTTGTTGCATATAACTTCTAAGCTTGAATCCAGTAATACTTTGTATTACTGAGGTTTGCTATGTGCTAGAATTGAGAATGACTTCGCAAGGAGAAGGAAACCAGTGCTGACTCTGACAGGCAGCTCTACACTGTCTTCAGAGTAAGAAACTGCTGAGTTATCCTGACACTGCCAAAGTGACAACATTTCTTTTAGCCTTAGACATCAAACTGTTAGATACTTAGAACTGAACATGTTTCTTTAGGCTCCTTTTCAATCAACCAAGAGAAATAGGTCATTTTCAAGCCATCTAACCTACTTCAAATGTAAATTTTTAGGATTTGGTAAGTAGCACTTTAAAGCACTTATTTCTCCCAGCTGGCTGTAGAAGTGATACCTGAAATGCTGCAGTGGCATCAGTGTGACCTAACGATGCTATAGGCAAGTCAGGTCACCACTTCACTAGCCAACCACATTTAGCTCTCCTTCCACTCAGTGGAATAGAAGGTATGATTCAACTCAAGCTAAAACAAATGTTTGCACAAGTAGATGAACTGCCTATAAACCTGTACAGATTAGATTTCCACCAACAGGAAATGAGACCATGCTAACTACCTCCAATATACATATCAACACTGTAGGTGCATGAAATTAAGTGGCAAATTCAATTTTCAGTGCCTAAATTTGATCCGAAGTATTTTAGCCTATACATCTGGAATCTTGTTGAGCTCTGGGCAAGATATAGTTAGGGGCTGACTCAAGAACTACGTATGATAAACATCTTTTACATAATCAAGTTATATCTTTGCAGCCAAGATAGATATCTTGCTAGAGTATTTGACAGCCCTAATTAGGAAAATGCTATTTGATCTGTGTGTTCTGTTCAGGTATAGTTTTTAATGTTTATGTTAAAGAAATTAACCCTAGAGATTCAACTAATTCCCAAGAAAATAAATAGAAGATTTTACAGAAAGATCAGAACATGTTTTATGAAGGTAGCTACCATTTTCTTTTTCATTTTTCACTCTTAAAATATTACAGCTTCTTCCACAGATAGAAATATTTGGATACAATTCAGCTAATCATAGGAAGAATTACTGTATATCATTTATGTTGATATAAGTTTTATATTTTATAACACTGTTTCTAAAAATGTTTTTAAAAATTACTATAGAACATAGTGATTGTTTTTTACTGAGTCTTGTTTTCAAGAGTGATCAAAGTAAAATGAGTTTCAGAGACAGGGAGAAGATACTACCCACTTGAGGTGGTTCTGGCAGCAGTTGCCTTGAGGCACATTTCCTTTTATAAAGGAAATATACTTAAAGCTTACTTTAAGTTGAAGCAGAGAGAATTGCTTTAATATGGTGATGGTGTTTCTGTATGAATTCATTGGGCTTGAATTTGAAAAAAAAAAAAAAAAAGAAAAGAGTTTTGGGTTATTTAAGGAAATAAAAAATGCCTTAATAAAACTGGAAGTGTGACACCCTGGCTCTCAGATCTGCCTACAAATAGGACTTATTTTAAATGGAGCATCATAGGATGCTGCCAAATTTCATTTCCTGATGAAAGGGAACTGAAGCTGAGACACCATTCTAAAGTAAAAGTTTGGACGATATTTTTATTCTACAGTATTTTAATTTGCTCAGCAGTTACTTTCTTTGAAGTCCATTTTAATTGTAGATATGACTGCAGCATTATTAAAACCAAACAAACATAAAACCAGGATTGGACTGCTGTTTAAGGGAAAATGTTTAAGATGTTCAGCTATTTCTTAAGAATTAGAGTATGAACAGGTAGGCCTCTGTTAGAGAGAAATTTCACTGAGCAGCTTAATTAGCTCTTTATGCTATTTAATGTTATGATAAATGACTCACCAGAAATTATTAATTAAAGTATTAAAGTCTCATTATTTGTTAGTAATGGGGCATATGGGAAGAGGGAAAGAAATAGGACTTGATTATTAACAAATTTCAGAGAAGACTGAGTAAATTGGATAAACAGAGGAAATATACATCTGGTTGGTTCCATTTGTTGTGTAAATCATTTCTTAGTTTACACTTGTTGCAGCATGTGTGTATGACCAAATACTTCAAGCTACTTGTACTACTGGCTGGTGGATAAAATAAATCTTTTCCAAAGCCAATGTTAGGAAATGAGAGTTTCCTCAAAGGCTGTTCTTGGGTACTTCGTGCATATCTGGCTGCATTTAGCCACATATAATGCCAACTGCATGAATGGTCGTTTAACTTCAGTATATTTTTAATAGCAGAAATTGCAAGTGATTTACTTGTTATTGGCCTGATTAAATGCACAGCAGCAAAAGGAGGTGAATATCAATATCCTCTCATTGCATCCTGTGTCACGCATTTGGCAAGAGAAGGCCTGAAGTTCCTCCTCTTTCATCAGTGTTCTACTCCAAAAATTCCATGTTTATCCAAGAGATTGTATGCAGACAACAGCATTGCAGTTTCTCTCACCTGTTGGATGATGTCTGTATTGTATGTGTGTCCGTCTCAATATTCAAGGTTCCATATGGTGCAATATTAAATTGAATGTGTAACTCAGCTCATCATGATTTATGCCTGAATGTTGTCAGGAATTTTCCTCTGAACACCACTGATGACGGTGTCAGGTTTCATTTACCTGCAACCAAAATTCTATGTAATTCTGCACCAGAGGAGGTTTGGCCAGCGTGGTGGGGGAGGGGATTGTTCCACACTGCTCTGCTCTCCTGAGGCCCCTTTTGGAGTAATATGTCCAGGCCTGGGGCCCCTAACACAAGAAGAATGTGGAGTTGTTGGGTCTGTAGGAGAGCAATGAAGAGGTTCAGAGTACTGGAACAGCTCACCTGTGAAGAACTCCTGAAAGAGTCAGGGTTATTCAGC
The DNA here is from genome assembly GCF_019232065.1 of Centrocercus urophasianus. Lineage (NCBI taxonomy): Eukaryota > Metazoa > Chordata > Aves > Galliformes > Phasianidae > Centrocercus > Centrocercus urophasianus. The sequence goes on along the minus strand of NW_024884922.1, from coordinate 5,594,328 downwards.
CAGGATAATGATATCAAAGTAACCGTTGGACATCACTGAAAGTATCATCTTATGTTCAGAATAGTTAAAAATACAAATAAAATATTAGAGATTGCTAGGAAAAGTAATATATTAGTTCTATAAGTCCTTGGATTGTCTACATTTGAAATTAGTCTCAGATGTATACAGGAGAATAGTAGAAAAGGTACAGAGACACAAGCTGGCTATTTGAGGAGAAGCTAGACAGATTTTAATTCTTAACAGTTACAAAGTGAGACATCAAGGATAGATAGTGGCTCATGACTAATGTTCATAAAATCACAAATGCTCTGTGGGGAAAGTACAAAGTTACTTTATCTTTTTTTCACAGTTAACAAATAACTATCAGAGGCCACTGGAAGAAAATCTCAGGAAGTAGATTTAAAGCAAAGTGATGATGAATCATTCTGTATTAAAATGTATGGTTAAACTATTAACTCATTGCCAGAACATATTGTGAAGGTCAGATATTCTTAAAACAGTCGTTGATAAACAAGCTGGTGCTTGGAAAGTTCCAAGGATGACAGCAAAAGGAGGAAATGCCAAGAAGAAGATACTATTCTATTTCATTGCTCAAACAAAAATCAATAGCATCTGCTATTAATGTTACTAGAGGCAAGATAATAGGTTAGACAAGTCTTTGGTATGACTTGTTATTACTACACATAATATTATGTTCTGTGCTCTGACTGTCACACTGAGGTATCTGCCCTAAAAGGGAGAAAAAAGAGCTCTCAGATCCCAGATCTGAATGTGTACATACCATCCCATAACAAACTTCATTAGTTAGCAGAGTGAATGTAAGAGATTCAAACAGCCACGTGTTTGGATTTGTTAGATGGATGCCAAGAAAAGAGTGTCATATAGTGGTAAAAGTAATCAAAATGTGTTTGTCTGAGGAGCTGGTTCAGAGGGAATTCCCTGAGCAAATAAAAGGGAAAATATTGTTTCTTATAATTATCATGACTCCTACATGTTTGAATATCCTCAGTTACAGAAGATATCAGTGTCTTTCCAGCCTAAGGTAAGCTTTTAAACAAACTTCTTTGGATGGAGAACCACTTATGTGGAGAAGTTTTTATTAAAAGTGTCCACTTTTTTAAAGGGAAGCTCAATTACAAGGTATTTTGTTGATTTGGTTGAATACCTAGAAGTGCTAAGAACTTTGTTGTAGGCTGGTCTTCTCTGACAAGTTAAGACATTATGAGAATACTTGATCAACAAAACACCTGGCTTACTCTGATTAGACTATGTCATATTCTTTTCAAGCAGCACTTTAAACTATTTGATCTCTGCTACCTTTGGATTGTAGTTAATAATTTACTTGTTTCTCATCTTCCTGTCATTCAAGTAAAGACAAGAACAGCCACAGGAAACATCATTTCAGTGAAATAAGAGTACCAGAGCAAAAAAATGCCATTGTTGGAATATCAGAGATCATAGGGTAAATGTGAACTGTATCCAGAGAGGTAAGTGCAATGACAAAGTGTGCTGTTGTCTCTAAAGGTAGTGAATCTTAAAGTCACCATAAGCCTACAGGAATGCAAAATAATAATAAAAAATGATACTGAAGATTATTTGGCAAGGTGTTTGAAATAACATCTTGCTGGGGATTCTCATTTCTGGGATGCTTGACAAGGAAAATAAGAGATTGAGAGTAGACATCTATATAAAGGAAAGCTGTGAACTTTAAAGATCATCAGAAGGGACAATATTGGGAAGGTGAGATTTTAGAGACAGGAATTTGTTTATTATATATAGCTTTTGCAAAGCTCTAATAAGACATTGCTATTTTCTAAATGTGAACCCAAGTAAATATTATATTTAAGATGTCAGCTAAGATATTGCGGATCCTTGCGCAGGATGGGAAGATATGAATGGAATAAAATTTTGCATGTGCACATTCCTCATATTAAATAAGTGATTCTATTTTATGTAGGTTCAATGCTTTTCATCCTCAGTTTTCTCTAAAAAAGAGTTTCACATAGTGATGGTGGGGAAAAAAAAATAGTAAACTCTGTATGTCCCAGCACAGAGTTAATGTGACAAAAAAAGGTCTCTCTTGAAGAGATCTTGAACACACAACATGTTTGTACAAAGAGTCTGTAAGACGTGGAAATCTTAGCTGAAAAATAATCTGTTATTGTCTACAACTCTTCAACACACTGGGCGCCAAGGTTACCATTCCCTTAGCAGAAAAGGCAGAATAATTCAGTATACTCACACTTCATCAGAACAAATATGTCTTGTTGGTTCCCCCTTTAAGAGATCATTAACACACATACAAAGAAGGAAGAAACAACAAATCCTTTCCTCTTTCAGTATAAGGATTCCAAACACTCTACTCATCTGGCCATCAGGAGGGGGCTTCACCTCTTACATCTTCAGTTCTTTTCTAGTTTTTGCCAAAAAATCTCTTGTTTTCTGTAAAGATTAAAATTTCTTGCTTCTCATCAGCCTATCATTGGATGAAAATTCCCTAATTTTCTTCCAAGTTCTCTGATATATGGAGTGCATTCATTTAGCTAAAGGATGACGGATACTCCTTTTCAAAAAATTGAGATAAGTCCTGGAAAAAAACAAGTTACACTAAATTCAAGTTGCCAGAGAAGTTTGATCTTGAGTGTGGTTTACTTTTTGTTATCTGTTATCAAGAGAGGTAATTTGTGTTTAAAAATGAAGGCTGAAAGCTAGCAAAAGGGCTAGCAAAAGAACTGGAGAAACTCAGGAACTGCTGAGTGAGCAGAGATGAAATCTCACTGGATTGCCCAGCCAGTAAAAAGCAAAGGTGGTGAGGAAATGACTGCATTCTCTAAGGAGGGGAGAAAGAGAACTGAAAGGGCAGCAGTTACATAAGAAATGTGTATGAGCTGACCACATACAAATTTTGGCTGTCAACAATAGGACCTACAGATAAAAACGGAGATCAGGAGTACCATCTAAGAGAAGAGGGAGCAGAAAACATCCTTGTTTCAAGCTGGACTTTCACATTGTTGGGAGGGATTTTCTCAGATGATTGTTATCAGTATGAAAATTATGGCCTTCATGGTTGAGATTGTCTGACCTGATCTTCTGATTCACAGAGAATGTCGTCTAGGACTTCAAGAGAGTGAACACCACACAACAACTGTGCTGGTATCCCACTTCCTCTTCAATCCCTCTTAACTTTCTGCCAGTGCTTGTAAAGCTCTTTGGAATTGAGACTGTCCACTTAGATGCTTAGTATGCACCAAATCCCTCAGCTGCTATTGCTATGAGTAATACAGAGTACTACTAATGCTCTGTATTACTAGGTAAATTTAGTAAAGAGCAAAATTCAAGTACAAGTGACTTGTTAGTATTAAATTATAAGTAAATTATAAGTCCTTGTGCTTTCCTTTCTTCTTCTTCTTTTTTTTTTTTTTTTTTTAATTTATTTTTTATTTTTATTTTTTATTTTTATTTCTCTAAAACAGCAAATTGCTAAGTTGCTCCACTTTATAGACAGCCACACGGCCTTGGAAAATGCCAATAATTATGTCTCTTTTCAGAATCTGGAAAATAACTGGTTTTTTTTCCAACTCAGATTCAGTGGGTGTCTTCTTTGCTCTGTGCATGAAATAGAAGGTGTGAGTAGACCACAAGGCCAGACCTTCACTCATTTTCAACCAGGCTTGTAGTCTTGATGAAGGTTCTTCCTTTCTTTAGGTGAAAGTGGAGTAAGGTACACGACAAGGCTGCTTTGCAGGACAAATATTCATTGCTTGTGTTAATGCATTTATAGGCAATCTTGTTGGCCATATGTAATGAGCATTACAACTTATTATACCCAGGAGGTTTTTGGAGAAATACAGCTTTGTCTAAGGAGGAAGTCCTCCACCCTTTTCTCATTCGTAAGTTTTTTTTTTCATGCTGGCTGCTACTGCTGAGCAGCTGGAATGGAATGAGAGCACAAGAGCTATTTAGTTTCCCTCAGAATTGTATCATAGGAGAAGACCTGTATGGAAATAGGTCTATAAACAATGTGCAATTCTAAGCAGCCAGCTGTAAAAAGTAATTAAAGAGGTAGTCTAAATCACAGCAAAGTGTAGTGAATTTTAAACAGACTGACTATGCATATTCCCGTCCATTAGCTAAGTAATTCACAATCACAGGACAGTTCTTTCAAGTACGTGTTAAAATTTGCCTTTTTTACAGAGTGATCATACATAGGAACACAGAGTTCAAATTCATTCTCTGTAACTCATGATATTAAACTATTTTGAATGGATGGGAAGAAACTACAAAAGGAGATGCAATTTGATTTTTATCCTATCAAATCTTTCACCAAATATCTGAACGAAGGGCAACCCTTTGTTCCTCTGCAAATGGAGCCATTGAAATGGTTGCTAAGTTTACCATGTTCTGTCCTCCATCATCTTCTACACTGCAGGTACACTGTGAGCTTATAAATGAAGAAAGCCAATGGCATACTGAGCATCTTGATGTGTTTGAGTGATGGGCATTGGGGTTCTTCTAATAGCAATGGAGATATCTTACAATGAAAATCGCCAGAGGATCATACACAGATAGTAGCTGGACTTCTGGCAGGTGTTCTTCAAACAATAAATTATGCTTTCATTTAGCAATATCACACTGTCTCTTATGAGTAATCACAGCTACTGTGGTTAACAAATCTGTGATTCGAGTTTAACTGGGCAAGGATCTCATCTCATCTCGTCTCACTCCATTCCAGGCTCAGCAGCAGCAGCTAGCTTGAAAACAAGAACTTGTAGATGAGAAAAGGGTGGAGGACTTCCTCCTAAGGCAAAACCTTATTTCTCCAAGAACCTCCTGAGTATAATAACATTACCAAATATGTGAGTTGAGATATTGTCACCTCTTTCATGTGTCTGTCCATACTTTTGTTAATAATTTTGCTTAAACTGTTGTCCTGGCTTCAATTTCAAGTCATTTTGCTTTAACTCACTGTACGCCTTTTAACCACACACAGATGTCCTTTCATCATATTGATGCACACTCTGCTACGGGCACATTGTAGTAAATCTAGGGTGTTTTGATCAGACAGTAATTGCCATAAAGCCTTCCCTAAACTTTTCAGACTTTGGACTGGTATTTTTACAGTCAGTGTTGAATCTCTGCTGGTTGTAATCCGCAGCAATGCACCTGGATGCAATTGTGCTTGGAAAACTAAACTTGACTGATGTGTTTCACTTAGTGAGGACTCCATTTGTTTCATTGTAAAGATTAGAGAGTGATTCAGCATTCATGAGAAAATGTGGTAACAAAAGGTTAGCTGAACAGTAGTAGGAGTGGAGCCATATTGGGAGCAATTGAAGGAGGAAATGGTCTGGATTTATTGTCTGCATTAAAGATATTGTGGGTCCCATGGATACCAGGAGTGTCATGGAGACACAGCTAATAGGATTTTTATTGGATTATTGTCGGGCTGTTGCACCTGCTTCTGATGAGGGTGATGCAGTCGGATTTCTGGCACAACCCTTGAACAAGGAATCAGAAAGGAGCTGAGAGAGCTGGAAGCTCTAATATTAATTTTTAAGGAAAAGTTTACAATTGCCTGAAAGCCATTTCAAGCAAGCCAGAAGAACTGGGTAGCCTTTCTGTCTCTTTACATATACCAATGTGTAGAAAATACATAGGTCACTTCAGAAATAATGACCATTTATTTCCATAGAAACTACAACAGTTACAAAAAGCGTAATAACACTATTTGATATACAAAATTCTCAGTTACAAAACGCTGTTCTTCAGAACAGTCACCACTACAAGCTTTACATTTTCACCAGCAATGTAAAAGAGCCTGCATGCTGCTCTCATAAAAATCTGCACCATGGACCCCATTGCTGCTGGTGTCACTGAAACACACCACCCAAAACCTTACTGTGCTGACATCCACGTTTTGGTCTCCATAAATGTTCAGCAAGCATCAGTGAATGTCAATGGATACAATTCATTCTGCGTGGAGGATTTCAGTGACACACCTTTGCTTCATGCACACTTCCATGTCAGACATCAGTTTGTCAGTCTGCCCCTGTGCTGTCAGCTGTCACATGGCAACAAAATGTAATAGCATATTGGTGGAGATTCAGCTTCTACTGCCATGCCAGCAAATGTAGAGTGCTATACCTGAGAAGAAATAACCATATCCATTATTATATGCATGCTGACCTGCTGAAAAGGAGATCTTGAAGAAGGACTTGTTTGTACAGCAGGTCAGCGAGCCAGCAGTGTGCCCTTTCTGCCTCTATACCAGAAAATGGATATAACTGCGTTTAGTTTTCTACTACAGTTAAATACTATATTCCTTATTGTGTTTTCATGTGTAAAGTGGAACTATCCTAGTTCCTAGAAAATATTTGTCATTCTCCATGTTTTCTGTGAGGTACCTATCAAAATTCCTATTACTTTGTAAACATATGTACTTTAAAATTTGGCTTGTCTTAATTTTGTGGAGTAATGCACGTCTCCCTTAAGATATATTTCTGAAATACCCTTTTGCACATGAAGAACTATGGTGGATAAATGTTAAAAGAGAGACTTCAGATGAGAAAGTGCCGACGCTGAAATACTGTCGAGGAATATAAACTACCACCTCAGTTACACAGTTGCTTTGATGACATTTTTTATCTGTATACATCTTTGGTGTGTATTTGCACTTTAGCAACAACAGATTTTTGTAATTAATAAAAGCGAGGAAAGACAATTCGTTTCACCATAAGGTAGGTCAAATAATTGCCTTCTGCAGCTGCCTTATGAATATAAAGGTAGCCTAAAATTACTAGCTTGGGGATTTAATTCTGAGCTGTTTAAAGCTAGGTAAGGCAAATTCTAATGTGAACATTTCTGTATCTCTGTTCTTCCACCTGGAAAATGAAGTGAATTTGAAATCTGCACTCATTATCTCACTAACATGCACATAATATTTAAGGGGCAAGCTTGAAGATGTGATGGTAGGAAGCAGTTTAGAGTTAATTATCCAAGAAAGAAATCTGTTTCAGTTTGCTAGAGGAAAAGTGAAGGTTGAGTAGATAAAAAAGGAAGAGGGCAAGGTAGCGAGTTGTCCTGCATATGACCTACCTGTTTGGGCCACAAGATGATTAGAATGTGGAATGTATATTTTAATGTACTTCTCGTGTATTTCAAAGCAGTAGTGTTCACCACATTTAAGCTGGAAATCCTGAAATATGTTTAGAATTACTCAATTAGATAGTTCTAGGACAAGACCTGGTCACCACTCATCAAGCTCCTTTACCTCCCAAAGATGTGCTTTCTAAGATTAGTTAGATATACCTGTATTTTGCTTCATCACTTATGTGCCTGCACCCTCTGTGTCTCTAGACTCTCTCTGAATGTAGGTAACACTAGAAAAATCTGTTAAGTGGAGGAGCTGGATGTATATCGCAATAATGGAAACTTGGCTCAAAAGACTTGAGCAGAGTAGATGAATTACTGGTAATCAAGGCAATGACCTAGCTCTGGATGTGTCTGAAGTTATTGCCTGTAAAATATGCCGGTTTAAGTACCTCTAGAAAGTGGCTGGATTTACTTACTGGCCATTCTGGAACCTTCTTCAAAAAGAAAGAAAATCCTGCCAAAATCTCAGCTTTGTTCAGGGACATGAGATCATATATTGGAAAAGCAAAACTAGATTCACAGTTATTGTGAACACCAGAACTGATATATTGACAAAAACACAGTTCAAAATATAAATAAAAGTTTATTTTTCGGTTAAAACTTTCCCCCCACTTCCCCTTATTTATTTATTTATTTATTTATTTATTTATTTATCCATTTATTTGAAGGTTAAAGTTTTGACTTTTCATTCCTGTAATTCCACATGTACATAATAAAGACAGTAGTAAAAATCACTGAGTTATAATACTCACTACTATTGCTCCTGAGAGAATAGTAGGGTCATTATAGAAACACATTCATCATGTGCATGGTCCTCTATGGCATTGACCCAAGCTTTGTTAAAAAGTGCTTCTCCCATGTGGGCTGTGAGCTCATTCATGTTTCCACCAGTCTGCAGGATCAAACCCTTGAGTTCAAAGGATTTGTGTTGACAGTTGGCTGCCAACTCCAGTGCTCCTTTTCCTAAATAAGACTGACCAAATGTCTCACTGCTCTCAGATGCAGTGCAAGGTACATTTCCAGAGTCAATACTAATAATGATCCATAAAAACAGAAAAGTAGGAGGGGAAAAACCCTGAACCAATACATAACAAAAAAAAAAAAAAAAAAAACCCCAAATCCAGCAAAACCAAAACCCCTCCACATACATGTGATGGATTCATTTTATTTAATTTGAACAATTTCATTTAATCCAAGGAAAACATATTTGGTTTTTTTGTTTTTTGTTTGTTTGCTTGCTTTGGTGATAAATAGAAGCAGTTTAGATGTCAGGCTCTGAGTTAGACAACTAACTGTCTTTAGCTTGCTTTTAGTTTCTCACTGCTCTAGCCTGATAGCAGTAGTCATTAAATTATGCTAGTTTTTTTACATTTAGTCTGTTTTGCTGGTGATAGTAACTGATGAGTGATCTCCACATCCTTATCTCAACTCTTGAGCCCTTTTCCATCTCATTTTCTCCCCCTCTTCCTCTGAGGCAGGTGAGTGAAAGAGTAGAGTGGTGGAATTTAGCCATCCACCAGGGTGGAACCACGACAGATGGAAAAAGTTTGTCTTCTTTTCTTATTTAAATGTTTGTTTTGCAAACAGTATTTAGCTTCTGCACAAAGTAGCAAGATAAATATTCTGGGTGACCAGCTATGTATACTATAGCACACCAGGAACCCAGAATTATTTCTGTATTTGCAAAAATCTGGCAAATATTATTGGTTGTCCAATTCCCTGCCCTCCAAAATGCTGAGATTTGTACCATCCTTCTAAGTCAATCAGTCAGCTTGGTGGCCAGTGGTGGCAGTGTTGGCTATTATCCAGTCTTATCCACAAGAAAACAAACAGCCCCAGGTAATAAAAACCTCATTTTCACCAAGTATGATGAATTGAATCCAAACTGGGAATGCAGTAAAGAGATGAGGTAAATTTAAGTAGTGAGTAAGAAAAAAAACACTAGTAATTTTCCTCTGATCTTTTACATTATTAGAGATGAAAATTCAGTTAACAGCATATTCCTTAGAAACTCAAAATTGTATTAAGAAATTTCATGCTGGAATTAGATTTTCTAAAAGGTTAAAAAAGATTCATGGACCATTAGGCAAATGCAGGCAAAGTAGCTGCAGATCTTCAGCCAAATATCAAGGTACACTGTGTCTTAAGAAAGATAACATCAGGGACGTGTAATGTGAGCAAATTTGCAATATAAACTTGCAAAATATTAGTATTTTCAAAGCATGTTGTTATGTGAGAAAATCGTAGCTCTTCCTTTAGTTGTATTAATTTTAGCACTGTTGGGATGGTTTGCACCTGAATTTTAGATGGCATGCCTGACTCCCAGTCCCTGTGAAGGAAAACCAACAGATAATACATGAAGAGAGAGATATGGACATCAAATTATAAGGATCAAAACAAAAACTGTTGTATATAAAATCTGAGTAAAATCTTTCAGTGGCTGAACTTTCAGTTACAGTAACATAAAACTGCTTAGCAGCTTCTCTGAGATTTGTTTATTCTTTGTGCATGATTGAAATAAGGTTATGTAACCATGAATTTTACTAAAATGTTATTGTTTATCTAATAAGTAGTCTTAAACATGAGAACCTCTTTGTATATTCAATGACATTTTATACAATTGCAATATTAAAGTCGAACAGAAGATTTTTCAACTATCTTATTTTGGTATGAAGTGTAGAAAACACTATTTTCTATCATGTAGGAAAAAAATGATTTTCAATATTCAAGAAAATACTAATTCTGATATTTAAATTTTTATATCTCTTAAATCAACCCTTAAATTTAAGAGATTTCTGTGCTCCAAAAATGTCAACTGCATATTTTTGCATTCATCACATAAAAGACTGGACTTCAAAATAAGAACATTCGTGTTAAAAAAATGTTGCTTATACTGAAGAGCAGTATTTATCACATATGCTGTCTTATTGGAGGTGCGACTGTTTCTCATTGAAACCATGGATCTGGCTGAATACTTCATGAGATCACTTGTTAAGTTTTGTCAACATATGTATTCATGGAATACTAAAAGAGAAGCTTTGTAACAAATCTGTGTTGTTGAGTAATAAATGGTTGAAACAAACAATGAAGTCTGGATTTCTTTTTCTTAGAGTCAGTGTGAATATGATGTGAATTTTAAGTTTAGAATGGTTTGATAAACTCATCATTTCTTCTTATCATTATTTTACATTTCAATTTGTTTTTTGATGTTGCACATGCACAGATAAACTTTGTAAAAGCCTTTCAGGTTGCATGTTCCCACAGAAAAAGTAGATCTTTAGTCTTGTTTCAAAGAATCAAAAATCTTGGCTAGGTGTGGATTTTCCTCAAAAGGCTCCACCAGCCTTTTGCCAGACATTAATTTGTTATTCTACCTCCTGATCTGCGGAGCTATCAAAAGGGTTATTCTTTCTTCCCAAATATTAATTTTTACTTAGATCATCTCGTTTCTTTCCATCTTCAATTAGAAATAGTGAAATAGGAGCTTAGTTTTGCAGGTAAGCTCATGTACATTTGCGTGCACTCATTACATGATACTGCTCAACCCCTGATAAGGCTTTTTCCAGATTATGGAATTGTAAGTAGCTTTGGATTGCTTGACCCTTCTGGTTCATCATTTATGATGCTCAAAATAAATACATGGCCAATTTAAGTTTATCTAAGCATTTAAGAAGAAACTCTTCAGTTAAAGATTATACTAAGTGACACTGACAGTAACTCTCTTATCAATTTGGCATGACTAAATCGCCATCAAATTCCGGGAAAAATGTTCTCTGCTTCATAAAACAAATTAGAGGGTATTGTATCTGGTGCAGATTTTTCTACGACCTCATTTCTCATAACCTTGAAAAGAAAATAAATAGTCCATCAAATGTTCCAGCAAAATTTCACTCTGTACTTTTGCTTTGGATGCATTTTCTAAATGCCTCAGGTTCAATGGAAAGAAAAATATATTTATGTATAAAAAAGAATGACGTGATTTTTTTTTTCTGTTTTTTTTTGTTGTTGTTGTTGTTGTTGTTGTTTTTTTCCCCTCAGTATCAATCACAGAAAACACTTTATCATTCTAGTAAATGATGCTGTATAATCTTTAAGTCACATCAAAAACCAAAGTAGTAAATTCACAGGGGGATATTTACAAGGGTATCTGGGCTGAATTGAGATGTGTTCTAGTCCTTTTTCTAAATTGTCGCATTTACTGCCTGCTGTAGAAAGGAGAAGCCACCAATTGATTTCTAATTCTGCAAACCCCAGGGTGTAAATGTGATTAGCGGTGATTGGAGAAGTTCAGCAACTGTTAATTTCTCCTCTCTTTGTTGTTTTTCCTATTTAAAATATTAACAAAATGCATATGTAGGCCAAAATTGAACAAAGAATACATATTTAATCAGAGCTGTGGGACCCCGATGCGGTTGTCTGAAACAAATGTGACATGCGCTTCCTCTCAAAAAAGTCAGGCAGCTAATAAACAGAATCAGTATTTTGTTGTGATGTTCATTGTCTACATGATGCTGAGTTTAATGGCATTACACTATGTAAAAAAGCCAGAAGTACACTGATGAATTTGTCTCTCCCAGTTGACTGTCCCTGTGGAGATTATAATGCAAAGGGTGGTTTTGTTTGCTGCATGTCTAAGTGTATACACGTTCCTAAGTTTTAGGTTGTGAAGGAAGGTAGCAAGAAAAGACATTAACCCTTGCATAGTTGAGTGTTTCCTTTGAAAGCAGCAGTTTTACAAGAGCATCAACTAATTATGAGAAGAAAAAAAAAAAGGACTTTCTACTTGCATAGGGTCTCACTCCCTTTTCTTCTTTTTTTCTTCTTTTTTTTTTTTTTTTCTAGACAAGAATCCCTCCTTTCCATATACTTTTTTATATACTCCTTTACTTAATATACTTTTTACCAAGACACTTGTTCATATTTCAGGCTCAGAAAGTAATCTACATTTACCTTAAACTATTAACTATTTTTCTTTATTAACCTCAGACCAGGTAGGCATTGTATATGAGAGTATTATGCAACCTACTCAAAATGTTCTGAACATTCCAGAAAATCAACTTAAACTTTCGTTAGCATGGATAGCTCACTCTTAGTTTAATGCAGCAAGTTTAGATGGATCATCTCTCTCATATTCTTGAAACAAGAATCTTATGTGAAAATGCTTGATAAAGAATTGAATGAGTTAACACAGATGTTAAAATGCAAAAAGGTGTAACGATGCTCTGAGGAACAATACTTCATAGATATGCTATGAGAGCATCTTTGCATTTGAGCAACGAGAGAACTTTATGGGGCTTGTCACTTGGAAAACCAAAGACAGCAGTAGGGGCATATGCCTAATTCTACTTCTGAAAGGCTAGAAGATATCATTAGGTAGGCACAAACATGGTTGGAGTTCCTAAATTTCTAACTACCATCTTAAAAGATCATTCATTAGAGATACACTCCAAAAGAACTGTCTTAGAAAAGCATGAAAATTTTGGTAGCTGTGCTACCTAGCGTTGAGCAACAGAGCTCAAAATGGAGGAGCTCACACCTATGAGCTCATAACTCTCTAACAGCCACAGAACCCCAAAATATCCATTTACCAGTCTTTTCTGTATTTTAAGATGTGTTTGGTATTGCTGGTCTATTTTCTTCCGGCAATCCAATCTTGAATTCAAAATGGACTGCTAGAGCTAAAAAGCATTTACATATTACAAATACAACATTTATTATTTTAAAGTTATTATTAATGTAATAACTGTATTATGTTTGCATTATCTATTTATATGGGTTTTATTTAAACAACAGAATCACAGAATCACAGAACGGCCATGGTTGGAAGAGACCTCAAGGATCATGAATCTTCAACCCCCCTGCCAGAGGCAGGCCACCAGCCTCCCCACTTAATACTAGACCAGGCTATCTACACTTACACATACTTGCTCATATATACAGGGCATATATATACCAATATACATTTAATACACACATGCACACCTACTTATACATGTATATATACATCTATGCAACAGTTTCCATAAAAAAATACTGATCTCTCGAACTAAAAATATCTATAGGTGGGACTATTTTCCCTTCTGCACTAAAATCCCTGAGCCTCCTCTTCTCCAGACTGAACAATCCCCGCTCCTTCAGCTGCTCCTCATAAGGCCAGTGCTTCAGACCCTCACCAGCTTTGTCACCCTTCTCTGAACACGCTCCAAGGCCTCAATGTCTTTCTTGCTGTGAGGGGCCCAAAACTGGACACACTACTTGAGGTGCAGCCTCACCAGAGCCGAGTACAGGGGGACTTGGCCTTGTTGAAACTCATCCCATTGGCTTCAGCCCAGCTATCCAGCCTGTCCAGATCCCACTATAGTGCATCCCTACCCCCAGGCAGATCGACACTTCCAGCCATATTGGTGTCATCTGCAAACTTACTGAGGGGCACTCAATGTCCTCATCCAGGTCATCAATAAAGATATTGAAGAGGACAGACCTCAGCACCGACCCCTGGGGAACACCAATCATGACTGGTTGCCAGCTGGATTTTGCTCCATTCACCACCACTCTCTGGACCCGCCCCTCCAGCCAGTTCTTTATCTAGCCAAGAGTGTACCTTACCAAGCCACGGGCTGCCAGCTTTTGTAGGAGCATACTGTGGGAGACAGTGTCAAAGGCTTTGCTGAAGTCTAGGTAGACTACATCAACAGCCTTTCCCTTGTCTACCAGATGGATCACTAGATCATTGAAGGAGATCAGGTTGGTCAAGCAGGATCTGCCTGTTGCATGGGGGTTAGAATAAGATGATCTTAAAGGTTCCTTCCAACCCTAATAATTCTATGATTCTATGAAAATATGGTGATGGTCTGTTACAGGCCATCCATCTGGGAAGAGCAAGCAGATGAGGCCTTCCACTTAGGAGTAGCCTCATGGTCCTTAGCCCTAGTTCTCATGGGCAAGTACAGTCACCTCAGTATCTATACTGAAAGGGTAACACAGCAGATCAAGAGAAGATTCCATGGAGAGCTTGTAGCAGCTTTCCTATATCTAAAAAAGGCCTACAAGAAAGATGGGATGGGATTCTTTACAAGGAATACTGTGACAGAAAAAGGGGGTAATGGCTTTAGAGTAAAAGAAGGTATCTTTACATAAGAAATAAGAAAGAAATTCTTTACTAGGATGGTGGTGAGGCACTGGAATAAGTTCCCTAAAGAAGCTCTGGGTGCTCCATACCTGGAGGTGCTGAAAGCCAGGTTGTATGGAGATGTAGGTACCTTGGCCAGTGGGGGGTGTTTGTGCCCACAGCAGGAAGGTTGGAACTAGATGGTCTTTGAGATTCCTTCTAGGTCAAATCATTCTGTGATTCTGTGATTTCATAACATTGTAATGAATCTTATTTAAACTTTATTCCGTTAGATGAAAACTTAAAATATAGGAAAAAATCCTGCACTTTTCAAATATTTCCATTTCCAATTTTAGTAAAAGAAGAAAAAATAAAATAAAATAGAAAAACAGAGTAAAGCGGAATTATTTTTTTCTTGTGTTTGAAAAGTTTGTCTTATTACATTCCCAAGGGAAACTCACTGCTAAATAATTTCTGGAGTCAGAGCTTTGAATTTTGTTGCCATCACCTTTTACATATCCCTCTCCCCCTTACTCCCACCTCTGGCATTAACAGTTACGCAGAGCTTCTAAAGTTCAGGTAGAACTTGACACAGTTCTCTCCATCTCCTCCTGTTGTTTCTCCTTTCAAGAAGTGCTCCTCCTATTATGCTAACCATCGACTTGTTTGGAGGTCTCTCATGGGAAACAACTTTTTGCCTTGGTAACAGAAAAGGCATGCAAGAATGAAAAAAAAAAAAAAAAAAAAAGTAGTTGATGTATCTGTACTGCTAAACAAATGATGTCAAGGTCCTATTTCTTGCCCACAGACCACGCAACTTGCTCACATCCACATTGTTGTTCAGAGATAGATTTTTTTTTGTGAAGGATTTCTTCAGAGACTTCATTGCTGTGGTCTAATGTAGGGCCAAAGAATAGCTATCAGTTAAGTCTGCTTTTGTTCTCTTTATGGGATATTTCATGCTAAAGATGAACCCTTTGTCTCTTACTCAAGGCAACTCTAAAACTAGAAAGAACAACTAAGATTTTAAAATCTAGATTATAGAAAGATGAACAACACCTACTTAAAATCTTATTGTTATTATTGTTTTAATCACAATATATATGAAAAAAATATCTTTCCTTTGTGTTACTGATTTACTGTTGTTTCTGCTTCTTGCCTGCTGCTTAGACAACATCAAGGTAGGTACTATTTAGTTTTTTATGCTCATAAGCTTGGAAAACTGCAGTTTTTCAACCAATTCCCTCATTTTTCAATTCTGAATGCTCGTAAAAACTTTGGACATTAAAGCTTGTATAAAAAAGTTGTTCAGCCACAAAGAAAGTCCTGGCAGAAAATAAATACTGTGCCTTTCATACAGGATTAGCAAGATGAGGGGAAATTTTTGCTCTGGAGCTCTTCAGCTCATGTTACAACTAGCCTGTGTCTTTATTTCTCAATTTGCCAATTTCTCTCTTCTTACAGTGTGATCCACCCACATTTTCTCCGTAGAACAGCCATAAAATTGCCCTTACAGCTAATTTGCTATGCTCAGAAATGTAATTTGGATTCTTTAAATGAGGTTGTTTCTTTCTAAAAAGAGAGGGTTCTCACTCTTTTTTTTTTAATTATTATTATTTTTTTCACCTGGCATACCTCTAACCTTTCTCTTCCAGAATGGCAAACATGATGAATGTGTCAAAAACATTCATGTCAAAAACATGTAGTACAAGTTGTTATTTTGACTCCTCTCAAACCTTCTTTTCACTCTTACACAGAAGTTTAAATGAAGTAGCTCATTTTTTTATTTTTCTTTTTTCTTTTTTGTTGAGAGTAGGAACAAGCATTTCTGTTTTCTAGTGAAACTGAAAGTCTTTCCTTCCATTATTAACTGTGTGTACACGTGTGTGTGTGTGTGTGTGTGTGTGTGTGGAGGTGGGGGTTGCTTTCATGCAGGTGTGTATTTCTTTGCTGGAAATGCCTTCAGGGTCTGGAGAAGCTTGCTTTCCAAATTGATCTTCAATGAAATTGCTATAGATTTTCCAAATCCTATACATACTTGCAAACATTCTGGGAGAGCAGATTTCTTCCCAAACAAAGAGATCACTCTATCACTAGATAAAATGTCAATATTGAGAAGATGCATTTTGTATTGCTTTTAATGGCATAGACTTTAAAAGCTGCCTAGGCAACTAACTGCTATAGAATTACTGGCATCTAAACATCTACAAATGAATAGTTCTAGTGATCATTGACAGAAAAGTTAAAAACTGCAGCATTCATCTATGGTCCTGTGCTCTGTAGGGCTTGTGGCCATGACCTAGAAGCTCAGGATTCTTCAGTTAACTCCTGAGGAAAAGGTTACCTACGAAAGGGCAGTAGCCGTCTGCAAGGAGTTGGGTAAGCAAAGTACTGAGAGTGCTCAGGTAAGTAGTTTGGACTGCCCTTAAGTGTAGGTAGGCAGGCACCTAACTGAATCTGAAAGCCAGATTTTATTCATCATTTCCTAGCATCGTGAATCTGCCCTGAGGTCTGTGTCAGCTTGACAGCAGGACAGAAGTGATTGAAAATCCGCAAAATTCAACATGGTGAGGACATTCATTTGGGGACTAAAAAGAGTCCCTACCAGGCACACTGCAAAGACTTAAATCCTAATGGCTTTCATTGCAATGGAGTTCCTAATCCGTGAAGATAATGCAAGCACAGGATATATTTACTCCATTTCCACTTCCCACAGATTCACCATGGCTTGTAAAATAGTATGTCCTAAAATTAATCTTCTAAAGGTTTTCATTATATTAAGACCAATAGAGAACATTGTAACAACCTTGCTGAGGTAGAAAATTTTACCCTGTCTTGAATTTAATACCTTAAATTACAGTAGACATCCTTAGAAGGAAAGAGAATAGATTTAAAGGCATACATGGTGACAAATCCACCACTTCCACTGGCAAACTGTTCAGTGATTAATTGCCCTCACTGCTTAAAAAATTACCTCTTGCTTCCTGTTTGATTTTTCCAGCACTGCTTCAATTGTTACAGTCACAAGTTTCTTAACTTTGAGTCCTGGCCACAACAGGAAACAGAAGTGCCAAAATACCATGAAAAAATATTTTTGTCTTGTATTTCCTTTGTCAGAAGGAGAAGGAAACAATGAAACTAGTGAAAAAGAAACAAGAGATTTGTTCAGTGTGGACACAGCTTCACTTCTAATCAGAGTGTGCAGAGTTCTTGTTTAAGCTGACCTCTTGCTGTAAGCCAGTCTCAGCGGTTTTTCACCAATATTTCTGCATCTGAGATATCAGATAGGTAAAGCAGATCAACCTAGCTGAATCATTAACACTACGGGTCAAATGGCATTAACAACCCCATAAATGTTTATGTACCTTCTCCATTGCTACTGAAAATTTTGGCTAGTCTCACAGGGCTGGGATTTGTCAGAACTCCAGAACATTTTGGTTTCCATTTAACCGATGCACTTCTGTTTTCTTGCAATATTTGACAATTAATTCATTGACTTTCTTCCAGTGTTTCTAAAGGGAAGGTGCTCTGCTCAGAGCACATTATTCTGTGATGTCTGACTTTTTCTCTGCAGCAGCTGCCAGGAAAGCGTGCAGCAAAGGCACTTAGTGCACCGAGGGAGAGTGAAGCATGTGTTTACATCTCTCTCTGAGCCAGGGTCAGAGTGGAGGTGCTGGACCAGATTGTTTGTTTTATTCTGGGCTTCTTAACGTCAGGGTCTGAGTTTAGCTTCTCCTCCAAGAAATGTTTTAGTGTCAGCTTGGATTCAAGGGTAAAATTCTGGTCATATGTAACATCACACACAATATTTGAATTGTTAGTAAGATGAAAATTCTTGAGGTTTCTTCTGACTTATTTTCCTCATTCTCTTCCTTTTAGCGTGCTGTTTTAGTAGCAGAATGAATTCATTTCAGCTTACACATTGTTATACCATTAAGCACCTTGATTTCACATAGTTTCTTCCCCGAGGATTTAAATAAATGCATTGCCCCAGTTTCAGGATCCAGGTTACTACACTTTAGCCATGTATCAGACTGAGGAATATGAGCTCAGAGAACACTGTAGCTGTTTGTACTGCAAATATAGCTCTCTTGCTGGTCATAATAGAAGAAATCAGCTTGTATTTCTTTAATGACAAAGCCTCCCTCTGTATTAATTTGATTCTACATGACAATACATCTTGTCAGAGAAGCCAGACAAATGTGAAAACATACACTACAAGAATTTTCAGCAAAGTAGTTTATCTCAGGAGTCTGATGATCTGTTGCTCTGTATTGCATGACTCTATCTCTGGTTAAAAGCAAAATGCAGGCAGACTGCCTAGGAATGGATGCACTTGTAAAATCATTTGCTGACAATATCTGTTTGAAAATAAGATCAGACTTTCACCTTCTTTTCCAAAACATACTCTAGTACTCATGTTATACACTGCAATGTTAATATATGGACCTTGATTCCCTGGCCAAATATCTGCTTCAGTCTCTGGTTAAGAGTCATTGCATTACACAGCTAGGGTCTGTACAGAAGGGACTGTGTTCCAAGCATAGTTTGAAAAGCCTTTTTTTTAAAAAAAAAAAAAATTATTATTAATCCATAAATGTTATGATAGTCTAGCAGACAAAGAAAGGCATGGTAAACTAGAGTTGTGACGATTTCAACTTAGAATTTAAATGGAAAACAAAATGGAATTTGGATCGAAATCTGACATTTATTTGAAAGTAAGTGCATTCTAACTTATTGAAACAGCATAATTTTCCAGAGGAATTCTGTCAAGTCTTATCATTTCACTCTCTAAAATCAAGCCTCATTCTTTTATGTAAGATATGCTATACTGACAAAGTAGTAATTTCAGGGCTTTTTCTCCTTTTTGCAGGAGGGAATAATTTACCTCCTCTAAGCAAGCAATCTCTAGGTAATGTTGTGTAGTTTGAGACATTTACACTGCAGATTAATCTTGATTACAATAACATTTTTTTCTGAACTGAAAGTCCATAAAGTCCATTAACTATTCCTTTAATTCACTTTAAAACATATGTGCTAGAATAGACCCCTTGAAAAGGCTTGTGCATCAGGGAAAAATCAGACCAAGTCTATCCTGCTGTGGTTAAACACTTGCAACTTCCCATTCCTTAGAATGGGATGATTCATCAGGAATGATTCACAAATTGTTCGTATTTGTAGAGCGATATCTTTGTGGTAGGGAAGGCAAACAAAATCCTACAGTGCCAGAGATGTTTGTTTGTCGTTTACAAAGGTTTCTGCTCTTAGGATTGGTTTCATAAGGGAAAAACAAAACAAAAGCCAAACCAAACAAAAAAAAGCCACAGATATTACTACACAACCCAGTTGTGGGGCACCTTGTCCATCACAGTATTTCTTTGGGGGAATATACTTTGTGAGTTCATGGCTCCAGTCAGCAGGTTTTCCATGGATTCTTTCACCAGGCAGCAGGTTCAAAGTGATCAAATACAAGGCCTATGTGGCAGTCAGTTTTAAAATTCTGTTTGCTTTAAGTTATGCATGGACTGAAGTGTTTCAAAGGAACATGGCTTAAATTTTCATTCACACATCAAAAAATTCTGCCTGTGGTTCCTTGCATTGGTAACTGCTGGCATTTCAGGCACATCTCAAAATCTCAACTGCTGACATATTGATTTGGCTTTAGAAACAGCAATAAAGCAAACAGCAGAAATGTATAGCCAGAAACAAATATTTGCAAGAGAAGAGAGTTCCCTTCATTCACTTTCCCAGCTCTCTGGCCTTGGAAAGGCTGATGGTTTTCTTGCAGTCCAGGCTCTGTCAGCAAGTCCATCACTGTGCTCTGACTATCAGAGTTCACTTGTGGGAAATTTTCAAGCCATGCTTGTTTGGTTTTCCTCTTCCTGTTTGACTTGTATCTTTAAATAATGTGGTTACTTCACAACAGCTTGTTTTTTGACTGGGGCACAGGGCATATTTTTCTAACAGATTAAAAAAAAAACTTCCCACAATTTGCCTTGTGTTATTTCCCCTTTTGAAGGGAGAGCTGATAAATTCAGGGTAATATGTAATAGATGCTTTCCTGTTTTTACTTATTGCTCTGTCAGGCATGTCAGCCAGAAATTTATTAGCTCGTTTTGTGGCTGTAACGTTTAAACAAGGGAGGGTAAGTAGTTCACTTACCCTGTAGAGCAAGTGTGAATAACAGAGTGCTTATGTTGCATTCTGTTCCATAGCCAGGCAATGGGGAAGGAAGTTACATCTTTTCCACACTAGTAATCCCTAGCTATATGCTTGACTTTATTTTAAATACTTATTCTCTTTTTTCTCCTCCTTACTGTATGCACATTTGAGTAATTGGCAAACCAAAGGACATTGGGTAGAAACAGCAACTGATCTTAATTTCAGCCATCTGAAAGTTAGCTGACCAGTCTAAGCAATCATGAAAGCCTCCTCTGTAATCGATGAAGTGATCTCCATGAACTGATCTATGCATCTATTTTTGGACAGGACAGATTATCTTCTAGATCTACTACCTTCTTTGCTGCATTTAGGGAAAAACTAATTGATCAAATATCCATAAATTGGCAAAATGGCAAAGTCCAGGAGGTGAATGTTTTTGTTTTGTTATGATCATGGGGAGAAGGAGAGCCTAGGAAAACACCTACAAAATGAGTCTATGTGTGTCAAGTCACCACAACAGTGCTCCTAACACTGTCACTTCTTTCTTTTATTATAGTGGACATATCACCCTTACAAGAATTTTGTTTTCTTGTCCAAGACTTATTCCATTTCAGTATTCACTGCCACAGTATCTATGACATTCAGTGAAGATGACATTGGTCTGAAATTAGATCTAGTGAGGGTCTGAAATTTGGTTATTTTATTCATTTACTGGTATGAAACTCATGTCCTTTCATGAAAGGAGGATGTAAGTATTTTCCAGGTTAGAAACTGATGTGATGTTGGGTTGAGGACAAAGAAAAGAAAAAACTTATGTACGGCACAGCATATATGCCACAGAAGAAGGTGGAGGGGAAGAGGAGGGGGACAAATGAACACCACAGATCTCTCTGGTCCTTGATAGACCAACTTCTGAATGCTGTAAAAGTCAGCAGAGAGACAGAGATGACTACTAAGTGGCAGTAAATCTGACATGCAATCACAAAAATTCTTACGGGAGCCTTTGTGTCAAATTTGCTCTTTACTAAAAATGGGGGGAAAATGCTACTGCCTTCTTATACTTCACATAAGCCATCAAAATGCCTCCTTATCTGGAGTGGAGTTTTTTGAGCCAATTCATACTGCTGCTGCATGCAGCAGACAGAAGGAAACACTGGTCCTGCGGAGCAGCTGGACAGATGGCATTGATGTCCTGTCAGACTCATACCTGCTTAAGCAATGTCAGTATAAACACAAACCAGGTCAGGACAACAGGCTTGCCAGCTGGATGGACACTGAAGAGGCAACGTGTTGGTCACTGTCTGTCACTGGAAAATGTCCTGTTTCTATGCGACCAAGGGCGTCCAAGCTTGCACAGTACATGGTAACTAACTTATTCTTCTAATATTGCAGCTCATAAATGTAATCTAATAACACAAATTATCAAAGACATTCCTACTTCTAGCTTGCAGATGAACTGAACACTTACACATCATTAGTTGTGCTGCATGAAAGAATTTCAGAGCGCTTTATGTAAAAAGTTGGTATAAAGAGAATCTAAGTCACAATGACTAAATTTATTCAAATTAAAGATCGTTTGTCATTGATCTCCTTACTTTAACATACTTTAATAGTAGAGAAAATGAAAAGAGTATCTCCAGTATATCTTCAAGGTGATCCTTCTTTGGTGCATCCAAGATCTAATTTCTGGATCCGATAAACTAGCATCTGCATCCAACAGTCTTGGTAGAAACTGGGCAAGAGCTATTTCCTGGACCTCTGTTCTGAATCAAAATCAACTGAAACATCTGTCTACACATATCATCACACTATTTTGCAGGCGAAGATCTTTTCCTTCCACATCATCCCTCTGTGCTCAATCACTCTAAGCACTGTTTTGTTTAGTAGTAGTAACTGCTGTAAGTTCAATTGGTTTAAGCACTTCACTCCTTCCACTTCGATGACTGCAGATCCCACCAGGTATTAGCTCTGAGTGAACCAGCAAAACTGTGCCAAATGTTTGTCCTTTTTTTCAGCAACCTCTTGGAAATCCAGATGATGTCATTTCCTCACTATTTTCCATAGCTAATGTCTACTATACTCCCTGTGCCTTAAGTATACCAAAGGATTGGTAAGGAAGCAATTTCTATTCTCTCAATGAGAGAAAATTCCAGCTCTGAAAAAGAAATCAATTCTGTAATCCAAACGGACAACAGTAGGAAAAACGAATATCCCTTTATCCTGGAAAGATGTAAAGAGATAGAAGTACAGTTTTGCAGCAATAGAGAAGAAAGGACTTCTGCAAGGCTGCTATAATAAACTTCAAAGTACATTAGAAATTATTTCCCACCTCTATACTCAGACACAAAGTCTATACATTCTGTCACTAAACACATAAAATGTAAACATTTTCCAAACCAGAGCAGGAAAGGTCTCTACTCCTTGTTCAGCAATTAAGAGTGTCAGTTATGGAAACATCATACATTCTTCAATTGAAAAGTCCGTGGTTTCTTCTGGTGCTTGACATTATTAAATCCACATTAAAAGAACAAGGATTATAAAAACAGTGAAGTCATACAACCAAATGAAATGTTATAATGATCTGTGTCTATCACATACTATGTTTTCCAAATTTCAGGTCTTCATAGTTGTAGACTGAAGGCTGTTTTATTTCTGTTTAGCTAACTGCTACCAACTTCCCACCAGCAGTTCCTAAATTACCTTAGACTTAGATCTTACCTATGTCTTTGTGAATACACAAGTTTTCAGACTAGGGTCCAGTTTAAAAAAAAAAAAATAAAATAAAATAATAAAAAGGCTTTTCTAATACAGTTTATTATTTATTGTTTGTTTACTCATTTATTCTTATAATTTATCAATTTAGAAGTTTAACACTTTCAACAATTAGATACTCATTTATAAATGATAGTAGAATTTATCAAGAAGAAGAAACCAGGCTTTACACAGAGATATATCATGAATAGATATCTGAGAGTGATCATAAACTAAAACAAAGAGGGGTATGACTCTATACATAAAATACTTCTCTATAGGAGAACAGTAAGACACTGGAAAATGTTTAGAGATTTGATGCAATCTCAGACTGTACAGAGCTCTGAGGAGCTGGGCTAAATTAAATGTTGATATGCTTTCAGCAAGGTTTTGGACTAGATATCTGTGGTTCTGTCAATCTCCAAATGGTACTGTAATTACATGAATTTAGCAAAACCAAATAATTTTTATAAACCATCATTTACCTTGCTTGGAAAATAAACCCATCCAGTCAAGGATATCTTATTTAAAGCTTGTCAATTATAAACCTGTGAATTATGACAGCTATAAGCCTAAATCATAACAAGGAATATTGTAAATAATTTACTACTTTACTACTAATAATGATTCATTAGTGGAAGACCTAAGACCATTTAGTTATTACCTGCATAATAGCATTTGCCTTTCTGAATCCTTGAATATAAATACCAGTGAGGACATAAGGAAGTCCAAACAGGTGGGATCCTCAGGCCAAACAGAATGGAAAAATGTGCAGGCAGTGAGAGGAGAGTTACACCAAAGAGCAGGGAGGATCGACTCTGATGATTTTCATTTATTTCCTACAAGGCAGCATGACAGGATAAGAGTAGCAAGGACTAAATTTATGTCTGTTTTGGTCCTCCATTGCTATTGTAATTGTCCTTTTATATATATATATATATATATATATATATATATATATATATATATAATTATAATAATTATCTGCTTACTGAAACTGTGAAGGGGCAAAGACTTTAATTTAGTTTATCTATTATTATTATCTAAAACCATCTACTGATGTCCTCTGGGAGTAAACTATTCAGTTTCAAAGAAGGCGTTTGGGTTTTAGTCTGTCTCCTGATGCATTTGTGAGTTACACAGCATACCACATTTTTATACACTCCTGTGTACAAATAGGTGGAAAGAAGTTTCATTATGCATGATAGATCGTAGAACACAAGGTATGATCATAGAATCACTAGGGTTGGAAACAACCTCTAAGATCATCCAGTCCAACCATCCACCTACCACAAATACTGCCCACTAATCCATGTCCCTGTGTATCACATCACCATGGTTCTTGAACACCCAGGGACTGTGATTCCACCACCTGCCTGGGTATCCTGTTTGACAACAGCAGAATGATGGTGGAATTGATAAACCAAATTATAAACACTTAATCAGAACATCCTTGTGCCTCTTGCTCCCCATCTTCCCCCATACTGCCAACACAGGGAATGAGGTGACTTCAGAAAGCAGCACAGTGATTATTCATGCAGCACTCCCCTACATGGTAAATATATGCACATTTGCTGAAATATGGTCTTACACTTCCTGGAAGAAGCACTGATCCATCTTGTTCCTCCTTACCCTCCCAGTGACAATTCAGGATGAAAATGGGGTCAACATTTGGCTGAATGACCTGATCTGAAACAGGCACCCAGAAATGCCAGAGAACACTCAGGGCCTTGCCAACACCATGCAGACCATACTCTACTGTGATGGGAACAAGGAGCAGTTATTTATTTAGTTAACTAAATAGGTGTGAAGTGTCCACAAAGAAAAAATGTAGTATCAGTAGTACATTCCTGTAAATACAAATTAATTATTAAGGACAATAATTGCAGTTGTAGAGATGGTTACAGTTCTCATCTTTGCAATTTTATTAGCTAGTATGCATTAGTTAATAATGTTATTTATTAACATAGCATATACCATTTATTGGAGAACTCAGGGGAATGATCTACACAGAAATAATGGGGAAAATTTCAAGTGATTTTCTTTTACATTCATTTGCATCTTCATGAACTCACTTTTTTGAAGAGGGAGCCTGAAGTCATATTTTAGTGATGGGGAGGTATACGTGGCAGTCAAGTGTCTGTGGAGCTGCAAACACTAAGTTGTCAAGGAAAGCTGGTGTTTGGCAAATGATGTCAGCCACTAAGCATCTTACAAGGCATATGATCAGACTTCCCTGACTATGTGCCAGTGACTTCTGAAAAAGACCAGCTGTCAGCCATGAAAAGGAGAATGGCTCCTGGAATGAAGTCTGAGAGCTAAAAACTGCAGCAGTCTTGGAAGATGCAGGCCTGAGAGCCTTGTATTTGCTAAAGCACCTGCAGAACGTCATCAAAGGGAAATGAAAAAAATGAGGCAAGGGAAAAGAAAAAAAATATTACACAAGTCTGTTAGGACATGCCTGGAGCTTGGGGAGCATGAAATATCTTCCAGAATGAATCACTTTGATAATGAAACTTTAGAACCTGACTGAAGCTCAAAGCAAAAGGGAGAGGCAGCTCTATCAGCTAGCAGCTAAGCCTGAGAGGAAGGAGAGATCTGCCTTAAAATCCATCCAGGGAGAACACAATACAGGGAACATCTGGCATGCTGGAGGAATTAAAAAGGAAGGCTGAAGTGGTAAGCAGGGGAATGCAACTGTGCATGTGGAGTGAGGTCAAAATACATACCAGCATGTACTCCAGGTATGGCAGGTCCATCTTCCTTCCAATTGGGAGCCCACAGAACTGTAAATGAAAGAAAAAAAAGTATTTATGGGCAAGACTGCCTGTGGTAGGGAGAGAAATCTGGAAGCAGGAGATTTCTTTGTAAAAAATAGTGAACAGATAATATTAAACCAAAAATAGACAAGACAAAATCATGATGATAATGTAAAATACTTCCTGAGGAAAGTGACAGGAAGAAAGCTTAGGAAGCAAGGATAGCTTGTATTTCCTCAAAGAGAATGCTAAAGCACCTTTTGGAAAGTGAGCACAGCAGGAAAAAAGTCTTGAGAAAAAGGACACTGAATTTTTCCTTTCCTTTTCCCTTTACTTTTCAGTTTCTTTTTTCCTTTCCTTTTCAATTTATTTTTCCTTGCATTTGCTTTCTGCAAGACTTCTGGTCTTCTGAAGAAGGACACTAAAGCAGCTTTATATGGTAATGTACAGTGCTAAGGGGGATTTCTATGGTACATATAGAAGAAAAGAGTTTTCAGGAAAATGCAGACTCAGAAACAGATTACACGTAGACCTTATCAAATACAGTGGTTTCTTGCCAGCTATTTGCTCCAGATATAAGGCAATCCTGGAAAAGGACAATCTGAGAAAGGTCAGAATAAGTACCCATTCTGAAAATTGGCCCCTGTAACTCCCTGTGTTTGAGAATTGGGCCAGCACAAGATGTTTGGAATATGTACCTTTCTAGGTCTCATTGGGTCTATACTCTGGATAAATGCGAGCAACATCATATGCTTGAAGATTCATGATTCAGCGTCGCTGTGATAAGTAAAGAAAGTTAAATTCTAAAAATGAGTGATTCGGAGAAATGTTAAGATGGCTTTAAACATACTTAGTTCTTCTAGAAGCTGAAGTTTACAGGAAGAAGCAGAAAGTTGGAATGATCCCAAAAGCAGCTGTCAGAGAATCTAGTTTATTTGGAGCAAAGCTCAACTGGTCCGGATAGAAATTGTCTTGGAAGTTTAAAGAAAACTGTTTTACTTTCCAGTGCCATAAAATTAATGATGGATGGTAGTGCAGACAAACTTCTGGGAAAACCAATTTCATTTCAAAAAAATGTTTCCCCAGACCTCCGTAGAAACTCTGAATCCTCCCCCATTCCTACCTAAGAACTTTATACAGCTGAAAAGAAATCTAAACAACTGGATGGAGATTTAACTGGGAATGCTGGGAGGTGGTGTGGCCTCGCTCCCTTCTTAACTCTGGTGGTTTATGATCATTAAAAGTAGTCTCTCTAGGAAAAAAAAAAAAAAAAAGAATAAAAATGTGGAAGTCCATGAATCATAAATTCCAAGCAGTAAAGACATTAAAGAAGTCAGACTGTATAATTTTCCAGTCCCTCCGCCACTTTGCCTCCATTCCCTGACTTAAAATAAAGAGAAGAAATCTTCAGAGAAGTGAAGCTAGCGATTAAATGAGTCTGGAAAAGAAGCATCAGAGTTGCTTTCAGATCTGCAGGCAAAAAAAGCAAAAGAAGTGAAGAGCAAAAGAAATAACTATATCTACAGCAATTGGAATGAGTAAAAAACAAAAGAAAACAAAACAACCACAACCAGACTGTAAGGGTCACAGAAGATCTACAGAAATATGTTTGGTGTCTTTTATTCTGTTCGGTGTCTTAGATCCTGAAGTGATAATAGTGTCTCATATGTACAGTGCAAAAGAGAGTCTTCCACTTTCTAGACAAGGAGTGATGTAGAAAGGAGAAATGTACATCAAAAAGGCATCCGTGGACCATCCAAGCTCATGGGACAGAGCCAGCTCAGTTCCCTGCCAGGGGGAGAAATTCAGTTTGGAGAATACAAAGCCCGGGTTATACCACAGATCAGTAGAAAACTCAACAATTTTTGTGTTTTCCTGTCTGCATAAAAGTTATTCCAATTTGTACACCAGCCAGTCAGGATTAAAATATATCTAAGCCCTCAATTAGCTATTGTAATAGTGGCTCTCAGCTCTGTTCTAACAACTTGTTGTCGTAGTGTTCAGAGGTTATTTCTGCCCCATAGCTGATGGCATTTGAGTTTGAAATACTTTGTGAAATGAAAGAAAGCAAATGCAAATGCAAATGCAAATGCAAATGCAAATGCAAAAAAAAAAAAAAAAAAAAGGTTAAGCAGCATTTTGTTCATTTTGCTTTCAGTATGTCTTTATGTCTTTTCCTTTTGGAAAAAACTGCACACCAACTCTGCAAAAATCTATTTCCAGTTGGCACAGTCCATCACAGTCTATCTGAAATGAATGAAGTTTACACCTGCTGTGGATCTAATACAATCAACAGAAGCCTACAAAACCTTAACTAGGAAATTGGACAAGCAATGCAGTGTTACTGTCCGGCCCCTCTGAGAGTGGGCACAAGCATGCTCTTCCTGAAGTAACACCACTTTCCAGAGGAATTAATATCAAGAAGACTGGAAAGAAGACGTGAAATGATCACCAACATGATGATGATTCTTTAGAAACTAATTAATGAGAAAGGGCAAATATTAGGTTTTCTTGCCACTTGTGAAACTCAGTCTAAATCCTTGTATTAAATAATGGAGATGTTTCTTTCAATTAGAAGGCTGGTGCTATTCCTATCAGTTCTTCATTAAAAAAATATGGCCATGGAATTTGATTTTTATTAAATCCCAGAAGAACTGGTTCTAAGTGCCAAATGTGGGGCTGGATGAAAAGGGAAATTTAAAGAGTCTGAACAGCCCACTGAAGGAGAGTGATCTCAAATTTAATGGCTTGTTGCCACCCTAACGCCACTCTGCATTGTGATCTTGAGGTATCTCCGTCAGCTTTCCATCCCTCCTGTGCTTTCACAACTAATGCATGCTTTCTATTTATATTCATTTACACAAAATTGACAAGAACCCATTAAGAGCAACCTGGCAGAGAAAGACTTGGGGGTCCTGGCGGATGAGAAGCTGGACAGGAGCCAGCAGTGTGTGCTTGCAGCCCAGAAAGCCAACTGTATTCTGGGCTGCATTAAAGTAGGGGAGGCCAGCAGGGAGAGGGAGGTGATTTTCCCCATCTACTTGGCTCTTGTGAGGACCCATTTGCAGTACTGCATCCACACCTGGGGCCCCCAGTACAGGAAGGACATGGAGGTCTTGGAGCAGATCCAGAGGAGGGCACTAAGATGATCAGAGGGCTGGAGTACCTCTGCTATGAGGAAAGGTTGAGGGAAGCAGGCTTGTTTAGCTTGGAGAAGAGAAAGTTCCAAGGAGACCTCCTTGTGGCCTTCCAGTATCTGAAAGAAGCATGTAAACAGAAGGAGGAAAAGCTGTTTAAACTAAGACAGGAGAGGTTTAGTTTAGATATTAGGGGGAATTTTTTCACTTAGAGTGTGGTGGCAATTGGAACAGGTTTCCTAAGGAGGTTGTGGGTGTCCCAGCCTTGGATGCATTCAAGGCCAGGCTGGATGTGGCTCTGGGCAGCCTGGTCTAGTGGTTGGCGACCCTGCACGTAGCAGGGGGGTTGAAATTGGGTGAGCATTGTTGTCGTTTTCAACCCAGGTCATTCTATGATTCTATTATTATGATTCTACGATTCTATAATTGTCCCTCTTTCCAAAGAACAGTAAAATTTAAAAAATAAAATTACCCTGCCCGGTTCTGATGAAGAACTTTCAGGCTACATGTATTAAAAAATAAATAAATAAATAAAAATGCATCCAAGCAAAAAATCAACAGAGGTTTTGAGTGAAATTTATTGTATAAAACCTAATTTTAGATTTTAGATGAGTTACCTTGAGCATCTATATCAGTATTTCAAACCATCCATTTAATGATACTTTTTGAGAGCAGTTACATTTGAAAAATTAAAGTCAGAACAAAGTCTCACAGGAAAGACTTAGATAATCTGTAAATGAAGACTATCTACACCTGAACTGAATGATCTATGAGATCCATTTCAACCCAAGTCATTATAGAATTCTATGAGTCTGTGATTCTTTGGTGTAGCCAAAGCAACAACAAATACCAATAAATATTTGATTGAACAAAAGTTTCATCTTCCTGTTTTGGATGCAAGAAATCGTAGTTCAGTGAGACATAGAAACATATATGATGACAGTCTATCAGGACAACTGTCAACAATATGGAGGTCTATGCTCTATATGACTTTTAATAGTTCCTCCAGGGGGACTGGAAGTTCTCTCCGAAGGTAATGGCACATGTTAAAGAACATATTCTTGGGAACATCTGAAAACACGAGCTGAGGCAGGCAGAAATACTTTTGTCCCTGTGGCAGGGATCTACTTCTGACACTTGAAAACATCAATTTTTCTCTTATGTCCCATGTGCCCTTCCATAGCAATGCTAGGGACCAGGTCCTGCAGTGAGGATCATGATATGATATAAGGATGACACTAAATTATACAGACTAGCATGGACGAAGTGGGAGGAGCAGATTTTGAACAGTGTCTAGGAGATCTTGGTGGGACGGAGGATAGCATTAAAATGGCAGGGAATGTGAGTATACAGGACTAAATGAATATAATGTGCTTAAATCTTAAACCAGCATTTTCTTTTCCTTCCATTCATTCTTCTGCAACCTTACTTTGCTATCAGCAGTGATGGCAGGATGAAGCACAAGTCCCATTTTGCTTGGAAATAGTATGCTAATGTGACACATCTTGGAAGAACATACCATCAGGGATGTAATCTGCAGAGCACCTTTGTTCTTCAGCATTGCTCTGCTTTACATCTCTATTGCATTGGTAGGAAAAATTTAAAAAAGCCAGAATTGGAAAGACTCACTTCAGGTGCAGATAAAATGTTAAAACATTAATAATATTTTCCTCCTTTGATCAGTGGCTAGTTAGAGCCACTATCTATGTATCTCCTTCTGACAAAAAAATTTCCTGTGCCAATATTATAGAGTCCTTTTTTTTTTTTTTTTTCAATGCACATTAAATCTAAATTAGTGTATTAAATGTGTTAAACCACATGCAACTGTCATCTAATCTGACACTTATCTCACATACTTGATATACTTTCATCCATATCTTCAGCAGAATCTCAGCTGCATTACACTTCTATTATATAAAATACGTGTATTTTATAAGACTCATTTTAAAACTTCTTATGGCTATATCTGTAAGAAATATGAAAATGAATATACTGCAGATGCAGTCATTATACTGATGATCAGCTGGGGTTGCTTGAGATTTCTTCCTCCATCTAAAACTTCACTCTAGTCTCAGAATATGAACATGATGGAAAAATATTTATGTATAGAAACTTCTGCTTTTGGAGACCTGATTTAACGGCAGGTAGCCTAGTCTCTGAGAGGAATAACTACATGCACTAGTACAGGTAAGGGCCTGACCCAATGGAAAGTAGCTTTGTGAAGCATCTCTGGACAGCAGGCTAGTCATGAACCAGCAGCATGGCCTTGATCCGTGAAGGCCAATGGTATCATGGGGTGCTAAAAAGAGCTTGGCTAGTAGGTCAAAGGACCTCTACTACTGCCCTGGGGCAGCCGTATCTGGAGTGCTGATTTCAGTTCTGGAATTACTGGAGAGAGTCTAGTGGAAAGCCACAAAGACATTTGCATGACTGGAGCACCTTCCTCATGAGGAAAGTCTGTGAGAACCAGCACTGTTTAGCCTAGTGAAGACTGTGAGGGGATCTTATCAATGCATATGAATATCTAAAAGTAAATGGAGCCAGGTTCTGGTCAGTGGTGCCCAGTGATAGCACAAGGGACAATAGGCACACAAACTAGAAAACAGGGAGTTCCATTGAGCATGAGAAAGAACGTTATTGTGAAGGTGGCAGAGCTCTGAAACAGGCTGCCCAGAGAGGTCGTGGTGTTTCATTCTCCAGACATATTCAAGGCCATCTTGGACAATAATCCAAAACAACTTGGAGAGTTTTTCTCAACTAGTCACCAGCCATCTGTTTGCTAAGAAAAAAAAAATTAGCTCACCCACTTTGGAATCTCTGACTACTACATTTCAAATGACAAAGAGAGCTAAACTCAATTTCGCTATAGAGTAATCTAAAAAGTTCTAAAGCATTTTCCCAGTGACAGCAATGCACAATGTGCCATTAATCACAGTTGACAAGTGCTCTTGAACAGCCCCTCATTGATTCTGATATTGTCAAACTTTCTTTTTCTTTTGACATCTCTCTGATTGGCATCTCTCTTTGGTGCTTTTGTGACCTTTCTACTGTATTGATCCATACAAATTACAGAGGACTGAGAAGTTTCATGAGAGGGCAAAGTTGATAAGAACAGGTCAAATGGTTACCAGGACCTCCACACACCACTGTTTTAATGATTAATTAGTAGGAGGGTAGAGGAAGAGCCAAGGACTTTAAAATTAGGGATTTATAAGGTTTCAATCATGAGGTTTTTAAAGTCTTTTTTATGGCTTTTATGAAGTTTCTTATCTTCTCAGGTTGATTAGTAATGAGGATAAACTTTGTCTTGCACACAGAAATCATTTTTAACAGCAGGGTTTCTTGAAAGATGTGGCAATTGCATGTAGTGGTCTTAATATATATACTGCAGTGGAGGCTGGGTTTGATGTTAGAAATCAGTCTTGCTTCTGTATAACCTTCACAGGCTGTGCAGTCCTAAGTGGTGAGGATCTGCACACAGCAGGGAAGCCAAACAGTGCTGGGGTCAAGGCTTTGAGTGGATGCCCACCCTCTGGATATCTCATAGCACACTGAGGCAGAACTGCTTGGCAGGGATTTGTCTCTAGCACAAACCTTCAGAAGAGCCACACATGTACACACAGTAAATCAGTGAAATCTTCAGAAGAACTAATAACATCCTACAGGAACACGCACTCTGGAATCAAGTGGGAGTGTGTAGTAGAGTGAGCCTGAAAGAGGGCTGTCTGGTGCTGAACATACAAAATTCCCAAGTAAGAGGAAACACAGCATAGAGTCAAACCCAGAGAGTCACACACAGTCACAGAAAGTTGTTTTAATTTATTTACCATCTCTGCTCCTCACGAACCGCTCTAGAAGACTTGCTGTTCAGGGGGATATGTTAAGCAGGATGAACAAGCTAGTCAAAAAGTAATTTGCAGGCATTCAGAACATCACATTTTTAATCATTCTTTTTCTTCAAAACCGTGCAGTGTTTACATACAGTGAAAATGCAGTTGATTGTGTCTCTTCCCTGAAAACCAAATTACAACTATATTTTATTAGCAATGTCCAGGGTTATTAGTTTCTGCAGTGCACCTGTTGCAGACTGGAGAATTTTGAATTCAGGTACTCAGCCACTAATGTGGTTTCATAATGAGTCTGAAAATGACTTCGATACAAGGATATACTCATAGAGCAGGGAAAAGAAATTACAGACCTTTGATCTAGCCTTAGTTATTGTGTGCACATGACACTGATGTAAGAAGTGTAGCAATGGTCAACATTTAGTTATCAACCAGTTTATCTGTGCTGTGTTTTATATTGAGATGGCTGGTTCTTATGTTGTTGTATGCTCTTCCCACTGAACGATGGCAGTAAATAAGCCCAAATTCTGTTTAATGATAAGCCTTGAAAATTTTGAGGAAAACAAAAATCAAGATTAATGAAAAGAAACATTTTGTTTATGTCATAACTTATCCCTAGCCCAGCTGTTCCCTCTTTTATCACATGAAGAAAATCAGGCTTAGGTTTAGTCACTGAAGCCCAGTTAAATCACAACCAAATAAACCTTATTCTCCAATTCTTCACATAACCAAAAACATCCCTGAAATCATCATATTATTTAAAAGTTCTACATTTAACTCAGAAATACTTTTTGGTAGAAACTATGTTGATGTGTTTTAGAACATATTCCAAGCTCTTATTTTTTGGAGGTGTCAATACTGTGTCAATATGGTGAAGATACACTTAAGCAGTCTGATGATAACAGGAAAGACAATCTCTCCCTTTTTTGTTAGTACATTAATATCTGAACCTGATAATGCTTTTACTTACTTTCTTGTCCAGATATAAGACCTGGTAGTGTTAACTCACACACTGTGATAAAATGTATGTGGTGGAGTCAGCACTATATTCTACATAGACAAGATCGATCAATTCATTGGAATTTTCTGGATGCTCAGTGGAGTTTAACAATAAGTGATGACATTTTCAACACCATAGGGCGTCCTGGGGCAGAACAAATTTAAAATAAAAGGAGTGTCATAGTTTATTTAAGATTTATATCTTTGAATTTAAAGAATAATAAAAACTAACGTAATCATATGTGGCACTTAAAGCCTTGAAGCAAAACTGATCTGATATTTGTATTACTAATTGTAATTATGTTCTCTTCTTAAGCAATGCATTATGAACTGCATCACAGATAAAAGACTTTTTTTTTTTTTTTTTTTTTTTTTTTTCCCTCATACCTTTAATCTTCTAGTTTACCGAGTAACAACAAATGTATTTCATAGGATCACAGAATCATAGAATGGCCTGGGTTGAAAAGGACTACAGTGCTCATCTACTTGCAACCCTCCTGCTGTGTGCAGGGTCACCAACCATCAGACCAATCTACCCAGAACCACTTCCGGTCTGCCTCCAGGGATGGGGCATCCACAACCTCGTTGGGCAACCTGTTCCAGTGTGTCACCACTGTCTGAGTGAAAAAGCAATTTCATTGCTTTAGACTTTGAGTAAAATCTAGTGCTAGGAAAATTCAAGCCATGGTCTTTAAGGACAGCAGCAGGACAAGTAACAGGTGTTATCTATGATGTGCAAGATCAGATGATCATCAGTCAGGTGCAACATTGCGTTAACTTGTCTGTATCAATTTAGGAAAGGGATCTGCTCATTCAAGAGTATGTATTCCCAGTGCTGGTTTATGACAACAGCAGGACTTAAAAATTCTCCTGCCTAATTGCTCTGAGGGCATTGTTCTGTTATGAAAAATTTGACTCCTGCAGTTGCAACTTCAGCAACTCTTGAAATAATGCGGTGATGACACACAAATTGCAGCTTTGTGAGAAATGTACTACAATAGCTGCAGTATTTAAGTACTACAACAGTATGTGTACATATATATTAACCTGGACAACTTAAAGCATTGATAAACAGAACTAGAAAAACTTTTTTTGTTGTCTTTTTGCTTACATTGTTCAGGGTAATTTTTACTTCAGCCTTTTATTTTATTTTATTGTTTGTTGTTGTTGTTGTTGTTTTTGTGATGACAGTTATTTAAGATTTGAAATGACGAGAAATCGTGAATTGCACATCACTATTTGTAATAAAATAAGCTAGACTTTGAAATACACTGGACTGTGGCAGCATGTTAAAGTCAAACCATAACATTCCCAAACACTTCCAATCTAAGAATTTTGAGGTTTAATAATGAAAAAATAGACTGGTATCCTAGAGATGAATGTGTTAATAATCACAAAACCTGAAGAGGAGCTGTTTCTATTTTAGTTCTGGAATAGGTTTCTGTACCTACAAAGTAGATCACTTTTTCTCGACTACATCAATTACTCAGGTCAAAATATAATTTATTCCTATATATCTTACTTCTCCTATTGTGTATGCTGACATTAGTTAGATATTTACTGGAAAGATCAACAGATGGAAATCGAAAGATATTTTTAAATTCCAGAAAATATTACCTTTCTATTTGCAAAGGAATGTTATCATTTACCCTTTTCATTAGCAAAACATTTCAATGCACAATTAATTAAATGATTACAACTAAGTAATTAATGGAAAGTTAAATTACAAAATTATAATTTATCTAGATTTTAAAGTTTATTTCCAAATACATAAATAAAAATATCTTTTTTTGCCTTTCCATTTGCCCCCCCTCCCCTCCCTTCTCCTTCTCCTCCCTTCCACTACTGCTATTAATTTGGAAATACCACTCTTTCATCATACTTCTCCTACAAAGCCTAAATTCTAGGGAAAACTTCCTGGGAGTTGTGTGCAGTCTGAGAAGCAATAGGTGCTTGGCAAAAGTCAAACTGGGTGCTGCTTCGTGTTGCTGAAAACCCTGACTACCTTTATATATTACATTTCATTTGCAGTTTCTTTTCTGTTGTCTCATCTTTTTACTTTCTGACGGATAATGAAGAACGATGGTGGTCAAGAATGATGTTATCTTTCTGCAGCCAATTTTTCTTTCTGGCTTTTCTTGCAAAGATTCTCACCAATATTTGTCCAGCACCATCCATAAATGACCATAAACTTCACAAAGCAATGATCTGCCATCTGTTGATCAGGAATGTCATAATAGCTTTATGCCTAGCCACCAGATATACTAGCAATAGTAGGAGCACTCTTTTTAATCCCTTCTCTACGTACATTCAAGAAGGGAAAGTGATGATCACACAATTCGAGGAAGTGAGGCTCCAAACTCATCTTAATAATTCTGTTATCTATGACAAGATATCAGCTGAGTTCCAGGTCTACTCTTCTCATTGTGTTTTTCATTCTTATTGAAAAGCCACTGTAGAATGGGGCTTTAACAGCAATTTTAAGTATATTTATGTTTTTAGATTTCACATTAGAGTTGGAAATAGTGTGCCTCCAGATCCACTACAAGGAAATTTCCATTAACATAATCTAAGGACTATTGTGTTAAATGAAAATTCAAAGATTAGAGCACTTCTAATCTGATGGCACTGATAAGGAAGTGAGAAAATATGAATAACCTCAAACAGTGGAGATATGCACAAAAATGTACGTGCTTACGTGCATTTCTTCTAGATGCACACCTCAATGCGTCATTTCATTTCTATTCCTCTGAATTCTTCTATACATAACACAGGCATAATTATGGACCTCACTTCATTGTTTTTGGGTGATCCATGAGTAAAATAAATCAGATATGATTATACAACCACTTTCAATGGAAGGGAGGTACAGTAGTAATTTCCATGCAAGTGTCAAAGCAAGCCTTTGATTTTAGCCTTATTTCTCTTATGTTTCTGCTTCTCATCAGGATGGTTTCTCTGTTGAACGGGCAAAGTTACATGCTGATTTACAGTTTGTTAGAAAAGCTTTGTCTAAACCTTCGCAAAGCTTACATTACATGGGCTTGTGCTTCTCAAGATGCAAACTTGTGTAAACATAGATATAAATCTGAAATTAAAACAAGCTGAATTTGAATTGGATTCAAGAAACACACATATACACATCTGCACGTATCCCACACAGTTTGTGTTCAACAGACTCTTAGATGAAAGAGAGGAACAACTTCAAAAAGGGAAGATCTCTGAACCGAAAACAATTAATTGCTTTCTTCAGCGTATGATTAATTATGGGTGTAATTCTGCGTTTTCCACTATGTTTCACTGACTAGGTGATTTAATGATCAAAATCCATCATAAAATATAACTTTTGACAAGTAGGGGGTAGAAGTTTGGAACTACCATATCTTCCCACTAAAAAATCTGAAAAGTTCTATCTTATTCTAATATCCAAACTAGAGTAGGAAAGATTACAAAAAAATCAACATACTTGTCTGCAGAATTGCACCGAAAATAGAAAAGAAAAAAAAAAAAAAAAAAAAAGAAATCAGATGGTGTTTTCCCCATTCTCCTTTTCTAGAAAGTTTTGAATGGAAAGGTAAATCTGTTGTCTATACTCAGAAAAGAGCAACAAAAGACGATTTTTAACTTAGGCAGATATCCTCCAAGGGGTTTGTCACACCAATTTTTTTAGCATGGACAATAGTGTCACTAGTGTTGTGCTGATTTTGAAGTTCACAGTCTTGTAAAAACAGTGATTCCATAAGGGTTGACCAGGTTTTTAAACTTTTTTGAACTTGGTACATTTCGAATGTGTTTGAAAAGATGCTACAGAAGCCAACAGACTTCAAACATTTCTGATCAGGGATTCTGGCAGTTGAAGTCATTATTTTTATTTATTTATTTATTAATGGCTTCAATGACTAAAGGATGCAAAGAGTCCGGGATGAAATAAGTGGGGTGGAAACTATTTTCAGCCTACTAGAGAAGACAGAGGAGTTCCTAGGGAGGTCTAGATGCTGAGAGCAATCAGTTTATTTTATACTAAAAAACCACAAGATAAACAAATAATATAAGAAATGATATTGTCTAAGATCTGACAATATTTATGCTGTAGTGCTTGTAATCACTTTTAGTGTTCGGTAGATTGTACTTGATATTAATACTTTTTTTTAACATGAGTGTACTGTATGAGTTCAGAAGGCTTTGCACTAAAGAGGAGTAGTCAGCAGGGAGAGGGAGGTAATTGTTCCCCTTGACTCTTGTGAGGCCCCATCTGCAGTACTGCATCCAGGCCTGGAGCCTCCAGAACAGGAAGGACATGGAGCACTTGGAGTGGGTCCAGAGGAGGGCACTAAGACGATCAGAGGGCTGGAGCAGCTCTCCTATGAGGAAAGATTGAGGGAATTGGGATTGTTTAGCATAGAGAAGGGAAGGCTCCAGGGAAACCTCACTGTGGCTTTCCAATACCCAAAAGGAGCATATAAACAGGAGGGGGTACGTCTGTTTATGAAGGTGGATAGTGATAGGACAAGGGAGAATGGTTTAAACTAAGACAGGGAAGGTTTAGGTTAGACATTAGGAGGAAGTCTTTCACACAGAGTGTGGTAATGCACTGGAACACGTTGCCCAGTGAGGTTGTGGATGCCCCATCCCTGGAGGCATTCAAGGCCAGGATGAATGTGTCTCTGGGCAGCCTGATCCGGTGGTTAGTGACCCTGCACATAGCACGGGGCTTGCAAGCAGATGAGCATTGCTGTCTTTTCAACCCAGGCCATTCTATGATTCTATGATTCTGTGATTCTATGATTCTATGACCTATGCAAATAAGCTCCCTGTGCTATGTTTGCAGAAAAGAATCAGCTTTCAGACAAACATGTTTTCCCCTGATACAACTGTACAATTTTGCTCATTTTCAAAACATATGAATTTGATTTTATGTGATTAGATGGGAAAGTTTCCTGAAGTTATTTAAACTCAGCACAACAATTCGACACTCCCACTCATTTCCATCATCAAAACAAGAATGAAGATATTAGGCTGGGGAGCAATCAGACGATCTAAATTATTCAGATCCAAAATTTTGAGTTGGAATGTTTTTTCAAATTCATTTGTATCTGGATTAAAACAGGCTCAACCCTTGTATATCTAATGAAGCTCCTGCTGAAAATCTCAGTTGGAATTTCAGGGAATCAACTCCATCCATTATCTCAAAGTCATGATTATTTCATAAGTAACGCTCAGTATTCAATCAAGTCTTTAACTCATCATTTGTGTTACCATAGTTTAACCATACAGGCATCTTTTAGAAGAACTCATGCTGAACATTACTTGATGAAGCTAAATCCCATTAGCAGAACAAACAGAACAAGAGTCTGTCCTGACAGCACAATGAGGTTCATTTTAAATATTCACAAAGGATACAGGTGCAGATTTCTCATTGAATACTGGAGCACATCCAATGCCTCTAGGAAGAATATTAATAATCCCTTCTCTTGCATTTCTGTTGGAGGAATAGCTCAATTAGTTTCAGTCTGCTGTCTTTTCCTTATCTATTATACATTTGAATGGTTACACTTTACTTCTGAAAGTGCACATGGAAAGACATGCATTAACAAGGTAACTGTGCATGGGGGAGCATATGGGCACCCTATACCAAATGTCTTGAGATGATGTAGACAGCTATGTACTTGTACACATATGCTCTTTGCCCCTCCCCCTTTTCCCTCCATTTTTTGCACACTGAGAACCACCAAATGCAACTGGTTGGAAAAGCTCAATACTCCAGATACAAAACCTCAGTTAATATTACGTGGCATGTGGACAAAAATGAGAATACAATGCAAGAAGGATGAAAAGGGTTAAAGCAAGGGGAGACCTGATATGGAAGGGATGGATTTTTTTGTAAGGAAATGAAGCAATGTGGTAGACTGCACCTCCAGTGAAGAAAATAGAAGTGGGAAGTGAGAAACAGTTAAATCTGACAGGAAACAGAGAAAGGCCACTTTATTTTTGAACTGTGCCCTGAACAATTTTATGTATTGTAATATATCTGTGGGCCTATAAAAGAATAGGTCTTCTGTTAGCCTTTTGATTTCCACTTCTACTGAGTCATGAATGAGACTTGGATGATTAATGAGGTAGAAGCATAATTTGTGGTATATGCACTTTCCCAAACACCTTCCAGAGTTCAGTGAACAGGTCAATTAATAACACCTATCACCCCTTAAAAGTAGGTTAATCATCTATGGGGGATAATCCTGTACATATTTCAAGCTGTAATTGCCTAACGTGATGCTCTAACAAGGTTCATTTTCTATCATGCCATCTACCATAAGTATTTCCCATGTGATATATTTAAATGATTTGGCTTTTGAAAATGTTATAGACTGCCGTTATCTCCTAGGATACATATTAAAAAAAAGACTGGAACACATGTAAAAAATATCAAAAGAATGTCATTTAAGTTGGTCAGATATGTTCAGTTAATAAATGATGGCTTAAGTTAAAAAATAATCATAGCAGCTGTCAGAAAAGGTTTATTGAGTGCCACACTAAAATACTTCAAACTTCCTAGGGAGAAAAAATATATATTCCATTCAGTTTGAAAAAAGCCTTCACGACTTTGTGGTTTGCAGAAATAACACTACAGATCTCCTTCTCCAAAACACAGGACTATTCAACTGAGGCTAGGAAAAAAAAAAAAGAAAAAAAAAATTACCACCATCTGTTATCAGTATAGAGCAT
Organism: Centrocercus urophasianus; assembly: GCF_019232065.1. Classification (NCBI taxonomy): domain Eukaryota; kingdom Metazoa; phylum Chordata; class Aves; order Galliformes; family Phasianidae; genus Centrocercus; species Centrocercus urophasianus. The sequence goes on along the minus strand of NW_024884922.1, from coordinate 5,553,692 downwards.
ATAACACAACCAAGGAATTCTGTTTCTAGGCAGAAGGAAGTGCACCACGTACTGCCATAACACAATCACTGTGCTCACTGGGAATGAATATTCTGAATACTCTAAATATTCTGTTTGAGGTATAAGGCTAAGGATGTGCCTTGAGTCATTTCTTATTCCTGTTCCAAATTCACTTTTCTAGGGAATAAAACATTCTGAAGTGCTACAGAGGCTTCTTGTGGAGGGGATTCAGCCTTATTTGTGCTGTAGTCTAGCAATCTCTCAGTCAGAGCACTAAACTGACTACGTGAATGATTTATGACTAAGTCTGGCTTGGCTATTTATTTGTGTTTCTTGTCAAAACAGACTTAAAACATGAATACCATCATGTCTAATGGAGTACCTCTTTGCCAAGGATCCTGAATTAGAGACTGACCCAACTCCCTTATTTTGTAATCTAGATCTTTTTTTCTGGCTAGACAGTTCTTTTTCTGTGAAGCACACTCTCCCATTTTAAAGTGCTTTATGATTTGCAAGTCTAAAGTCTTCTTGTCACACTAACATTTCTTTCTTTTCTTTTTTTTTTCTTTTCTATCTTTTCATGCCATGGTTATTGCTTGCAAAATGATAACTATTTCTTGGAACAGAGACAGTCTTCTCTATTCCATCAAAGGAGAGTGCTGTAATCTTTATGCGCTCTCTAGACCACAGATTTCTTCTCTGATGGGTGGAAAATACCTCTGCTCAGATGGCTGCTGCCTGGGACACCTCCAAGAGGAGTCTGGACATGGCAGGAGAAAGATCTTCAGTCTAGGACTCCCTCTTCTTGCTTTGTGAGTCTCTAACTCATGAGCAGTTCTGTTCTCTCCTTCACTACGTGCTTTGAAAGAAGAGCCTGTTATCTTGTTCAATTGTTTGAAGGAGAGATCAGAAGGATCTACTTGCAGAAGGAAGCTCTGAACTCTAACTTCCCTGTGAGCAGAAGTGTCTCCTTCAAATGCAAAGAAAGGCTTATCAGAGGAAGAATTTGGGACTTGTCACCTGTTCAATATGTGGAACCACTGTCAGGAAGCTCTTGGCAGCTCTTTACTCAGCTTGCTGGCTGATTTAAATCTTCTTCTAAAGTGTCTTAACTCTTTTCTTTCTGTGCACATGGAGCACTGGGATGTTACTCTGTGATATCTTATCCCACTGAAAGCTATATCAAACACTTCTGTATTCTTTAGAGGGATAGGGGAATGAGGAATAGAAAGGACAAGAGACAATGGAAAGGAAATTTGATTTTGTCTTTCTGATGTAATTCTTTCTTACCTCCCAGAGCTGTGATGCGACACGCAGGGAAATGTGTATTATATCACTTTAACAACAAGCACCTAAGTGCCCACAATTAATAATGAATCTTCATTCTAAATCACAGAAATATAGTATGAAATAAATTGTGCATGGAGATGGGAGAAGGATCATATCCATAGTGTTGCTGCTTATAAAATGTTACAGTAGATGAAATAAGAGGAGATCTTTAGATTATATTCATCCAACATAAGCATGAGGAAGGATTAAAGAACAAGTCATTATATAAGATAATTTTAATAAATATTATTATTATTACTATTTTCTGATTACTTTTGCTTAAGGACAACAGCATGCAACTTACCTTTACATTTTACTGCTGGGGTAATACTGTAACAGTAGAACACTGATCTTTCTACACTTGCAATGTTGTAAGAGAAATGATTTGCTTACAGTTGAATATATGACTGAGTTATTTATTTAAACTCTCTCTATCACTCCTCCAGCTTAAAATCTATGAGAAAAACTGCAAGATATTAACTAGCCATCATGACACTCTGATTGGGATTTGGCCAGTTGCATATATATATACATATATTTTATTCCCCTTCTTAGCACAAGTCAAAAAAAACAATATTGAAGGAGAGATTAGACAAACTAATCTATGTGGGCTGCTCTAAATGTAGAGCTTCCCGTTTTACTTTGTTGGTATCAGAGGTGGATGTTGATGGTACAGCAGTAGATGTTGAACCTTCCCACCAATATTCCATGTCTGGTGTTGTTTGAATGCTCTGGATTAAGTTGCATGTCAGCCAGCTGCTGTTCCACATGGCTCTTAGTCCCTACTAATCCTGCATTATATCCAGCAAGCCCATAGAACATCTTGGGTAGACAGATACTTCAAGATATCTAAAATGGCACTGGGCACAAGGCAAATAAATTCATCTTCAAGAGCAGTGAGCTTATACATGACATGTATGTTAGATGCTTAGATTAATAAAATAAGAACACAAACAGAAACTGAACTGATTTGGCCAACACCACAGAGAAAGCACAACTCATGGTAAGAGCTGTTTAGTTCCTTGTTTTACCAAGTGATGTAGAGACTTAGAAAAAAATGCTCCTACCTTGCTACCACCTATTACCTCTATTGCAAACAACTTGCATGGAAAGTAGTGGCTCTTATGGTTTTAATGGCTGATGTTAAAATTGTAATAAAGAAGGTAGTTAAGATGGTAGCATTGTAATTGTGAAGTATGGTAGATAACATCATTAAAATTTAAGGAAGCTTGCTTTGTACCAAAGCAAAACTTGAAATTCAAATGAAGTAGCTACTTTATTAGAATGCTTGTGTAAACAGATGTTTGTTGTTAAAGAACTAATGTTGTGAAACAACAGAACCTTGGTTTGCATCTTATTTGGAATTATTGTCCAATGCACTACTTATGCTCTCAGTCCCCATGCTGTGGTTTTGTGATTTTTTGTTGTCAGTATTCCACATCAGAACATCATGTGGACAGGTGAGAGTTTACTAGTTAATGTTCTGGTTCCATTTACTGCCTTTTATGGACACTTTGAGTATCCTGATGGGAGGGGAAGGGGCTGCATCCCCAGAGGACCTTGTGGGAAGAGGAACTGGAGTGGAGCTCTGGACAGGGCACAAGCAACTGCCTCTCTTTCTCTGCCCTGGCTCAGCCATCTCGGCTCACCGAGGAGAAAAGCACAAGCTTTCCCTTGCACTATTGTGGTTTGATTCACATTTTGGATACTCTTTTATCTCTCGTTTTATTTGATTTAGTTAAATTCAGAGAATTACCATTCTTCCTCACATCGTTACCATTGTGTTTTCTCCTTTTTAAAGCTATCTCTGCTCTCTGCCCTTCCACCTCTCCCAGAGCACATGCGGCCCGGGGCTGGCTGGGTCACAGCAAACCGGTAGTACCCCTTCCTTTTTTTTTCTTTTTTTCTTTTTTTTTTCTTTTTTTCTTTTTTCTTTTTTTTCTTTTTCCCGGGGCCTATGCCCCCCTGCCACAGACTTATACATAGGGATAACCCCGTGACAACTGTTGGTGGAGGATGCGGGCAACTGTGGTTTTTCACTTCATCTTAAAAGCATTATATAGAGGACTAAGGACCCTTATGTTCCTTTGAACATATTGATTCCTTTTTAGGCTCCTCATATTGCATTTTGGAGTTGCACATTTCTATAGTCATTTAAGGGCACTGATGGAGATACCTGTCTAGTTCCTATACATCCTAGCTAATTTAACAGACAATATGATGTTTGGACTAGTTTCCAGGTGCTCTTCCCCATTCCTTATGCATGTTCAGGGTGCCAGCTTAGGTACTGTGCTGTCTCCCTGAATATACTCTCTGTGTTAGGATTTTACCTTATGTGGAGGAAGCTTTCTCTGAAACCAGAGGATGTGGAGTGGCAAGGAATATGGAGAGGTTTAGGAAAGAGATTATAAGTGTGGGGACCCCTGGTGTCATGGGATTTTACTCTTGAACACCCGTGGGACGCTGAGAAACTAAGTGAACTAAGTGAACTAAGTATTTGAGTAAGGGATGGTGCAGCTTGGAAAGATCCAAGGAGGAACGGTTTTGCTTGGCTTGTGTTTACCTATATAATACTATCATGGAAAGAGAGAGTATCCAAACCGAGATCCGAAAACCAAAAGAGAAAACCTCCAACTGAATCTTGATCAGTTGCAGGAGGCACCAGTACCAATGTCAGATGCTCCTGTGGAAGGCCAGAAATGGAAATGGGTGTCCTCGTGTCTAGAATGGAAAGAAAAAGTGGAGGAAATAGAGGAAGATCAAGGAGAAGGGCCCTCCTCAAAACAACCACCACCGAGAAAGGCAACCGAGAAAATTAAGAGACGTGGAGAAGAGAGTGATGAAGAGGGAGTCATTGTTAACACTATTTGTCGATTCTGGAAATGATTGAAATCCAAGGCATAAAAAAGGAGTTTACGCAACACCCAAGTGAAACTGTTTTTGCCTGATTACTTTGGTGTTGGGACAACAGGACTGGTAGAGTGTCCCTAAATAGTAATGAAGCCCAACAACTAGGGAACATTACCCAAGACTCAGCTATTGTCAGAGGGATTAGTAGATGTCTGGACGGAGTCATCACCCTCTGGGAACGAATGTTATTAGCTGTGAAGGAAAGATATCCCTTCAGAATTCAGCTGGAGCCTGGGATGAAAAGCTGGAATACTGTTGAGAAAGGCATCCAGTATTCGAGAGAAACAGCTGTAACTGAAATGCTGCATGATCCTGAATTTGTTTCAAATGATCCATACCAGGACCGTGATCCTGAGAGAATGATGAGTACACCTGAAATATGGCGGAAGCTCACGAGAACAGCACCTGAAAGGTACACCAGTTCACTGTTTGCGACGACCAATAGATATGAAGACCTTGGCAGAAGACTCCCAATTTTTGAACTGATTCTTCCACTTCAGAGATTGGAACAAAGATTATTGCTATCCCGTGCCTCCATATCAGCCATCTGCCAAATGGCAGAAAGACTAGATAAAATGGAGAAGAGCCAGAATGGCATGCAGGAGGAATTGTCCCTAGTAGTGATCAATCGTGATGAACCTGTAGCAGTATTTGAAACACCCAATGAAGATCAGGATGATAAAAAGAGCCTGTTGAAGGAACTGGTTGAACTGATTAAAGTCTCATCTATCAAAGGTAAGCACCCCCCTACTCGAGCAAAGGACTGCAGTATGTCTCATTTTATTTATGTCTCATGCTGTCTCATGCTGTCCTGTGTCTCATGCTGTCCTGTGGAGCTACTTACGTGAGCATGGAGAGGATATGAAGTGGCATGACAAACCCACTCATGCACTATGAGCATGAGTGAGAATTATAAATCAGATCAACCACCACTGAAGTTGCTCGCATTACTGCAGATAACAAATAGGGGGGCCCTGTCTTCAGCCAAGGGGAGGAACGGGCATTGGACTATGTGGATTCAAGCACATCAGAACCACAGGAATATAAAACACTGGTGTACGCTGGTGCCCAGTGCACTTTGATGGCCTCGAGTTATAAAGGGATGGAACTCATTTATATATCCGGAGTGACTGCGGGCTCTCAGGAATTGTCTGTGTTGGAAGTGGAAATAAGCTTCACTGGAAAAAACTGGCAGAAGCATTCTATAGTAACTGGACAGGGGGCTCCATCCATACTCAGTATAGATTATCTTATAAGAGGATATTTCAAGGATCCCAGGGGATATCGATGGGCTTTTGGAATAGCTGCTATAGATACAGACAATATCAAGCAGCTGTCTATCTTGTCTGGACTGTCAGAAGACCCGTCTATTGTGGGGTTGCTACAGGTAAAAGAGCAGCAGGTACCCATCGCTACAAAAACTGTGCACAGACAGCCGTACTGCACCAACAGAGATACATGCTCCCCATTCATAAGTTGATTTGTCAGCTAGAGAGTTACGGAGTGATCAGCAAAACTCACTCGCCTTTTAACAGCCTCATATGGCCAGTGCGTAAAGTGGAGAACGGAGGCTGACAGTGGACTACTGTGGCCTGAATGAGGTTACACCGCCACTGAATGCTGCTGTGCCAGATATGTTAGAACTCCAGTATGAACTGGAGTCAAAAGCAGCCAAACGGTATGCCGCTATTCACATTGTCAGTGCATTCTTCTCCATTCCATTGGCCACAGAATGCAGGCCACAGTTTGCTTTAACTGGGAGGGGTGATCAGTACACATGGAACTGTTTACCCCAGAGGTGGAAACACAGCCCGACGATTTGCCATGGGTGATCCAAGCCGCACTGGAACAGGGCTGTTCTCCCGAGCACCTGAAGTACATCGATGACATCATTTTGTGGGGCAATACAGCAGAGAATGTCTTTAAGAAAGGAAAGCAAATAAAGCAAATTCTTCTGCATGCTGATTTTGCTATTAAGTGAAACAAAGTGAAGGGACCTGCCCAGGAGATTCAGTTCCTAGGAGTAAATGACAAGATGGGCGTCGTCACCTACCAGGAAGTGTGACCGCCAAAATCACAGCTATGTCTCCACCTGCTAGCAAAAAAAGAGGCAGGCTTTTCTGGGTGTAGTGGGCTTTTGGAGGATACACATCCCTAACTACATCCTCATAGTTAGCCCCCTCTATCAGGTGACACGAAAGAAGAACAATTTAGTGTGGGGTCCTGAACAGCAGCAGTCTTTTGAATGGATTAAACAAGAGATAGCTCGTGCTGCGGTCCTAGGGCCACTATGGATTAGACAGGATGTAAAAAACATTCTCTACACTGCTGCTGGAGAGAAAGGTCCCGCTTGGAGTCTGTGGCAAAGAGCCTCAGGGGAGACTCAAGTCCAACCCCTGGGATTCTGGAGTAGAGCATACAGGGGGGTCGGAAGAGGGCTACACTCCAACTGAAAAGGAGATCCTAGCCGCATATGAGGGGGTTTGGGCTGCTTCTGAAGTAATTGGCGTTGAAACTCAGCTCCTTCTGGCATCTCAGCTGCCAGTGCTGAACTGGATGCTTAAAGGAAAGTTTCCCTCCACCCATCATGCTACTGATGCCACTTGAAGTGGATTGTGCTGATTACACAATGAGCACAGAAGGGAAACCTCAGCTGTTCAGGAATCCTAGAGGTGATCATGGACTGGCCTGAAGGCAAAAAGTTTGGCATATCACCAGCAGAAGAGGTGTCACGCTCTAAGAGGTCCCACCATACAATGAACTACCAGAAAATGAAAATAAATTTGCCCTGTTCACAGATGGACCGTGTCATATGGTGGGGAAGTACCGCAGATGGAAAGCTGCTGTGCGGAGCACTGCTTGACAAGTTGCAGAGGCCACAGAAAGAAAAGGAGAATCAAGTCAGTTCGCAGAGGTAAAGGCTGGCCTTAGATGTTGCTGAACGGGAAAGGTGGCCAAATGCTCCAATGCTTTGTCTTTACACTGACTCATGGATGGTGGCAAATGCCTTATGGGGGTGCTTTACACCAGTGGGAAAAGAACAACTGGCGACAGAATGTTAATCGTATTTGGGTTGCTGAACTGTGGAAAGACATTGCTTCTTTTTTTCTTTTTTTTTTTTTGTTTCCCAGGGCTTGTGCCCCCCAGTCACAGACTTAAATCTAGGGATAACCTTGTGACATCCCAGAAGTGAGGTCTCTGAGTGGCTCACATCCTTAACTTGAGGAATACTATTTAAACTTGTGCTGGATCAGGGTCTGAAACCTTTTGGCTCAAATATGAGAGCAAAAGCAGAAAGAGTTTGTCATTACTGCACTGGAGAATGCTGTTTTCCTTAATAATTGGGATCCCATGTAGTAGGAATAGTAATAATTGGTTGCAAAGATCTTATGTTGGAATCAGAATAAGCCATGTGGAGAAATGGGGCATCTTCATATGAAAGAATCACATTTTTAGTACTCCCTTTGGTACAGTCACCCACGGAATCATGCACCTGTGACTACCAGATTGGACAATGTTTTAAGGATAGGCCGGCATTAAGTGGAGAGCAAACCCCCACCCTGCAAGCAATCCTAGAGGTAAACAGGCTTGATCAAGTAGGCTGAATTCAAGCTGTTGAACAGCTTGCTTTGACACGCAGGATCCTCCACTGTGAAGGGAAGTTTCCAATTGAAACTGTTGACAGCTCTCAAGTATTTCTAGTGCCTCTCTGCCTAGGGAGGAAACTTAACCTTTGCATTGCTGTGACACCTCAAAAAGAAAGCCTCTGAAAGTGGAAAGAGAGATCAGAGTGAAGAATAAGACACTTCTGTCAGTAAAAATGGCTGAGTAGAAAATAGGGGAAAATTGTGCTCTATGGGAGAAAACAAAAGAAAACAGAAAACTCGAGCATATGGCTCCAAATCTGTGACTATGCACATATTCCTATCCCTGCATTAGCAAATGATCTTATTAGCACCCAGGGATGATGCTGGTATGCAACCTTTGCAGATCCAAGTCCAATTTGTAATGTTATAATGTGGTCTAGATCAGAGCCCATGAGCCATTTGGATGAGATAATAAAACATACAGCTTTTTGTTTTCATTTTACTTTTATTGGCAGAGATTTGAATATTTGTCTTTAGTTGTCTTTCAGTGTCTTTAATTGTTGGTCCAGAATGTAAAACTAAACCTGTCCAAATAATTTTTTTTTTTTTTTTTTTTTTCCCCACTTTATATTTGTTTCTATCCATTCAGTTCTCCTTGAAGGCATAAACTGCTGGCATACCTGCAGGAGTTTATACTTTTCACTCTTTCTGATTTGAAAGTCTGGTGTTTCTCTGTTTGCGATTATCAAGGATAGAAAAATTATATATATATCTTAGGATGTTAGTTCAGGTGTCTGATATTTGAGTGCACATATATGCAGCTGAAATGAAAAAAGACCACAACGATCATTGCTGTATATACACAGCATTGAGAAGTCTTCTGCCCATGAGTTCAAAAGTGAGTTTAGTCAATTTTGCTCCTCACACTTATCTCCATTCTAAATGTACACAACTGAATCCAACCAGTGTTCAACTGATTCATGAAACTTGTCTTGCAAATTTTATCAACCACAAACAGAAAGCATTTGGTGCACAGGACAAACTCATCTGCAGAATAATTGTCTACTCATCTGCAGATGGTATAAGACAACCAGATTAAATGAGATGCCTGCTGAAGGGCAGATAGATCAGGTACTGGTCTCACAAATGGCCTCTGATAAATACAAAAAAAAAAAAAGTGCAAAAAAAAAAAAAAAGCAAAAACAAAACAGAATTGAGAAAAAAGGAAACAGCAACAGAACATCAATAGGCTACAAAGTCTAATAATTGGGCAGACAAGTAGAGAGGTGAAAATTAGGCCAGCTCCATGGCCACTGCAACAAGAGGAAAAAATACTATCATTTTATCCTACAGTTGGGTTATTTATGTGACAGTCACTGTATATTTCCACATATTTGCACAGAATTATTTATCTTTTCCCTATAATTAGATAGTCTTTACTCCTCTGTACCTCACTGTTTAATGTGACACCATATTGATTAGGTTTCCAGTACATACCGCCCCAGACATGTTTATATGGCTATTTCAAATGATTTACACTAACTAACGTTGCAGCAGGAATATCATTTTGGAAATATAATACCAGTCAATAGCAGTAAAGGTTCTGCTAATGGTCAGAACTCCTTGTACCACGGGAACAAGTTGCCACTAACAACTCATCACCTGAAGGCCATAACTTCAAGATGATGTAAACTGGCATGAGACCAAATTTCAGTGCTCAGTGGAGGTACACAGAGTCATCTCAGCTGAAAGTCTATCTGTCCTAATTACCCTGATAGTAAAGTTAGACAGAGCACAGGCAAGTTACCTGCAAAACAGCAAATTGGTCTGGAAGGTTGATGTGATACATGAAACCAAAGTTCATGCTTTCTGTCTTTCAGGAGAATTTCCTTCCACTGTAGAAAAAGTTTGGATCAAAAGACATTTATTCCTATGAAACATTAGATGCATTACATAAGAGATTGAGTTTTAATCTGATATAAAAATACAGCTTTTAGAAAGCTCTGGAGGTTTATTGTAGCTTTGTTACTGTACCTGTAGTATTAGCACCATGTTGTCTCAATCTTACCTAGACATAAAACAGACACTGATTTTTTTTTTTTTTCTTTGCAAAACAGTTATCAGAAGAGAAGATATTATTGATTCAGAATCATCTGAAGTTGTTGGAAGATTTTATACCAGCTGCTTGAATGGCACGTGCATCCTGTGCTTTCATGCAAGTGTCTTTCTTTTCTAAGTATGCCGGCATAATAAGGAGTAATTACAGAATTTAGTTGTTACGGTTTTATCTCTAAAACTAACATGATGACAAGAAGTATACTGCTTTTACCTGAGCACGAGCTCCTTCATAAATGTCAAGGCAATGACAACTTTTGCATAAACCTACAATTTCTGGTTTGCAAAGCTCACAAAGATAAATGAAGTCTAAAGGAATGAAATCTGCAGTCTGACAGAAAAGCAAGTGATCAAAGCAAACAGCTTTGATCAGTCAGTGGCTTTATTAATAAATGAAAGACATTCCAAATAGCTCTTTGGTTCTAATAGAACTGAATTGCTTTATTTCTAGATGTATTTGTAGATCTATTTGTAGTATCTTTGTAAATACTGTAACAGTGGCAAGTAGGGCATCTTTGTTTTCCAAGTTGAGGACAAACCCTGCATTTATGTACAGCCTTTTCATCAATTTTTTTGTTTGTTTGTTTGTTTTCAAGAAAGACTTAACTCAAACTATAGTGTGAATTCTTTGTAGGATTTCAAAGTAGAGGTTAATCTCAGGGAGATTTAACTCCATGAGTATAACATGCAAACAGTATGTGCAGACTAGACAAAATCTTCTCAACTTTAGGAAGCAAAATTGCATGAAGAGAAAAATCTTTCCCCCTTCTAGTCCATTGAAAATTATAACAGGTTAGGAAAAACTTGGACTTAAAACCATTATTGACCACTCCAAAAAATATTCCTTCTCCTCTCATAAGGTCTTTCAGCCAGAATCAGTTAATCTTGTTTAGAATATCAATTTATATGGATGCATAATATAGCTAGGAAAAAAAAAAAAAAAAAAAAAAAAAAAAATTTTTT
>NW_024884922.1:5443752-5542688 GCF_019232065.1 Centrocercus urophasianus | reverse complement strand
AAAAAAAAAAAAAAAAAAAAAAAAAAAGCATTTTTTAGAGGGAAAGACATACATGGAGACAAAATAAATGCAAATTATTCAAACATAAATCTTCAAAAATGCAAATGAAATTCAAGCAATATGAAGTATCGAATACAGTGTGGAAGCAAAAAAAAAAAAAAACAACCCAAAGCAGTCCCCTGATTTTAGACAGACGTTCATACATTTGTCAAGTAAACACACTGTAGAACGTACCATGTAGAACTAGAGCATGCACACAGGCATTATGAAAAATGGTTTAAAAATTGTTAAAAGGATGCTTTTGAAGGCCAGAAGTCAAGTTAGAAATAACATTTGGTGCTATTAAATTACAAGGCAGCTTACCTGAACTGTCTGTGAGCTAAAACACTGTTTAAGGGAAAACATGGACTTTATTTCCTCAGTCGTGAGATTATTTAACTTATAAACAGGGGAGATGAATATAATTGCTTAAACCAAGCATCTAATGGATGACATGAACTAAAGCTCTCCATCTCTCCACCTGACCGGATGCTTGTTTAGCTGAAGGGAATAGAACACAATAAATGCATGAAAGAAGCAAAGCAGACCTTTGCCAGTTCTTAAGACATGGAAGGGAACAGAAACGAGATCAAAGTTTCTAAAGTATAGCACAGAAGGGACCTAGGAGAAGCATGGGGACTGTGTAGAACATTTCAGTGGCTGAATTCATGAAAGGAAAGCTAACAGTTCAGGGAATGGCTCCACCACTTCTCTGGGCAACCTGTGCCAGCACCTCACAATTGTGAGAAGCTTCTTCCTTACAATCTAAATTTTTCCTCTTTTAACGTGAAACTGTTTCTGCTTGTCTTCTCACAGCAGACTCTGATATAGAGTCTTTCCCCTTCTTTCTTACATCTCCTCTTTAGATACTGAAAGGCTGCTATCAGATCACCTCACAGCCTTCTTTTCTGAAAATTGAACAGTTCAGTTTTTAGCTCTCTCAGCCTGTCCTTGTAGGAGTGGTGTTCCATCCCTTGGATCACTTTTGTGGCCCTCTTCTGGACATGCTCCAGCATGTTTGTCATGTACTATGTTTGTCATATACTGAGGACTCCACATCTGAACACAGTAGTCCAGGTGAAGTAATCATAAAATAAAAATATCAGAAATAAAATTATATAAAATAATATTTCATTAATAAACACCTCATGTGATATGCAGAAATAGGTCTTTGCATTTTTTCTGTTTTGCAGAACACGTTAATTTATAAAAAAAGATCTTAATATTGTTGAAATGTTTTCAAATAATGGAGGGAAAGCAAAGTGTAAGGATGTCTTGTCTTAATCTTCCCCCCAGTAATCCCCAAAGTCATCCTTTAATATCCATTATTTGTGTCTCCATTTAGATAATTCAATCAATGTACCTTCACTAAAATAAATAAAGTAAAATAAAATAAAATAAAATAAAATAAAATAAAATAAAATAAAATAAAATATAGTTGGATTAATCCACAACCTTGCTAGGTCTCCAGCGTCACCTTACTAAATAATCACAGAATATTTTTTGTAACACCATTACAGGATTAACACAGATTCTTAGATCCATGTTCTTAAATCTATATAGTAACAGATGAAACAGATGAACAGTTCAGCTCAGTAAGAGAAAGGGGAAAGCTTCAGAGCACATTTTATCAAATCAGTGCCATAGGTATGGTTAATCACTTAATTTAATTGTTTTCTTAATATGAGAGATAACTGCTAAGAATGGTCTTCTTCCAATCCCAACGTTCAGTTAATTTGTACCTTATATACAATTAAGAGCTTTCAGATGCAAACAGAAATATTACCTAATTCTTACAAAGCACTTTTTGTCAAGATACATCAAAATTGCTTTAAAAATGAAATAACTTCATTTTTTTTCACTGCTAGAGATCAAGGGAAGAGAAAGCAAAGTGACTCACAACAAGCAGAAGCACTGGAAGAAAGCCAAGATTTCTTTTCCATCCAGTTAACATTCAGTTCTGTAGGCTGCATGACATCCTTGAGCTAATGTTAGCCATTTCTTAAGAAATCAGAAGGAAAAAGTGAAACAAGAATAAAGAATGGCTAAAATAAATAAGTTGAGCTGACACTTTATCTGTTTTCAAAGCAGCTTTTAAAAAGCTGTTTCCAGATATAAAGGGACAGTTCACAGAAGGTATGCTGGAAAAACTGAACATTACATTGAAGCACAAGCTTTCCTAAGGAGAACAAATCCTTTATGGGGAGAAAAAAGTGCCCAGAACATATGTTCAGCCTATATCAGGGCATTACACTAAAGGTTACGCCTTAAAAAAACTTTTGTCAGACAGTTTAATATCCACTTTAAACCCTAGGCTTAGAGGAGAATACAGGCACGTCTGAGAATTCAAAGGTTTAATTGATGTCCCTGACTTAGGAGTCTCCCAGATCCCATCAGAGAAAAGTGCCAGATACTGGGATGTAACTGGAAGTCAGCTTGAACACAGCTTTCCCTCTGTATTGATCTTCCCTGGAAGATTGATGTGCAGTTTGATCTTATCTCCAGAACACAGAAGGGCTGATACCAGTCCTGTAGAATTCAACCCAAAAAGCATTACCTCGTGCTTCATACTTGTCAGGCTCAGATTCAAGCTGTGAATAAAACTGTGTGTATGAGTGATCTCATTATGCATGCAAACACCTCGTTAGACGTCCAGCTGATTATTTGCTTCTGTAATTCCTGTAGTAAAGAGCAGCATATTATAACCAAGCATTTTTATACATGAGATTCTAAAATGCTGAAGCTCATCAAGCAAATAATTTCTTTTCCTAGGATGATGAAACTGTAGAACAGCAGAAGAGCAGCTGTATGCTCATCCAATGGGGGCAGGGGCCACCTGCTCTGAAAAGCCAGAGATCTTGAGATTCAGGCAAAATCTGATCAGAGAGCAGAAAAAGTTTCTTCTCGAGTCTCAGTAGTTAAAAGTTGGTGCACACTAAGGAGCATGAGAGCTTCAATTTTTTGAGGACTCTGAATATTTTACCTACATATAAGCCTGTCCCTTTGTAATCCTCTGAAATTCTTGGCTTTATTAATTGGGAATGTCACTGATTTCAGAGGACAGTATGGAAATGCACTGTCTTTAACATATTTCAGATTAGCTGTCCTTCTTCATATACCCTTACTTTCATGTTAAAGGGAAAGGGAAGTGGATACTCTTGCATACTTGAATTTCTCTATTTACACATATGCAGAGTGTTCAAGAAAGCACTAATTGATTCTAATACAGATTTCTACATTTCAATTATCAGTTAATACCTAATTAATACCTTGATGATATATTTCTGATTTGGAAGATAAGAGGATGTGAGTATATGAGACCCAATTTCATCCCAGTTTTCTGCAGTTTATTCCAGAAAACATTGCAAAAGATTAAATTATTTTAACTGTATCTCAGATTGACTTATTCTGACATTCATAGATGTGTAATGATTTGTATTCAGCATCCTCATAAATGGGGAAGTCGTAACAACAAAGAATAAAATCATTCCTTTTCACAGTTTTTGTAATGTATACCACATCTGATTTTTTTCACCTAGTACGCAGAAGGCATCAGTGATTCATGTGTGAGTGAAAGCCTTCTATAAAAGTTTATGTACCTCATATCATTAGTAATAGGTCACTTTTAAACATCTTTAGAGCCTCCCTTCCTATTTCATGATCTTCATTTCAATAAAACAGGTTTATTAAAGAAAGAAAGAAAGACCCTTAGGCAACTCAAATTGAACAGCTCATGAAAAAGAATGTAACTGAAGCGTAAACATATTGCTAGCATTTTCAAATAGGTCTCACATATTAAGCAAAAACCCACAGACAAAATTTTCAAGAGCTTTGCAGTGTATCAGGAACTTTGTAGAATTAGACATTTGATGTTATGTATTTATGACCCTAGTCATCTGGGAAAAGGTTCAAAACCTGGAATTAGACCTTACACACAGCCTTACTGGACATACACAGTTCTGGTCCTGAAAATCAGACCATGAATTAACATCATTGGCATAGTGCAGCCTAAACCACACAGGGCATTTACATCATGTCCATCAATTGCCTATAGAGTACCCAGAAGTTTTAGGTCCTTCAATGCAATGACTTCATCCAGGGACCGGGGTACAGCCTCCACTTGGTGCCAGTACTGGGCTGGGTGCAGATAGCAGGTGCCTGATTCTGGTTTGCAGGCAAATGCCTCTCTCTGCTTAAGCTCATTCTTGAAGTTCGTATTTCTCATTTCTCCCACAATTTGAGCAAGGACAGGGCTCTTTTTTTTGTACAAGACCTCTGGAGAATTTGACAAAGAGGAATAGGTCACAGTGCTGCATTCTTGAGCTGAGAAAAGCCAGGTTTTTATCTCCTTTACCTAGGAGAATGAGCTAATGGTTTATGATACAGGCTAGAGGAGATGATCACCAGCCCTTGATGAAACTGCATAGCAAGGAAGAATGCTAGAAACCATTGAGCTAGAGAGAGATGAGGAAATCAAGCATGAGTAACTGCCTTGAGGCAAGCTTTTCTCTCTTTGTCACCTTACCATGCACTTTATTTTCTTCTCTGTTAGTGTAAGTAAGAATATCTGGAGAAGAAAATGCAGAAAGGTAGAGGAATTGCATCCCAGAAAGCATTTACAAGGAGCTGGATTTCTGCCTGGAAGTAAAAGAGGAGTAGGTGTTTCCTTTTATCATGCATCTTGCCAACAGACTATAAAGTGCTACAGCAATCTCTCTCTTGTGAAAGATGAGAAGTCTCATCTATGCAAATACACAAACATGATAAAACATGCTAGTATGCTGAAGAACTGTGGGGAAAAAAAATATTGCAAGCATGTAATTGTAGAAGGTTGTTATTTCAAAGCTGTTAGATTCAGAAGTTTAAAAGTGTGTTATTTTTTCTCCCATTCTTTTTTCTCTTTGCTGAAGATTATGCAGATCGCTTGTAGTATTCCAGATATTTTCACCTGAAAACTGAAAAAATTCCAGAAATTATAATACCCCACAGAGATAAACTTTTCTTATGGGGATGATATATCAAATGTGATATGCTGATGAGTGCAGAAGTAATGCACTGCCTTAAGGAACAGAATGATCTATATTCATGGCAGAGATTTGGACCTGGGAAATTTGAACATATATTTTTCTATCATTTTGGTAGTGCATAGAAGCAATAGCCATGATCAGTTTCTGCAGTGTCCTTGGCACCATACATTTGCAGCATAAACAACAGGTATTACTTCAAATGACTCAGAGTCCACATTTCTAAAAGCCAAATGTTAGAAACAATATTTGTCATGTTTGTAATGTGGGAAACTGAGGTACAGCAAGAATGAATTCTTCATTCACAAGCTCAAAGAATAGGTTTAGCAGAGATGGAAACAGACTAGCTTTCTCATGTCAAGGCCCAGTACCTCTAAGATTATCTTCTATGTTTTCTATAGCTTTTCTGCTAAGCATATTATTAAAAACAAAGAAGGAGTACTGAAGTACTGCATCCAGGTCTGGGGTCCCAGCACAAGTAGGATGCAGAGCTGTTGTAGCGGGTCCAGAGGAGTGCCATGAAGATGCTCAGTAGACTTACAGGAAGGACAGGGATCTGCTTTACACAGTCTGATAGTGAAAGGACAAAGGAGAATGCCTTTAAATTGAAAGGGGTGTGTGTGTGTGAAATTTAGATTCTGTGTTAGAAGGAAATTATTTACTCAGAGGATGGTGAGGCCCTCATACTGCCACCCAGAGAAGTGTGGGTATCCAATCCCTGGAGGTGCTTGAGAGCAGGTTGGACAGGAGCCTGTGCAGCCTGATCTGATGGGGGGCAACCAGTCTATGGAAGGGAGTTTTGAACTAAATGATCTTTAAGGTTCTCTCCAGCCCAAGCTGTTCTGTGACACTATCATATGATTCAATTAAATAAAATGTTATTGTGACTGTTTTTGTTGTTGTTGTTTGTTTGTTTGTTTGTTTTTTAAATATGCATATTACTTGACATAAACTGTGTTCAAATTCATTTGAATAAGCCCATCCACAGTGCAGTGGTTTATGCTTTGCCATTTCTTTTAATCAAATTATTGGTCTGCTGCAGCAGAATGCTAGGACTTTTAGAAATCAATGGGTGGGTGTTTTTTTTTGTTTTGTTTTGCTTTTTTCTCTTTTGTTTTATCTTTATTTTGTTTCAAATGTTTTGAGCTGTTTCTGGCAGGCTTGCTGCCTTTTGGACTATTCTTTGCTTCCTGTGGAAACTTTATGTAGTTTGTTTAGTCTCTTTCTTTCTTGCTTGTAATAAGAGGATGTCTGAATATCATGAGGAGGCCTTTCCAGGTGTAATTTTTATGTCATGTATGAAATCAGAATTGCATTGAACTAGTTACTGCTTTGACATTATGTGTTAATAAATCTCAATATAACCATGTTTTAAACCGTGCCTTCTTGATAGCCGTGAGAAGTTGTATACGAGGGAGAAAGAACATTACTTAACATCTGTTATAGAGTTTATCATTTCAGTGGTGGGCAGCCACTGTTCAGATTTGTTAAGGGGAAAAATTCTGAAGAGTCTATAATCTACAACTGAAATTGCCAATTATCAACCAACATCCCCAGGTCTGTTTCCTCTACGCAGTCCTCCAGGCACTCTGTCCCAAGCCTATAGTGTTGCCTGGGTCTGCTGTGGCCAAAGTGCAGGACTCAGCACTTGGTCTTGTTGTACTTCATCCCACCAGCCTCAGTCTGTCTATCCACCTTGGCCTTCCTATCCCCATATTAAAGGCAGAAAAGCGTGAATATTTCACAAAGAACATACCTTTTGTTTTGAAAAGAATGTGCTGTCTCTCCAAGTTCAAGAAGAGTTAATACCACAGTGGAGTATGTACTTTTCAGACAATCGTATTATCTGTGGCTTAAAGCGAATAAGATAATAGCCTATCTTGAAGGCACACATCCAGATTTCATCTACAGTCTTAAATAGGTAATATTTTCCCTAGCTTTAAAAAGCATAGCTTTTAAGCTTTTAACTCTCAGGACTTCAAATTTCAAGCTCCAGCTCTTGTTTTGGTTTACAGTCTGGGAACAGCCTGTCTTCTACATCCTTGATTATGGCATGATTTCCACTTCCATGAGATGTTGTTTTTTTAGGGTATATGAGCTGTGATTTATGTATGAGTAGCAAGGAAATCACAAAACTATTACACTGAAGAACAGTAGATACTAGGAGGTAAACACAGTGATATAATTCTCAGTGGTAAAAGGGAGTCTTCAAAATTTTTAGTAAGAGAGAAAGAAAAGAATTATCTAAGCACGTTTCTGGTGCAGTTTTGGTGTGAGGAAAGTACCGACATTCTTCTGTGAAGTCCTTGTGTGGAGTGTTGCCTATACAGTCCTTTTCAAATACTGAAGTGGAGGATTTCCAGTGGAAGTAAAAGCCACTATAGAATAACTCATCATGCAGCTTCTTTCATTCCATTGACAAAATAAAATATAGAAGCTTGATGTGGTTCAAAATGTCTGAAGAATTTCTCTTGAAGACACTCCCTTGTGAAAAGGAGTTTTCTTCAGTTTCTTTCTTTAGTTAAGTTTCTTTCTTTATCCAAGAAAACAGAACAGAAGAACCACCTCTGTACCCTGGAGCCTTACTCAAGGATTATTGCACTTAAAAAAAAGAAAATAAAAATTAAAATTAAAATTAAAAAAAGACTGGGGAAGAGTGACTTTTAATGCACATGCTGTGTGACTCTAGTCTCTGTAGTCTCATAATTAAATCATTCCTTTGCACCTGTAATAGGTTTGGCTTTTTTAGACTCAAAACTTTTGTCTATACTAAGACCACTGCAAAATACAGCATACTCTTCTTCACTACATTCAGACAACTGAAAGTGTCCCCTCTGTCCTCAGAACATACGTGTAAGCAATTAATGTGGCAAAATAAGTGATATGGGACTACCTCTGGCAACAAACTGAACAATCACGATATACTGTATGTCTGCCAAACCAGTAGGAAAAAAAGATACCAACAAAAGAAAACAAAAAAGTTTTACGAAGTTGCTTCAACTGCAAGTGAGACTTACCATAAACCTGTTTTCAAAGCACACTCTCCTCAGAAGATGAAACAAACAGTTCCCAGACTGCTGCATGTAACATCAAGAAGTATCTAGCTATCCTCTGTCACCAATGCCAAGATAAACAGAAGTCTCACAGGCTGTTTTTCAACGAGGCCTAAAAACAGCCCTAGCTCAACTGTATCTGACGGATTTATTCCACAGGCAAAACATTTCCCTTAGCTTATTTGCTTCTCCAGATTATATTTAGCAACTGTCCTGAGAGTAGTTGTTCCATTCCTTCCCATTTGCCAGTATGCTGCTTTCCTGAGAAACCAATGGGCTCCCATTGCTCATGCTGTAGGTTACATGCTCTTGCTCAAGGTCCAGATCAAGACCAAACCCCCTTTTCTGCTTGCTATTAGCTTTGTATTCTGAAAGCAACTCAGATTATTATTACTTCTTTTAAAATAATTTTCTGACAGAAGTGCATATTTTATCGAAGAAGGAAAGAGAACATTTAAATTTGCTTTAGCATACCTTTTCATTTGACTTGCTTGTTCATTTTGTCATGATTTCTTGGTATGCAAACAGCAGTTGCAGTACCTGTCCTGGTGTCACAAAGTGGCATAGTGATATCTGTAGCACAGAAAACAACTTGCCACAACATACCGTGAAATAGTACAAGCAGGGAAGGCTTGTACTAGCATGCCTATTGTCAACTGCAAATCTCATTTTTTTCTAGATCAAAAAGTCTCTTCTTCGTGTCGGAATAAAACCATGACACTGAAAAAGAAACAGAGTATGTGGTTAATGTAGTAATTAGGGAAACAACTGTTTTTGTTGTTTTTGTTTTGTTTTGTTTTCTTTTGTTTTGTTTTCATGTTAAAGAGAAGTAAAAAAATATCTTTGGTGCATATGTAGCTACAGAAAAGGCTTCAGTAGATCCAGGATCAGCATATTTGGTTGTATCTTAGAATATGCATTATAGAATGGTTTCCCCTATAGCTTATGGGATGGATTGTGAGTTGTTGCACTGCAAAGAGAATAAATAAGGGTACAATTCTCTGGTGCAGCTGATGTTGAAAGGAAACAAGTCATCCAGACCAAAAAGAAAAATAAACGTGTATTGAGCTTGTAAGGGAATAGTTAAATGAAACATACTAGCTGTAAATGGCATTTAGCTTGAGCATTAATCTCGTTAATTGTTAGTAGAAACTTTTACCACTTTAAATGGAAATGAAAAGTAGTTAATCATTCCTGTAAGTAAATGTTGTCAGTATAGTTACAGATAAGATACTTTTGCATTTTTGGTCTATAAAAGAAATCCCGCACTACAGAAGTGTGCTAATTTTGTGGATGAGCCACCTAGGGCCCATATCTGAACAGAAATGAAATAAATATCTCATCTCTGTATATATCAATTCTTCACACAGCAGATTAAGGAACACAGATTTTTAGATAACTGAATGATTTCAGCACCCTCCAGAGGTAGGGGATTTCTTAAATTAATTCATTACTCATATGGTACAATGAAATAAGTATCCTTGAGGAAGGCTCTGGCCTTTGGAACACCCCAGGGCAAGAAACCCTGCAAGATACTTAGAATTTCTTGAATTTTGACCTCTTCTCTGTGTAGCAAAGAACAAGAGAGCTAAAGGGTTCTCATTATGAAAGATTCTATAGTCATGTGTCTAAGAGACTGCTATAAAGAGATGGAAGCATGCTCCAATATAATAGAGAAGCTGTGAGGTGAAAGCTGAAATCTTTGTCCAGAGTGTCTTTAGTGTGCTAAGAGCACTCTTTTATCTCCTGCAAAGAAAAGGGACTGTAATTGCTTTTTCCAAGGCTCAGATCCTGCGATTGGCACTGAATTGAGAATGCTTCTGGATCCTGTTTTTTGGAGGTGTAGGGGAAAGGAAGGCCTGACACCTGGATTTCTCTTTAGAAACCTGCCAAGTAATTCCCTTGTGGTCAACGAGGATTGGAAAGATCATGAGAGCAGGGAGACAGCCAGCAGTTGAATTTGTACATTGGCTGTGAGAAAGCTTTTTGAATTATTAGTGTATTTGAGCATCACCTAAATTTTTGCATGGTAACTACTTCTTTTCTTGGCTCCAGCACTGTTTATTTCCTGTCTTGGTTTTCATGAAGCATGTGTTATTTCAGTACTTTTCTCTCTTGAACACTAGTCGTGCAGAAACTGTAGTATTTTAAGTCTAAAACAGGAACAAATCCTTACGCGACACTACCCAAGAAGAAGAAATTCTCTAGTACGTATGCTCAACAATAAATCAAGACACCCTCCTCTATTCAAAATTCAGTCATGGAATTGCATGGTCTTACTTTTCTGGAAAAAAATAAGAGGAAAACAGCAGAGAAAAAAAAATAGTCTATGTGTCTTTTCCATTTGGCATTTCATTCTAGTGCCAAATATTTCTTAATAATGCAGGATTTAGAGCATTCTGAATACATCAGTTCTGGAAAGAGCACATGGGACTCAATAGTCGGAATGGCACCTCAAAGGACTGATACTGCACTATGTTCATGGAACAGAAAATTGCAGTTCATTACTACAGAATATGCATTCACTGCACAGAGTAAGAAACCTACCCTGCAAAATAAGACACCCACCTTTCTTTTTGACTAAAAAATAAGACGTAAACCTCTGCTGGAACACCTACTCAGGAGGTAATTTTGGTTTTAAATTATTGTAAGGCACTGAAAGGACTGTGAAATGAGACAAACATTGAGGTAAGCTCTCTTCATCTCAGCTGTCCTTGACTGGGTACCATGTGACAAGGTGTTACGGCCTGCACTGAAGCAGACAGATTATGCTGGGTCACAGAAAGAGAAGGTTACATGGCCTTAGTGCATCTGGGGAGCATGTCAGCAATGTGGAACATGGAGTCTTGTACAGTATCATAGCCATATCTCTATAGGTGAGTAGTCCCGGAGCCACTGTGTAGCAGGAAAAGCATTCTGAAGAAGGAATCATACAAATGATCAGTTGTGTGTTTTTGCTGCTCCGTGGACAGGATTTGACCAGACCACAAAAGTCCACAGCTGACGTTTTGCTTTTGCAGATGGGGTATCATCTAACATTGTGTGTAGTGCTCCTTCTGTCCTGTCTGCTCCTGCTGATAGACTGAGGGCTCTACGTCTTTGTTTTAAAGGCTTCAAGGGAACAATTCCCTCGCCCGCTAAAATAAACAAGTATGTCTCCTGGACTGTAAAAATTTTGAATCAATTACTGAAACTGTCTGGGAATCTTAAATGGCTCTTTTAAAATCTGTTGTCAGATGTGTTCAGGAAGAAGTTAGGGGAAGCAAATCATTGCTTGCACTTCATTTCTGTTAGCTCAGTAAGAAAATGCCTTCCCCCTCAAACCCTCCCATCTCCACCTCCCTCCCCTACTCACTCTCTTGAATAGTGACACATTGTAGGAACTAACAACCTGAACAGCGCAAACTATGGCAGTAACTTCCACCCACACACCTCATTAGGCCTTTAACAGATTTTCCTTTTCCTTTCCCCAGTGCTACTAAGTGGCACGACTGTGAAGTTGCCCTTTCACGTTATAATTGGAAGCAGTCAGAGGTTTTTATGCTGTGTAATTTTGTAATTATACGGTCTGTCACTTACTGGACACTGGTCTGTCTGGTCATTTCAGGTTTTGGGTCTGTCCAGCAGTCATTATTAAGGAGTCCTCAGCAGCCCATATACAACATATACAATTCTGTTCACAGAATTTCCTTAGTCCTGCAGCTTCTTGGTTTTTGTTTGTTTGTTTGTTTTTAATAAATATGTGAATGGAGAGACTACGACATTCATAGTGGAAATATTGATGTTACATCCTGTAATGAGCTCGGAAGACCTGGTTCTATATTTTATCCCAAGTGAAACAGTGAATATTTTATCCCATTCTGACACCCTGCAGTTCCCCAATTGGCATTATACTGAATTTGATGTGTCCAGGTTGTCTGACATGCTGCTCCTTACCCTATGCAGGAGTTTTGGGGAATATTTACAGAAGTTTATGTGGGAATTCTGTACCCAGTTCTGTTGAGTTTTATGATCATTTCCATGCTGACTTGTCCTTTCTTTCCCCTGTTTGCTAATCCCCATCAATTCAGGAAGATTTATTGTTTCATAGATATGTTTCGTTTCATCCACCTTTTCCTTACGAATGCTCTCACAGGATAAGTAAAAACTCAGCTGACAAGTTTCCCTATATTTCATGCCATTTTAACTTTCTTTCTGAAGGCACATGACAAGCTTCTTCCTCAGAAAGATGTAGTACTTCCGTAGCTCATTGGTGAGATGAAATTTCAGTGGTAGTGATTTTGGATGATAAGCACAAAGAAAATTAGATATGTATATTAGGAACCCACAAAAATATGTAAGGAATTAAACAGCTATAACTGAAGCTGATTCTGTGGCAGATATTTCCTAAATATTGGATTAGAAAAGTGTAAGCTAAACATCACGAAAGAATTGAAAGGTTTCAAATTATGAAGATATCAGAAGAGAAATTGATGTTATAATGCAAATGTACATACATGAAGTTGGCAGTATAGCTATGACGATAGGTTACAGTTATTGAATAAACTACAATACCAGTAATAAGCTCTATGCCACTAAGATATGGATTTTAAGTCAGAAGTGATGTTTTTTTTTGTTTTGTTTTGTTTTGTTTTTTTTGTTTGTTTGTTTGTTTTTCTTGTTGTTTGTTACCATTCAATTTCCTTCAAGGATTTCTATATTTCAGACTTAGTAATCCATTGGCTATGCTTTGAATATCAAATGTAAGAAATTCCAACACTTATCCATTCCATTTCCTGCCACTTCCTTTGGCCTTTTGCTTAGAAATCAATTATCAATTATTGAAGGAGTGATTAGTTTTCTTAAAATCTTTTAATTTTATAGCTGCATATTCTGAAAGCTTGTTGCTTTGTTTTCTACAAGCCAGAGGAAGTTGTTACACATCTGTAAGTTCATGGGACAGTAGAGATGGGTTCTCAAATATAACTGAATTCAGTGGAGTTTCTTGTAGAATGCATAGAAACCTTAAAATTTCCTGCATTTTTACTTCCTAGCAGTAAAACAAAACTTCGGTATTTTAAAAATGTTGTAGAAATGTCTTTGGAGCTTCATGAAGGAAAGGGATGCTGAAGGGCAGGTATTTGAAGGGTATCAGTGAATCAGACTCCTTCTTTGTAGACAGAACATTAAGGTGTCATTTCAGCTTCAGTGTTAATCGGTACTGGCAAAGCACAGACCCAGTGCAATTAACTTTTTCTGCAGTGGAAGGAGAAGTCTTAAAACCTCATAAGTGCTATGCCATGCAACTCCTAAAAGTATTCAGTTATTGCATCAAAATTATGTAACAAGAATGTTGAGTAAAATATAGAAGTGAAAGTGACAACAGGGAAATCAAGTACTGATACATTAAGTTATACAGTTTACTGCAATCTGTGATCCACAGGGTGTGAGTATCAGTGAGATTTAGTTGTGTTCCTTGGTGGATTCTGAATAAAAGCTAAAATGAAGACAAACTGCGTATGCCTGAAGAATGCTACAGAACTTTTCTGTTGCAGAAGTGGAGTGTATTTTGTGTTAGAGAGTAACAAAATTGGGAAGAAGAAAAAAAAAGAGAGAGAGAGAGAGAGAAAACATTTATTCTGCTCTTCATTAACTTATAAAACTGGCACGTGCAAAAGGCCCTTTAAGGCAAGACCTTTAGTCATGCAAAGGGATAAATAAAGATGTGCAGGGAGTAAACACTGACTATGAAGGGAATGTCAGTCAGAAGAAAATTCCTGAAAGAATGTATTAGCAATTTGTTATTATCTTCTGTGAATTTTCTTCATTATCCGGTCCTTGACCATGTCAGAGAAGACAATGAAGAGGAAAAGCCTACAGTTCAGTTGGGCATACATGTTAGATGTTATTTAAAACTGTGTAATAATAACAGGCTAAATTAGGAAGAATTAAAAAAAAAAAAAAAAATGAAACTGTGAAGGGCTGAAAGTATAGCTCCTCAGAACATACTGAAGATGTTTCACTTTCTTTCTTCCATTGGAAGCACATCTCATGTCAGAGATGTCTGAGGCTCTCATCTGACCCTTGTGCTCTAGAATGACCCACTATGGATTACTGCATGTGTGTGAATTGATTGTGGTGATTCTGCATGAATATTAACAGAAATGAAATTAAAAGCTCACAGAGTGCATTGCAGCTTCCTCATCTGTCTATTTAATAACATTAGGAGAAGAAAAAAGTTATTATGGGCAGAATTTTCCTTTGAAGTTATAGATAATATTATTACCCTGCATAGTACCATGGCCTTTATTAATTCCAGCGAGAGTTTGTGAACTCGCTGTAGTATCTAATATTCACATGTAGACTAAAATGCCTCCCCCCAGAAACATGGCTGCTGTTTTCTCATGGAAGGCCACATTTGTGAGTATCATTCTTGAACACGAAGCAGTGATCTGGGCTTTAAAGATGCCCCTGTAGCCATCAGGAAATCATACCAGGAAACTGATTGGAAAGAGAAACAGTCGCAGAAAACATCATAGAATCATAGAACAGCTTGGGTTGGAAGGGACTTGAAGGATCATCAAGACCCAATCACCCTGCCACACGCAGGGCTGCCAGCCACAAGATCAAGTACTAGACCATATTGCATAGCACCCCACCTGTGCTGGTCTTAAACACCTCTATGGATGGGATATCCACAATCTCTCTGGTCAACCTGTTCCTGCACCTGACCATTCTTCAGTAAATCTAGTCTAAATTTCCCTTCCATTAGTTTAAAACCATTCCCCCTCATCCTATCACTATCTGCTCATATAAAAAAAATCGATTTTCTTGTGTTTATGAAATCCCTTTATATAGTGGAAGGCCATAATGAGGTATCCTGACAGCCTTCCAAGCTCATCAAGACATTCCTTTAGCCTTTCTTCTTAGGAGAGGTGCTCCAGTGCTTAGATAATCTTTAGGGTCATCCTCTGGACCCTTTACAAGAGCTCCAAATCTTTCCTGTGTTGGTTGCAGTACTCCATCTTGGGCTTCACAAGGGCAGAATAGTGGGGGACAGTGTCCTCTCTTGCCCTGATGGCCACTTCTCTACAGATTGAACCCAGTCTTCCAGGCTGCAAGTTCACACTGCTGTTTCATGTTCAATTTTTCATTGACCAGGACTCCTAAATCCTTCTCAGCAGTTCTATTCTCAAGAAGTTCTTATCACAGTTTGTATACATATCTAGAAATATCTTGACCCAAGTGCAAGCCTTGCACTTTGCTTTGTTGATTCTCATTAAGTTCACAAGGCCCGCCTTTCTAATTTGTTGAGGTTCCTTTGGATTGCTTACCTTCCTTCTAACTTGCCAACTGCACTACTCAGCTTGGTATCATCAGCAAACTTGCTGAGTGTACACTCAAGCACGTAACCTATGTCGATGATGAAGATATTGAAAAGTACCAGTTCCAAGACAGATCCCTGCAGGACACTACTCATCACTGGCCTCCTCCTGGACATAGTGCCATTCACCATAACCCTCTGTCTATGGCCTTCCAACAAATTCCTTATCCACTGAATAGCCCACCCCTCAAATCTGTATCTCTCCAAGTGTCAACTGCACTGCTCATCTTGATGTCATCTGCAAATGCACTGAGAGTGTACTCAGTCTCATCAAAGATGATGAGATACATGATGAGATGATTGGAGAATCAGACCTTTGAAGTCAGGCTGGAGCTTGAGGTCAACAACTCTAACTCCAGAATAAGCATGAATTATCAAAGAAACTAGACTTTCATGTGGCAGTGAATTATGTACAATGAAGAAAGACATTAATTTGTAATAACTGACGAAGTTTAAGCTATGTTCTGAAAGTAACATCTGAGATCTTAAAGTTATTTCCGGGTTTTAAAGATTCTTAGAATTTCTTTAAATAAATGTTTCATGCATCATTTGGAAACTTATATTAACTTCTTGGATCCTGGCTGTCCAGTTTCCAACCACTCCTTATCTTGGCATTTTCCTATTAGACTACAAATACTTTTGATGTAGACCATCAAAGTGGTTTAATTCATCCTTGTTTTTTCTCAGAGATACATGGTACAATCTGGGTACGGTGAGATCTATGTTGCTTCTCCTCCAGCTACCTACCCAGTTACCTAACCCTGAAATTCAAACGCACTAAGAGAAAGAGAAGACCTCAAGGAATCATCAACTGTCTAATCTTCCTGTTAAATCTTCTGATAAAATTCCCACATTGCTTTGTAGTAATTAATATAAACTGATTTCCACACATTAAAGTTCTGTAGAAGTTTTGACCAGGTGGGAAGGAGCTCTAAATGTATTGTGCAGTTCCTATTTGTGTCCTTGAACTTAAATAGAAGAAACATTAAACAATAGACAAGCAAATTGAAATCCAGTCTTCCTCATTCATTCTTTCTGCTTTTCCAGTCATACACGTCAGATATCAATACACCTGGAGGGAAGGCCATTGAACCACCAAATTTTATTTCATTTCTAACTCAACTGTTATTGAAACATATTTAGTTTATCTCTAACAAGTACGACTCAGAATGTTCTATCTCCAAACTTGCTAGGAATTATTCCTCTTGAAAAATATATGACAAATTAGGAGTCTGTGTGATGAAGACAGATGAACTGGCTCACATGCCAGTTGTTCCAGAAAATAAGTAAGGAGAGTGGGAAATTGAATTTAATGACTGAAGGATGTCATGGGTTTTCAGCCATTTGCACCACTGAAAGTATATTTACCATAGCAGCAGAAAGACCTGGATATTCCTATGTAATTATTTGAGATTTGCTGAGAGGGAAACTACAACACACAGCTCTGCTGCAATAGCAACACCTAGCTTTCTACCACATTAGAATCACAGATTCAAGAGCGTTGCCTGCTGGTGGTAGCAGAGGGATTTTAATGTGGTTTTGAGTCTGTTCAATGTTCATGATTGCTCTGACACAGAGAAAATAAAGGTTGGAATGAGTTTTCAGGTTTTGTTTACTTTTTTGTTTGTTTTGTTTGCTTTTTGTCATCTTGCAATCCCTTGGACATTTTGCTTCTGATAAGATTTCTTCAGATGAAAAGAGGAAAATGAGACACCTCTGCTTTTTGTTGAAGACGAAACCCTGAACTTTGCGTTGAGTAGCAACCTTGTGTCACTCTTTGGAACAAGAGCCTGAGTTCAGCCTGAGCCTCTCTAGATTAACAGGTAGGTAATTTGGTGCCACGTAGTTTGAAGCATAAAATAAGGAAAGTGGGACAGGAACTTCCATGTTTGTCGTTTCTTCTTCTCCTAAACTAAACTCTCTGACAACGGTTCAGGCCCATGACTAATGGGACGGAGAAACACGTGGACCCACGCCCTGGGAGGAGTGCAAGGGGAATAGGAAAAAGTAGGGAGATGGGCCTAAAAACTAAACAATGGCAATGAGCTAAGGAAGAAAATTTACTAAGTATGATAGCAGAATGCAAGATAACGAAATAGAATATAATTGGAATTGAAGCTAATAAATCAAATAAATGAGAGTGTCCAAAACCAAAGGCCTTTCTCTAGTGCTGAAGGTCAGATGGCTAGGGAGCACATCTCACGCACCACAGAGATGAGGAAAAAAAAAAAGGCTGTCTCATGACTCCCTGTCAGTTCTAACTTTCCCTCTAAATGGAAAATGGAAATGGAATAGTGAAGTCTTCTGGGATTTGTAGTTCTTCTCTTCTGAGAAAGGTATACCTGGATCTACTGACAATCCATGGAACTAGAGCGCTGACTCTTTTTAACTCCCGGCGCACTACATGATGTTATGTGGAATATCAAAAACAGAAATCATAAAACCAAGACATTCCACATTTTATTCCGCTTAATGTATATATAAACAAGCAATAATTAGCATGTATTAAACACATACACACACACAAATATATATATATGTATATTTATGGAATTACTGAATATACTCCCCTAACATCAAATTCTCTTGTGGTGCACACAGAACATCCCCATTTTTCTGCATTGCCCATCAACTGGACCTAGATCCCTGAGCAAAGGCTTCCACAGAGAGGTCTCCCCTTTCCAGATGCTGGAAAGACCCAAACCGCTTTTCCCAACACGCTCTTTAAATGTACTACCGAGATCTTATCTCTCTCTACAGTATGTAGGGATCTGGGTTGGGCAGGGCCATATCAATTAATACGTCCTCAAGTATTGGCCAAACAGATGGCTGCTGCTGAATGCTTCTTCCAGAGGCTAAATATTCCACCATCCTTTGCTTTCAGCATAGTTTTTAGCAATACATTTTATCTTTTGATTTTACCAGAAGCTGGTGCATGATAGAAGATATTATAAATGCGATCAATACAATGATCTTTGGCCCAAGTATCTACAAGAGAATTTTTTGAAATGCATCCCATTATCTGACTCAATTCCTTCTGGAGTTCCATGTCACCAGAGGTCTTGTTTCTTGAGACCTAACACGATGGTCTCAACATGATGTGGTAGTAAGTGGTATATTTCAATCACATGACATTATGATGTAGAATACCAATAACAGAAATCATAAAACCATGACACTCTCCTTGGTTTTGTCAGTCAGCACTGAGAGGTACCTTTCTTCACCAGTTATGCACTGGAGTCAGTGAGGAATTTAGGGATGGAAAACGAGACACATGACACCTAGCCCACTCAGTAGGATATCTGAGAGTTTGTTGTGGGTGTCTCCCTGCATTGCTGCCTGATTCAAGCCACTTAAAGGGGAAAAGCCTTTCTTGCCAAAACTGAGTCCCATGCCACCGTGCTATCCAGCTGCTCCAGGGCCAAGTGTCTTAACCATGTGCATCTCTTCCTCTGCTTCAATTCAGCACCTTCCCACATTCTTCCACTTTTCTTTTCCAACTTCCACAGCACTGTTTACTGCACAGCCAATGCCAAATAGGATTAAACCTGATAAAGAGAAGCAGATGCATTACATCTGGCAGAAAGCAAAAGATCAGCGTTTGGCACAAGGGTTGATTGTTTGTGACAAGGCTTTGGAATGTAATTAATTTTGAAAAGCCATGCCAGTGGATGCCACTCATACTCACCAGATGTGCCAGAGAGGGAGATGCCAATTTTTCTTTCCATGAGGATGGCTTGATGCCTGCTGACTCTTATTTGTGTAACTCCATGGGTGTCAAATAAAATGATGTCTCTTTGGATGGCAAAAAAGAACAGGCTATTCTCTACAGAGCTGCTGCATATGCAGTGACAAAAGGGGCTTTACTCTTGATGTTGATGTAGTTATTCTGAGTGAACATATTTATTTATTTATCTATGTGACCCTCTATGTATTTCGAGCCATTTTCTTCAACTAAATTCTGTGCAGAAACAACATTAGTCTGAAGTCACAAGGAGAGAAACACAGACAGACACAGACTAAAGAAACTGCATAGCTACATAAATAATTGTTCATGCAGAATGGGAAATGAGATAAAATGCAATTTCCTCATAATATGTTTTTTGTTGTTGTTGTTTTGCTGTTTTTTTTTTTTTTTTTTTTTTTTTTTTGGCTCACTGGGAAAGCTTCTCCAGATGCACATCTAGCTTCTGGCAAGGGAGAAAGTGTGATTTATTTATTTATTTATTTACTTACTTATCTATTTATTTCCATTCCCAGTAAACTTTGCTACAGAGCAGACGGAATAATACAGGGCACAATCTGCAATAAGAAGCAGCTGTTAGTGTTTCATTTTACTGGGACTTAAAGTTTCTGTAAAGCTGATAGCAGAGTTGATAGGCTTTTAATGGGGTAGGTAGCTTACTCTTGCCAAATGGTGGCTGCTCTTAACACAAAGCACATCTTCTATACTTGACCGTGGATGTCTGTGGGTATAAGCTGGGGAAACTACAGGGCAAGATGAAGCATGGTAAAAAAATACAAGGGTCCAGGAAACTGATTCCTCCATAATATGAAGTTGTTTACAAATCAAGTCAGTGCTAGTACATTAGCACAATTTCTATAGCATAGCTGATGCTTCTGGTCTGCCAAACCTCTGCCTTCTGCCTTAAGCTTCTGCTCAGCAACTGTGAGCTTCTTCCAGAAGGAAATTTCTCATGAGTGGAATAATAACATCATAGAATCATAGGATCGTAGAATCATAGAATAGCTGGGTTGAAAAGGACCATACTGATCATCTAATTCCAACTCCCCTGCTATGTGCAGGGTCACCAAGCACCAGACCAGGCTGCCCAGAGCCACATCCAGATGAAATATGTTTAGAGGATGTTTTGAACACAGAGGTATCTTATAGGCAGCTAACACAGAGACTGACAAGAGAGAAGACTGTCACAGGTCTGGAAAGATACTCCAGGTGATGGGAAGATGTCCAGGCCTGAGTCAATCCATACCCATTAGACCATCCCACACAGCTCCCTTTCATTGTAGCCTTACAGCAGTAGCTGATGCGTACCACTACCTCAGTTTTCCTCACCAAGCTCAAACCTCATCAGTTATCCCTAGGAGAGGTAGACACAAGTTCCAGTTTAGGTTATATTAATATTAAATAGGAAATTTTTTATTCTCTAGAGAACACATTAGCCAAAATTCAGATGAGAGAAGGAACAGGAAAGCAAGCTACCTCCCATCATCAAAAGTAAGCAAAATGAGCTAAGGATTTTTGTACCTTCAAGTCACAAAATGGGAGGACAGCCCTTTAATGCCTTTGTGTTTGTATATGATGCCATTTTGGTAATTAAAGATATTTTATTTCCTTAAGCACTTTTTTATTCAGCAGAACTGATTGTACCAGTGTGATTTTTCTCCCAGCTTCCCATTAGACTTATGTTGGCTTCCTCCATTCTCTGCAAATCCTGCTTCAGCCTCCAGCAAAAAACTTGGCATCTCCGTGTTTTACTAGATGTGTTTTCCCCAGACTAATTTTCAGAGAGGCTTTATCAATTTTAATTAAAATGTTGCCATCTTGCTCAGTACTTGGTGCTTGGAGTACACAAGCAGCAAAACATAGCTAATCCATTGCAGTGTGAAAGTATGAAGTGAAATCTAATGCCTTGTCATGATGGTGCTAATAAAATAAATGTCTAATCTTTTATTTAAGGTACTAGAGTATATTTTTATTTGATCTGATTATTGCTTATTTAAGATCTCTTGTCTGGAAACTTTATCATAAGTTAATTTTGTTGAAAGAAAGAAATCAACTGTACAGTAAGTGCCTACTCAAAGAAAGCAAAAATCATTCAACAACAACCACAACAAACAGCTCACAAAAACAAACAAAAACAATGCTTTCTTTGCCACTTTCAATTGTAAAGATCTTCAATTATGATTCCATCAATACTGTGGGACCTTAAACGTCTAATGAAGCTTAGGTCAACAGCTGATGATCAAGAAGAGAGCAACATGAATAGGACTGTGGTAGAAAACATGGCCTGTCAGAAAAGAATGATGCACATGGGTATATCAGATGAAGTAATAAGAAAGAATCATGACAACATGAAAACATAAAAAAAGCAGATGGAAACAAGACAGAAGTAAGTCACTTTCCATGTCTTCTGAGAATAGGAAGGTCAGCCCTGCCTTCAGTGGTAACAAGATGATATTGCTCAGAGATGGGAAAAATATTTCCAGCTGTTAGGTCATGAATCCTGGGGATACTGCACCTCCATCACTGAAGGTTGTTATGAAGTGCTGGTATAGATAATCACCATGATGGTTCAGAAATAATTTGACTTATTTAAAAAACCTTTTAAAATGCTTTCTAGCCCTTTTTTTTTTTTTTTTTTTTTTCAACACTGAATCTGCTTTCCTTCCTATCCTTATAAGAACAAAATGGTGATGTTGTTGGATGGTTGTTTGAATGGTACATCTTCCTAGCTCCCTAGCCTTCTGCAGTTTAGAGTTTGTTGGAAATAGAGAAAGCACCCAGAATTTGCAACCAGTGTCTTGGCATCATGTGTTACAAACAATCTGATATGTTCAGCAGAAAATAATGCAATAACGAAGATGAACTTACTGAAATAACAAAGCAACTTTTCCCATAAGATTAGAGCTTTATCCTTTATTTATTTTCTCAGTAAAGCAATGTGTGTTTTAAGTATGTTTCCATTCCATGGTACATTTTGGGAGCCAGCTGAGACCTAACAAATTGACAACAAAGGAATGAAAATGCTGAAGAGATCAGGAAAAATGGTACACAATATTTACACATAAAAATACACAATGGCACACTTGATAAAATATTTTGGAAGTCAAGGCTTAGATCCATCCATTTAAGCCTTTAAAAATAGGTTTACAAAGAGATCAACCTCTTCATCCCAGAAACTCTTTTTAGTGATAGAAGCAGCAGTCATTATGTTGAAATGATGAAGAAAACATGAGGATTTGATCCGGTTTCCCACACATAAAAATATAATGATGTTTTATTTTGTGTCTGCAGTCTGGTTGGCCTCCAGCTGTCTCACCAGGAGGGTGAAGACTTCCAGTTGTTTCTGTATCATATTTGTGAGTTTTGTAAAGATGTTAAGTTGAACTCTCTAAGGTATGTTATGTGTAGGTAGCTGAATTAAAACCAAAGTCAATGTCTCTCCCATGCTCATGCATCATAATCTTAATACCCCTGTGATCATGAGGATGGACCTGGGGGTATTGATTGATGGTCTGCTGAACATGAGCCAGCAGTGTGCCCATGTGGCCAAGAAGACCAATGGCATCCCAGCTTGCATCAGAAACAGTATGGCCTGCAGGAACAGGGCAGTGATTGTCCCCCTGTACTCAGCACTGGTGAGGCCACGCCTCGAGTGCTGTGTCCAGTTTTGGGTCCCTCACTGGAAGAAAGACATTGAGGCCCAGGGGCAGGTTCAAAGAAGGGCAACAAAGCTGTTGAGGGGTTGAAGCACAGGCCTTATGAGGAGCGGCTGAAGGAGCTGGGAATATTCAGTCTGGAGAAGAGGAGGCTCAGGGGAGTTCTTATTGCTCTCCATAACTACCTGAAGGGAGTTGATGGGGGTTGGCCTCTTCTCTTGTGTAACTGTTGATAGGACTGGAGGGAATGGCTTCAAGCTGCTCCAGGGGAGAGTCAGCCTGGATGTTAGGAAATACTACATTTCTGAAAGAGTGGTCAGGCACTGGAATGGGCTGCCCAGGGAGGTGTTAGAGTCACCGACTGTGGAGGTGTTCAAGGAATATTTAGATGTTGTGTTGAGGGACATGGTTTAGTGAGAACTATTGGTGATTGGTGTGTGGTTGGACTGGATGATCCCGTGGGTCTTTTCCAGCCTTGGTGACTCTATGATTCTATGATTCTATGATTCTATGATTCTATGTCTGTTAGCCCCAAGAAGTTCTGAACATAGCTGTTTCCATCAAGCCAGAAACACTAATTTATGATAAACAAACAATAAAAAACACCAAAAACAAACAAACAAACAAACATAGAGCCCATTAATAGCTAATATTCTAGTATTCACAAAGATCTGAACTGACTCAAACACTATGAATCTCTTCCTCATGTAAGAAATTTTAACTGGTGACTTTGCTGACACTACTTGATAGTCTCTTCTTGCCACTTCCTGATCAAAATAAGTTGATGTAGAAACTCTGTTGTGTAGGTGCTTTCTTTACCTTTAATTTCTTGTAGTACAAAGACTGATTAGTGCTGTTAGAGATCTCTGTGCCTGAATTCTCAATTACATTGAACATTAGTAGTGGTAAGATGCACATTGTGGTGATGTGAATACAGGTCAGAATATGTATTTGTGGGAGATCTGAGAATTCAACAGCTGTCTTCTTCTCCGTTCCCATTTATGCCATGACCATACTATCTGTCTACAGTTAACTACTTTTCTATTAAAGAGTCACTGAAAGTATTAAGGAAAGCAATTTTCAAGTGCAGTATTTCTTCATCACAAAAATAGAAAGGAGAATGAAAAAATAAAAATAAAACAAACAAAAAGAAAAACAAGCACGCAAAACAATCTTCACCTTCCAGCTAATCTTTACAATGCCATTTTAGTATTTTATAGTGTATAAACAACACCTTGATGTTATTGCTCTGCCAGAAGGTTGATTACGACAGAAAGCAATAATAGGCCACACATGTGCCAAAGTCCAACTGCTACTTCAGGCTTGTTTTTTATAGAAGGACACATTTTCACATTCTTCTTTATTGACTCCCCCTACACCCCTCCCTCCATGTGCTGTTAAAAAAATGCCAACATAAAACTGGCTAAAAATAAAGCCAGTTGGGGCATATTTTGTATGTTATTGTAGGATAAATAAAGCTGTCTAAAGAAAGTATGCTATTACCCATGAATCATGGGGAAAGCAAGGCTCTCACTTGACTAGTGTTGGAAGGTATAAAACATTCTTTAAAAACAACAACTCTAACCCTATTTTAGGAACTATATAGATAGGATTTTATTTTCAGGTACTTCCAGAAAAATAATAAATGCAGTATAAAAGAAAATTGATGTTAGAAGCTGGACCTAGGTATTTAGGAAAAAAAAATAATAATCTCAAGTTTTTATAGACTATTTTCTGGGTCTCCATTTGTCTCCTTTTGTCACTCCTGTCTGTTGCTTTCTTTTTTCTCATTAATAATATGACCCCACTGGTGGAACTTAAGCCACCTAGTACAAATCAAATGCACAAGTAAGAAGCAACAATTCACATTCAAGTAATTGTGAAAAGGGGTGAAGAGAGAAACATAGATACAGAAATTCAAATATGAAAATTACATTACAATTAATACCCCCATCTTCACAAGTAATTGACTTCAAAAGAGTTGGTTTTGTGACACTGAGCATTAATGAGATTATAGGAACAGAGACTATAAAACTCTTAAAGAGATTCTTGATAAGGTATAATAATTTATAAATACAGTTGTCTTGCTTTCCAGGCCTGCCCAGATTTGGGAACTGCTTGGCTGCTTTCAAAAATGTGAGCAATTAAACTATGGAACCATGTTTTCGTTAGCATTTCCAGCAGGTAAATAATTCAGAGAGAATTGTAGAGTCTCATGAGGTGGACTTCAACATCAGATGCAGTAAAATAAATTTAGATTACTTAAATTTGTGTGCTAAGTAGGTTCCTAAGCAGTCAGAGTTGGTAGACACCTAACAAATAATGTCTGTTGAGCTTAGAGAATGTGTTAGATGATGCTGGACTACAGTGCAAAGACAGTGGATTCTTCTTCACAGTATCTGGTCAATTGGACTGCACAGATCTCCAGGAGTCGTCTCAGTTATGCAGGCAGATACCTTGTGCCATGTCAAATGCATTTGAATTTATTGTAAGATATTCAACATGAACTACAGGAAGGAATGGACATATGAAAAGAATCTGATACATTTACCTATCCCTAGCAGATACCTATCACACAGTGCTAAAAACCCTCGTTTAATTGACTGAATAGAGCCACCCGTGAATAATGGGAATGACACAGACCTTAGAGGTGTGTATGTTTACAAATAAATACCAAAATTTAGTTTACTGATTCTGAACATGAATTTCACTCTATACCTATGAGGTTTTCTGAGAATGGAAAGATAACACTAATCTAAACAATATATCTTGTTCAGCCAAGTTAATTCTGCGTGTAACCTGTAATCAGAAATTGGGATGCTGTTAAAAGCACAGAAAAAAATATCAGGACAACTACCAATCATAGACCATTCTGACAAGGAGTCAGGATGAAGCTTAAAAGAATTATTTATTATCTCCCTTTCCACACAGTGTTTGTGTATTTTTTCCAGCTTAGGGTGACAGGGAAGTATTGAGCTTCAACACCCATCTGTATCTACTCAGATCAAGGTCGTAGTTCAAAGGGTGCCTTGAAAAAATGCTTGACATTTAGAGTAATATAAGGACATTCAGAAGAAAAGCTCCTGAGACAACTGAGACAAGGAGAAGCTTGTTGGAAATAATTTTAAGAAGAAAAATGATTGTTAACACATTAAATAAAACTATTTGCAGAAACATAGGGAGGATATATTTTTTTCCAGATACGGTACTTTATTCAAAAGCTTCCATGCTGTTCCAATGATTCTTAACTGTCTTTGATTTGAGTACTTAGAAAGATGCTTTTGTTGCATGTTTTAGCAAGTGCATTTTTGTTCAAAAGGTTATTGCTGTTTAAATATATTGCTCAAATTTTCTTGACAGGCATCCCAAAATACTCATGCATGATCAGAGAGATGAAGGCATAGTGAAAATGTTGTGCTTCTAAATTCATAGCTACACTAAAACACAGTAATCATATTCTTAAAGGAAAATGTACAGATAGTATATTATAATGTATAATATAACACTGAGAGTATAGAATTTAATATATATAAGTTTTTCACACAAAATGTGATAATGCACTGGAACAGGTTGCCCAAGGAGGATGTGGATGCTCCATCCCTGGAGGCACTCAAAACCAGGCTGGATGAGACTCAGGGCAGCCTGGCCTAGTAGTTGGCGACTCTGCACATAGCAGGGGGTTGGAACTAGGTGATCACTATGGTTCTTTTCAGCCCAGGCCAGTCTATGATTCTGTGGTTCCATGAGATACTGATACGTCTAAATTCAGAAACGCGATAGCAGAGTTTTGGGAATAACCTCCCTGCACCAACATCTCACTTTATTTTTGTCTATTGTTTTGGTTTTATTGTACTCAAGTCTTTCCTGAATTTTTTCCTTTTAGATGTAAAATTCCTAAGTCTGTTGATTGACACAGCAGTGTGCACATATAAAACCAGTACAAAGTCTGAAGAAATAGAAATCTTCGTGCATACTAGAGGTGGATTTTTTTCCTTACCAGTTTGTACAGTTCGGTTTAGTATCACATTAAAAAAAAAAAGCAAGACTGTCTTTGTTTGTTTCTTTGTATTAAGAAACTCCATGAAGGTAACTTTGAGAGAAATTTGGCTAAACCCATGTTTGTGGTTGGCTATGGAATGCAAAAACAGAATCTTCAACAACCCTAAATCTAAACAGCAGTGAAATAAAAAGCTAAGTTTAACTGTGGACTTTTGAAAACCTGTGACTGCTAATAACTTTCTTTGTTGAGGAATGACAAAAGATTTTCAGACAAGAACAGTGTTTTTAATGACCAAAAGGTTAGTTCAGGCTGACTGCTGTGGCTCTTTGTCTTAGACACCATTGGCTTGTAATTTATTCCTTGCCTAAATTCTATTGTCTGGGTTTTAGAAATGCATGTCTGAACCAGTCATGCCAGTCTGTAAGTAAACTGAGCAAAATTGGCACACCCAGGTGGTGACTCATTCTTCAGCTCACAAGATGCAATGAATTTCTTTTTGAACATGCACGCTTCCCTGCACTTGCTGAATCTAAATACCGAATTTGTAACAGACTGAGTGAAAGAAGACAAGTCTTGCCTGTCATATCTGAGTTCAAGAGGGTGATGAACAGTACAGACTGCCTCCTGCTCACCCCTGCCAAAGCCTTGCTGTCTGTACAGCTAATAGAGGGAAGCAGTCTTACTGTCTGGGTTGACATCTGTGGTAGGATTTTGCTCCTCAGCATTATTTTTCTAAGTTTTATGTGGTTCCAGTGAAATTTTTACGAGGAATCGGATTTGGCTGAAAATCTCAATTTTTCCCATATGGGAAGAGGAAGGAAAATGTACTGTTCCTATCAATTTAATATATATATATATATAAAATATTACATACATATGTATATATGTGCAATACATATATATATAAAAAATACATTCTTTATGGCTGCACTGAAATCAAAGTAGAGTAAAAGGTTTATTTGTAGTTTGGCTTAACATTTAAAATGAACCTACTAGACGGGCAGTAGTTAGGTTGTCTCTCCCTGCATGGCAGCAACTCCTGCAACTCTTAACACTGCAGTGCTTTAGTGGAGCCTCACAACATGAAGTGAGAATTATACTCTATTTAGCTGCCAAACCCACTGTGAAGAAAGGCAAAAATTAGAAAAACTACACCCGTTATCAGATACTGTGTAAAGAGTTCACTCAGATCTGCTGTCACACAGAAACAAAAGGGGTTAGTTTGATATTTCCAAAGCCATTTCCATGAAGTGATCATTCTAACTTTGTAGGAGCTTTATTAAAGAGACAACACTGCCATAACCTGCCATTTTGCATGCAGTGTTAGGAAAATAGTGTTGATTTATAAAGTTAAAAATAATCTGTACTCACTGGCAGCCACAGATGGACTTATGGCCTCTGAAAAATTACAGGTGCATCAGAGGTGAAGGCAACATTCAAATCCTTATAAATCTATTTACTGTCGTACACCTGAGAGAACATAAAGATTCTGAACCTACCAGCATCCCCAGTTACCAAAAGTAGCATCATGTGGGCCCTCCCAGATAAACAGACCTGACGATAGTGACCTTTATAAAAAAAAAAAAAATCTGTTTAAACATGGAGCTAATGAAGGAGAAAGTGGTTGTCTAAAATGTAGTACAAGCAAATGAATATTTACAATCTACTACTTTTCTCTCCCCCCGAGGAGCAAACTGCGTATTTTACTGAAGGCTCCAGTTAATTTTCTAGGAAGAATTCAAAATAAAGAGTGAAAATGTCAGAAATAATTGCTTAGAAAGTAGTTGATTTTTTCCTATATAAAAAGAGCTATTCTGAAAGGATAATTGTTTTTGTGCATTCAAAAGTACGTGTGATTTCAGCTTGCAAATCAATTGGGTACTTGTGAGGCATTGAGTTGAAAATGTGAAATGGAATAAAGTTAAAACAGATAAAATTTTGGTAAGGAATTGGAAAAAAATATATTTAATGTAAAGTATTTGCATACAGAAGACAAGTAGCTATTAGTTCTAGGAGTCATAAAATTAGGAATACCAAGACCAGATTAGCTCCTGTCATGGTGATGGTGATCTGCGTTACGTAAGGATTCTGCCCTTATGACTCAGTGCTTGGATTTCTCTGAGTATTTTGTTCACATTGTTTACCTCTCCATGTGATGCCAAAACATTGCTAGGTGCATGCTGGTTATTTTGTCCACTGAAGATTAAATAATATTGAAATCAAGAAATAAAATTTAGCAGAAACACTAGGATTCTGACCAAGGAGGACAAAAAACATTTTTCAGAAATAAAAGAAAGAAACAAAGGAATGAATAACCTTAGTCTTTTGCTGTTATTTTTTTATATAATTTGAAAAATTCAGTCCATACAGTAGTATCTGGATAGATGTAATATGCTGCCTTTACTGTCTCTTCTCCCTTTCCTTTTCTTCAAGCCCCAACAAGCTCTCTATTTCAGGCAGAAATTGTGTGATAAAATGGACATTCAGAACAAGTATTTCTTCACATTTGTGGAGAGATAATGATTAAAATAGCAGCTGCTTTTAGGAAAGTATTCAAACAGAAAGGTGAGCTTGCAATGTTACCAACACAAACAATATTATGGGACTATCAGATAACTGACAAAACTGCCATCAAGGAAGAAGGAAAATGATATGACAATGGAAGGTTACAAAAGTTTAGTTATGAGGATATATTCTTTAATTATTTACAAATTGTTTTGCATAAGATATGATTACTCTCTTTCAGTGCTAGAATCAATCATAGACTCATAGAATCATTAAGGCTTGAAAGACCACTAAGATCATGCAGTCCACTTACTAACCCATCACCGCTGTACCAGTGAACTGTGTTACTCAATGTGACTCCCTCCTTTTTCTTGAAAGCCTCTAGAGACAGTGTCTGCAGCACTTCCCTGGACAGCGTCTGTTCCTAGACCTAACTACTCTTCCTGAGATGAAATATTTCTTACTGTCCCATCCAAACATCCCCTGGTGCAACTTAAGGCCATTAACATGTAAATGTGAGGCAGCTATTCCAGACTCATCTGTTCCCTTCCATCATCAGTGTAGAGAAATCTCTCAGACTCGTGTGGCGAAATGAGTTTATTTCTGGACATATTTGTTTCTCTCCTTTGGCAACAGAGGTTAACCAACATACAGTGGCTTAGCCAGAGCCCACACATCTAAAGGGTTAGAAATGCAACAGATGAATCTGTTGCTAAATTCTTAAACCGAGTTAAACAAATTTGAGAGTCTGATTAATTCCAGTGTGAATACACTTAAAAATGTTTATTTTCCTGATCTCTGATTATGCTACTCACCACATGACTGTATATACGTTAATAGAAAGCTATGCTTGAATTAGTTCTGGAAGACTCTTACAACAGTTTTTAGGATGGGTGCCAAAGTTTTTAGTTGCTTTTCCACCAAGAAGCAGATGCATACCAGTGTTGAGATTCCTGAATGAAGAGTAGACTGAAACTCATTCAGATAGACAGAACTTTTATACAGAGATTCATGACATTCCTGATTTTGGGCAAGCTAAGAAAAACAAAAAAACAACAGCAACAAAAAAAGTATAAATAAAGCGTCCTCAAGAACAAGCAAACAACCAAAAGTTGTGTTCTGATATTTTAGTGTTTCAATAAGAATTTCTTATTTCACAGAGAGGTCAAATAGATAATCAGATATCCTTCAAAACCGAGCATTTTAGATTTCTATCTATGATATATGTTTCCAGCTGCAACATAGAACAAATGACATATCAACAACATGACATCAGAGTTTTGGCCAGAATATGTACTTGTGGAGATACTTAACAGATCCGTCAGGAATATACTGAAGAGAATAGTTCTGCACTGGCAAATGTAGTGGCTGGATGGTTTAACAGATACCTATCTGTTATTCTCCGGGGAAAAAATAATATACACAGGTATGGATTACTATAAAGAGCAATAACTAATGTCATTGTTGACCATTCACCCAAAATAATGAATTCAGTTGAGCAGAGCTATATCAACTTTCATTTTTTCATCCTCCACTGCTCTTTCTTTCACACTGAACAACAATTCTTAGGGCAACATCCTCTAAACTGCAGTCTCTTTTTTAGAAAAAAAAAAAAAAAGGATAATCATGATGAGTTCAGGAATGGAGTGACTTTTATTTGAGAGTCAAAACAGTCTATAACTCACTTTTTTACAGAAGGGGATAATTGAGGGTGTTTTAAAAGTCTAGAGGAAAGCCGTCAGTTACAGGTTCTCTTTGGCTGGACTTGGTGGAATATATGGAGACATTTCTATGTCCAAATTCTGAGACGCTTTCTCAAATTTTATTTATATATATATTTATTTATTTATTGAGGAAAAAAAAAAAAAAGTATTATATCTTGATTTTAAACCCACCTTTAATGCATATTAATAACAGCTATTGACTTTTGGAAGCTTTGAGTCAAAACCAGAATTAAAATTTTCTTATTATATATCTCTGTTTTTCGTGGAAAGTTGTTTTATAGCAGTTGTGTATGCAAATTAAAACACTGAATGCTATAGTTTTGGGCATCATAGTGACTCTTTACTCCAGGTGACTTTCAGATTTCTTTACTAATTTCTTCTTTCGCCCTCCAGAATTGCAGAGAGAAATTTTTCTTCTGATTACTAAGCTTTATATGCAAATGTTGACAGATTTAATTAGCATTTTTCCCCCTTGATACGATGAATAAGGCTCAAGAAATTTCAGATGGATTGTGTTTAACAGATATTACATTAGCAATCCAATGCATTTCCACAGAAGATACAATAGTTGCATCTCCCCAGAGGATTAATGAACATTGGTTTGGCCTGTAATGAGCCTGTTGGTGCACACAGTTAAAAAAAGTCATGTCTAAACAGCACAGTGGGGAATACTGAAACCTGCATTAGCATCCACTAGACTTAGAAGTCTCTGTACTGTAGCACAGAATTATAGGGAAATATTGGCTTGTTCCACAAAGTAACAGAGATGTATTCTATCTTCATAAGGATGGCTCGGGAGCAGAACTGATGTCAATGGATTACGTGGATCTTCACTTTATGTGTGTCTGTAGTTGTGTTTGCAGAATGTTTACACATCAGACTGTCTACAAGATAATCTGAATTGTGATTTTCCATCACTTACTGTAATTCCAGATTTCATTATCAGTTACATGTGAGAGGGGCAGAGCAAAGAGTATAAAAAAGTCTTTAGTGTACCTGGAGGAAGCAAACAGAATGTATATCTTCCCTTAGTGTTACCTGTTTCCAGACCAAACAATAGGAAATAATATCTGCTCTTGAGAAAGGTAAGATATTTTGTTTTGCTTTTGTGATACAAATCACAAATCACTATGATGAAAGAATGAACGTTCATGTCATTTTTCAGATCACATGAATCTCCATTTAAAATTTATCTTTATTGAAATCATTAGTGCACATTAACTCATGAACACCAAATTTGTACCCATTCTTAATATTTACTCTTTTTCAGTACTGTACTGTATAAATTCTTTATTCTTAAGAATAAAGTTCAGGTGTTTCTGAAAGACAACTCAGCACACCTATTAGAGAGAAGAAACAATGAAGGTTAGTTGAGTTAACATTTGTAACTTTTATGTTTTAAGTTCAGCAAGATTAATTCAGTTCTATATCACTGAAGAAGTAGATTTCCTTTAAATATTTGTGCAAGCATATAGCTCACTATATTCATATGCAGACAGGTCCTTACAGAGACACCAGGTACTGCATTGTGCTATGTGGCAGTATGATCCACATCATGATGGCATTCTGCTTATGAAACTTTTTCTCACTAACTTATATTTAGACATCTTATACTTTTATTGAACTGCAATCACAGACTTCCATTAGGTTTGCAACTATTTATGGAATTTGGCTCGAAGATTCGAGTCAGTAGCATGTCAGTGACATAGTTCATTTCCCTCGGTTCTCCTAAGTGAGCTGAACTTCTAAACAAGCAAACAAATAAATAAAAGGAAGCTCTCTTGATCTTTTGGTATTTTTGTGTGTAAAAGTCAGAGGTTGGAAGATAACTAAAATAGATCCTTCTGTTAAACCAGGAAGCACGAAACGCTGGTTCCTTTATACACACACACAACGCACCTCAGTGGATTTAAGAAGAGGCATTCACTGATGGTTAACAGTGTTATTCAGTGTTTTCTTTGTCCTTTGCTTTCACCTGTTTCAGGGTCAAGTATGAAGTCTGTCTCAAGTGAGGTACATGAAATGAGTGGGTCCAGGTAAACCTAATGAAGTTCAACATAGCAAAATGCAAGGCTTTGCCCTTGGGCTGGAGGAATCCCAGGCATCCATACAGACAGGAAGAAGCAGTCCTTGACAGCAGC
This sequence comes from Centrocercus urophasianus, assembly GCF_019232065.1. Classification (NCBI taxonomy): domain Eukaryota; kingdom Metazoa; phylum Chordata; class Aves; order Galliformes; family Phasianidae; genus Centrocercus; species Centrocercus urophasianus. The sequence continues at coordinate 5,509,438 of NW_024884922.1, read as the reverse complement.
CCTGCAGAAAAGGACCTGGGGGTCCCGGTGGATGAAAATCTGAACATGAGCTAGCAGTGTGCTCTTGCAGCTCGGAAAGCAAATGGTATCCTGGGCTCCATCAGAAGAGGAGTGGCCAGCAGGGACAGGGAGGTGATTGTCCCCCTCTACTCACTGTGTCCAGGTCTGGAGCCCCCAGTACAAGAAAGAGGTGGAGCTGTTGGAGAGGGTCCAAAGGATAGCCACAAAGGGGACTGATCAGGGGACTGGAGCACCTCCCCTATGAAAACATGGAGCTGGTCTTGTCCAGCCTGGAGAGAAGAAGACTGTGGAGTGACCTCATTGCAGCCTTTCAGTACCTAAAGGGAGCCTTTAAACAGAAAGAGAATCAACTCTTTGAAAGGGTAGATAGCAGGACAAGGGAAAATGGTTTTAAGTTGAAGGAGGAAAGATTTAGGTTGGATGTCAGGGGGAAGTTCTTTACAGAGAGAGCAGTGAGGTACTGGAACAGGCTGCCCAGAGAGGTAGGGGATGCTCCACCCCTAGAGGTGTTCGAGACCAGATTGGATGGGCCCTAGGCAGCCTGGTCTAGTATTAAATGGGGAGATTTGTGGCCCTGCATGTGGAAGGGATCCCTTCTAACTCTGGCCATTCTGTGATTCTGTGAATAACTAAGGAGGCTCAATAAGTCCCAGCAGGACTGTAAAAAGAAGGCAGCTCCTAAAAGTGTATTTCTCATATTTAATTGCCAGTCTTCTCCTAATTTCCCTAATTCTGTTTTGTTGTTTCTTTTTTTCTTTCTTTCTCCGCCCCTCCCCCCCCAACACTGCCTAAAATCTAACAGTTTGTTCATACACAGTCTTTTGCGTAGCTGTCAGACGGTTTACAGTGTTGCCCTCTGAACTAGTGGCAGGACTGTTAGGCATCAGAACACAAATCATTTGTGGAATCTTTAAATTTTTAGAGAAATAAATTACACAGGAAATTGAAATGTAGGGAAAGAAGTCGGTTAGTGAATCCCTCCTGTAAGAGCATAAATGTTTGCATAGGAAGATGTACAAGTTACAGTTAAAATTAAAGTGACTTCATAGATTTGGTAGATTTGGCAGATTATCAGGGGAAAATGTAAGGAGTTTATGAACTTAACATTCGCTTCCTCATATTCCACACTAAGAAGACAGAGATTACATCCAAAGTATATTCATTTCCATCTTGACAAGAGGGATGTAGAGAGACTAGCTCAGCTATGAATTGATACATTTAACATGTTTAAAGTTAGGTGAAATGAATATTTATTTCTACAAATGTTTTAAGGCAATATCATTCAGTACCTTAGCAATGTTAACCTTTATGACCCCCACTATTATTCATGAACAGATTCCATATTTCAGATTTTTTTCTTCACAAGTGTTCTGTCTGAAGGATTCGCTAGCTAATAGCAGGGAGGTATCTGGTACACTATCACAAGTTACTACTACAACTTTTGAACCCCTACCTAATTTCAGGCACCTGTGTTAGAGACTAGCTAGCCCACTGCATAGATTTATATATATAAAAAAAAATTCTATTGAATTATAGAAAATTTTGGCCTAATGGCTACAGTCAGACTCAGCATTTAATTCTAAGGAATAGAAGAGTTAAAACTCTGATCTTTGAAGGTGACTGGGCTATAGGTAAATCTGCACAGAAACCTGTCCACAGGCCAGTAGCAACTATCATTAAAGTATGCTTTTGATGTGAGTTATATATCTTGGGAAAAATCAATCCATCTCTTCTGGTAAGCAGAGGTATGCAATGGTGAGTTTAAAGGGTGAGTAAGCTGAACAACTTTATACTTCAGGAAAAGCAATAAATAAAATAAAAAAAAGAAGCACAAAATCAAAACCAAACAATAATCATAAGTAAAAAACAGCAACAAGAACAAAAACACACATACAAAAAAAGAACAGGTGAAATTTCTAATGCACAAACTAGAAAATTCTAATGCCCATTCTGGAACAGGGGTAAACTCAGTCACTTGAATACAACTTATAATGTTGAAATTTTGTTCTAAAAAGAGATCTATTAATATATTTGCATAGGTAGGCATCTGTTTCACATAAACCTCATACCTGTGGAGGAATTATCATGCTCAATTCAAGGAACCATATTAGAGGTCATATTATTACTTTATGCAATGGGAAATGCAGGATGTTGTTGCTCCCTTTCCCTTATTTGGATGTTTGCTGTTCCCTTGCTTATTGGTTATGCTGTGTTCAGTGAAGAAGAACTTCCCCTGTATGGTCCACCTTTTGAATTTAATGCATTATCTGTATGAAATAGTTTCCAATTTTTAAGTCTCCCACTTATGCACTTGTAATATTGATCTTATTTTTCCAGACCCCAGATAGATAAACAATGAATAAGAGAATTTTGGAGAGCTTGGCTGAAAGCAGGCAAAAGGATACCAGAACAAAAACAAGGAATTGTCCAGACTGATATAAAGTTGAACCCCTCAGGCTATTGTTTACTAACTCTGCACTGCAAAGGAACACAACAATTCCCTTGTTCATCCTGGAAACTGGTTTTATATTCTCATAACAAACTACTCTTCCAACAGTCCAAACACTCTCCTACTGGGATACATTATCACCTGAAACAAATTTTGTTCCATGCCTATGAGTCAAACCTTCAAAGTTTTTCATAGGTGACCTTTTAATGGGATGGGAAAAAAAGCTGACAGAGTAAGCAAGAAAGTAATCAGCTTCCAGATGAACAATACACAAAAGGCATATAAAAGAGGCAGCAACTAAAGACAAAACTAACAAACATAGAACAACTCATTCCAGACAGTAAGGGCTGTTTTCAGCCATTGTCTACACAAGATACATCAACTGACTTGAATATCCTTCAACTGTTCGTAAATGCTCTTCATTTCAAACAAATTTGCTCCAATCTAATTTTCAGTGACTATCAGTGCTGGTTCTCCACAATTTGTGCACCTGGAAGAGCTCACTCCACTACTGGGATAAGTAATATAGTAGTAGACATCCTAATGCTTTACTATCTGCAGCGGTAAAAGTAGCCCAGCTCTCTCATCTATTCTCTTTGCCTAACCTAACCTATCATGTATTTTGCAGAAGTTGCTTTAGGATTTTTTATTTTTTTTAATATTCAGTTTCTGGTACAGGACTGCCCTTTTTTTCCTTCTCTGAAACTGTCTCAGACCTCTCAGCTGTCTCTTTCTTCATCTCCAAGAACTGTGTACTTTAGACAGTTTACTGAATGCATGGTACCTCAGCTTAACTAAGGAATACTGTCATATTTTTTCCCCATTATCTATCCATTATAATCAAAGGCTGATATGGAGAAAGGTGCTGAAACTAAATATGAGGAAGAAAATATTTACTGTGATGGTGGTGAGGCACAGGAACAGCGCCCAGAGAAGCTGTGGATCCCCATCTGTAAAAATGTTTAGGGATGTGCAGGGCTTTGGGCAACCTGGGAAGTGTTCTTGCCCATGACAGGGGGAGTGGAATTAGAAGGTACTTGTGGTCCGGTCCAATCCAAATCACTCTATGATTCCACGTTTCTCTTCCTAACATATACAGTTCTTCAGAGGTTAGAAAATAGATCAGAATTTGTTGGTGCACTGTATTGATTCTTCAGGTGTATGTACCTAGATTTTCATAGATGGGCTGTAACAATTATGAACATAAATCATTGAAGAGTTTGGGTTGGAAGGGACATTTGAGGTCATCCAGTTCCAACCCCCTAGCAATGCACGTCCCACTAGACTCTGCTGCTTGAAGACACTTTCAGGCTGGTCTTGAATACTTCTGGAGTTTGGGGGCATCCACAACCTCACCAGGCAACATGTTCTGTTGTTTCATCACCCTCACAGTAAAGAATTTCTTCCTAATATCCAGTCTAAATCGACCCTCTTCCAGTTTAAAGCCATTTACCCTGGTCTTGTTACTTCATGCTCTTATAAGAAGCCCCTCCTCAGTTTCCCTGTAGGGCCCCCTTCAGGCACTGGAAGGCTGCTGTAAGGTCTTCCTGGAGTCTTCTCTTCCGCAGGCTGAAGAGCCCCAGCTCTCTTAGCCTGAACTTGTAAGAGTTTCTGAATTGTCATCTCTGACAATGGGTGTACTAAAGCAAAACTAAAGAATGATTTGTTCATTATTTAAATTTCTTTAGTGAGCGTGCAGGCTTTTGTTCATCTCTGTTGAAAATTTGTATCTAATGCTGGTGACTATTTTGAAAAATGGTGATTTGTAGTTGAAAATTTGATCTATCAACTAATGTTATCGTGCTCTTTGTATGTGTTGAGGTTTTCATGAAAATAAATAGAAGCATTACTTCTGAAGCAACCTATGTACGTAATGGGGCTGTTTTCCTGCAGTCGTTCCTAATTTTAGCTTCTTCTGGCAGCCACGAAGGTGAACAGAAAGTTGTAGCTCATGGGGTTCCGTGTACTCCATACACAGTGACTAGTGTGTTGTAAATTCATGTGCTAATCTAACTTACCCATGTAGACAAGCTGTGAAAGCAAAACTCACTAGGAAAGTGTATGTGCATATGGCCACATTGAACTGAGGCCAAACTGGCTGCTTAGCTCTATGGAAAACAGAGCACTTACAGTACGTTAAAGCAGAGCACACCAAAACACTGTATGCATTATGGCAGTTCCCCAGTTAACACAACAGCTACCTAGGCCTGACAGCAGGAGACACTAAGAAATAACACAGTGACTAAACCTAAATCACATAGTTTGTCATCTGGGACCTCACAGCAGTGAAAGTGGAAGTGGCCAGTTATAATTTTGATCCAAAACAGGTTTCTGTACTTTTTCACCCAAGAAATCCAGTTATAAAATGGACTCAGATGAAGGATAATAATTTCATCTGTACTATGTTTCGGCCTCCTTAATGTCACCCCCCTAAGACTATAGAGGTGCTGGAGGTCTGTGTGTGAATTATTAAGTCACTTCAGTCCTAAGACAGGGAAGTTTTCGTATCTAAACAATAAGTGGTCTTTACATGAACCTTCAGGTTTCCTCCATAAAAGAAAACTTACCACATGCATCCATACTAAAATAGAGTTCAAACTGTTGTCTGGGGAAAATAATTATGATGCTTCCCTAGCATGGGTTTTCAGGAGGGCTTGAACCTACATATTTCTAAATCAAGCAGTTTTCTACAATTTTCAGGGGCTGAATCTTTTCCATATCAATTTTTTCTACTGGGAAAGGATAAGTTTCTGAACTACTAATTTTTGGGATAAAAGTATGTCTAGCAGATATACACTTACTGTTTATTGGTCTTGCTTCACAGTTACTCCTAGATACACTGCAAATGCTGAAAAGGGAAGCATTTTCATTCATGCATAATGTGAAATATTCCTAGAATGACAATGACATGAGAGATTTTTTTTCAGAGATGCATGAAGAAAAATATTATATTTAACTAAAGATCACGAGTTCCTGTACTTTTATTTACTTTACCTCTAGCGATGACCATGGATCAGTGTCCTCAACTCTTCAAACAAATACAAAAACAAAAACAACACAACCTCTTGCACAAGACCAGACTTTTTCCCCCTTAGTTTACAAATCTTTTCTCGGCTTTGCCATGTAAAACTCAAAGTAACTTGAGTCAGTAAAGTAAACATAGGAGAATGCAAAAATGACCACCCTGTCCTTGTTCAAATAACTCTTGAAAAATAGACTCACTTTCTGCTTCTTTGCTATTTTTCTTTAACACTTCTCACTGTCAGTGCAGAATTTAAGCTAAAGAAATTCATAAATCATCACTGCCACTGAAGTGAGTAGGCCTGATAGCACAAAAACACCATTTTTGGTTGAATGGATCTAAAACTATCTATCTAGTTTTACAGGTGTCTGTGTACCTGTTCTACAGTCAGAGTCAATAAAATTGCATTCATTTTCACCGACAGGGTTATGTATGTTTTCTAACATTCCTGAATGTTGGGGCCAAGGCTGCAACTGTTCACAGATCCTCTTGAAGCATGCATTCACCCTTCAAATCCTAATCACCAGAACACCTTCTTTATTTGCATTACTGCAAACTACTCATATCTATACCATGCTTTGCTGAGACAATAAGTTTTTACTTATTGCTTTACTGCAACTAGAAGACGTTTACTTATGCTTTGCATCAGTAGAGCATGTCTTTGCATATTTTAGTTATACAAACACAGTTGTCAAAATCATTGTGAGAGGTGCAGGTGGAGCTGCTGTGATACTGTGTCTATGCCAAATGTCATTGGCTGGAAGTCTTATACCTTCAGTAGAAGACAAAAAAAAAAAAAAAAAAGCACAGGGAGAAGTTACATCCAAGGCAGCAACACAGCAACATGTAGCAATGAGAAAACATAATCAAATTTCGTACTAACGTGGATATGAAAAAATGGAGCAATTTTTTTTCCATTGAAACTATAAAGAAGTAAAATATAAGTTGTCCTGTATTCTTCGTTATTCTGGAAACTGTTGGCAGCAGATAAGAGTGACTATAGAAAATGAACAGTTCCTCTCAATGACAAAGTTTTGGTTCACTGTTGGTGTTTACAGAGCCTGTAGACAGGGAATCAAAGTCTGTAGATTTAAAGATATCAGCTGAACTCTTGGCCCATCTGAAATTATGGGGTATTTTACTAAAACTAAAGAACCAGAACTTTTTATATCCTTCATATAGTTGACCACTATTTCTCTTTGATTGGTTTGAAAAGTTCTGTGGATGACTTGTAAAGGACCAGACATCTTGGAAACCAGTTAAATCCCAGCATTGTTGAGTTACACATGTGAAAATTAAACTGTGTAAGATGGTAAGAGTTACCATATAGTTCTTTCTTCATGTAATGTGCTTGGCTAATAAGTGCTGCATGTTCTATTATTAAAGGCTTTTCCTTCATCCCGTATTAAATGTAAAAGCTTTAAGACTGTTCTCACACAGCCAATTAAAATGAAATTTTCTCTAAAATGAGCTGATGAGCTCAGCTGAGGTTATAGTCCCAAGGTGTCTTTTGTCCATATCACAGTTCTTCAATTTCATCGTAACAGCCATTCTTATTAACAGCTCCCATACCTAGCTGCAGAGTGATTCATACCAGCTTCATAAAGGCTAGCAGAGCAGCGAGTGGAGGAAGAAGGGGAATTAAATAGTTTCAAGGCACTAGGACTGCTCCTTCAAACAGGATCCATTTTGAGAAAAAAAATATTCCCATTCACAAATTCCTCCATCCTGAATGTAGTTCACAGGTACTAAACTATAATCCCAGTGGAGATGGATGTTTTTGGTTACTGATGTTTGTTATCTTCAGTCTCACTCTTTGCTGACTTTAATTTGGCAGTATAAGTGGGTACCTACGAGGCACAACTCAGAGTAGGAGTCTGGGTCCCATAGTGCCTGGGATGTTCAGCAGAGAGGGTACAACTCCCACAAAACACAGCAGTGGATGGATGAAAACTAGCATCGACTACCTTAAATGAAATATTTCACTTTCCTTGTGATTTCCAAGAATCTATTGTCTCATGGAGCTTTTTAATATTTTAACTCTTTATTCAATTCACGATGAAAACACATGTGAGAATACAGTGATTCTGGTCCTCCTTCTGTTACTGCATTTGTGAGCCAAATACACCTCACAGACATTTCTCATAAAACTGAAGGAATTTATATTGACTCCTGTGGACTTTCTCCAGATTTCTGACGTAAATGAAAGCAAGTTTGGGCTTGGAGTCTGACAAGTCTGTCAGCAATTAAAAATACTTAACATGTGAAAAGACACAGATCACTATCAGTCGTGACTGACATTGTTTACTTTTGACATGAAAGATCTCTCACCAGGGATAGCCAAAGACAGCAAAACAGATCTTGCATTTACTTGCCAACCACTGATGTTGAAGCAATTCTTTTCCTTTACTATCCAGGCAGTGACAAGTCATCTGCAGATCCTGTGACCTAACACTTCACCACCATGATATCGCACCAACAGTCTCAGTAAGTTCAGGATTAAATGTTTCTCAGAGCTCACCAGTTGATTCAACTTTCTCAGGGACTGAGGTGTTCTTTACTCCAACCTTTGTCTTAGTAAGTAAACCAGGCCAGCCTTCCGGAACCTTGCTCTTGCAGTTCTTCCTGCCTTACCCTCGCTTTGGCAAGTTGCTTTTTCAATCTCTGGAGTAAAAGTGGAAATGTTTTAAATATTTTCTAGGTAGTAGCTTTTACAGGACTACAAGACAGCCCTTAATTGGGTGACAATCTTCCTGTACAACACTGTGGAAGAACTTGGGTCACAGGCATTAAGATCCAGAAATTCTTGTTGGTATGATAAAATTTCTGGGTATTCATGCCATGAAGAAACAAGTGAAATACAATGCAAACATTCAGTTGTCTTATAACTAGGCAGGGGGTGTCACTGCTTGTAACGGAGTGATTGGAACTAGATCTTATAGGTCCCTTCCAACCCACAAAATTCCATGGTATAATAGAGAAAAAAACAAACAATTTTTTTTTCCTTTTCATTGAAATTGCTGATAGTTGAATATAACACACACATGATGTTGCATGTGATGGGCATAGCAAGAGTGAAGCTGTCTCACAAGACAAAGCAACTCAAGAGCTCAAGGTAATCTATTCCATGCACTTCCTTCACTGATGGGGAGTATCCATAGGGTCATGTTACCTCAGGCAGAACATGGAACAATGACAGGTTCTGTTGATAGTTCTGAATGCGGCAAAGGGTAGAAGAGCATTAAGAATTGAACCAGAAGCCCCACCAGGAGCAAAGGAGGCAGGGCTGGACTCAGGGCAGAGGACAAATGACAGTGTATCTCTGAGGAGTCCGTATATGAGATGAGCTACCTGCAGTGCAAGAACGAGATTTATCCAGGAAGCAGGGCTGGAGTATAGCCAGAGGTCTCCAGAGAACCTGATCAGGACAGTCAAGATCTGTTAGTTCCATCACGTAGAAAAAAAGTGGTCATAAAACTGCAGCATTAATTTTCCTGGTATTTAGGGAGCATAGATTCACTGCTTGGTTTGTGTAAGACCAAGCAGGAATCACCTCATTTGTTCAGCAATTTACCATTCCTGTGTTATCATACTCAAAGGAATTCAACTGCACACACCAACAATGTCTATCACTAGGAAGATGTTATCTCATTCATGCTTTTCAAACACGGGAAAGGAGTTGGCAAAGAATAGGAGTAAAAAGAAAACTCTTCAATAGGCCCAAACTGCCATTTTGCATATTAAAACTCACTGGAAAAAAATTGCTGAAGGAGATTCTACTAATGTATTAGCTAGGTCGAGTGAGCAGTCATGACATTGTCTGGAAAAGATGAGAGAATAGATTTGAACAATGTAAGAAACTAGGAGCAAGTAGGGATCTGTATGCCTCAGCCAACATAAATCAGTGTAAGCTTGCTGACTTGAAATGTTGAGGTAGATGCTCAGGTGAAAAAAATGACCACAGTTGCATTGTAGTCAATATCACTACTTTAAATTTGACTAGCTAAGGGATTTATCTACAGGCTGCAGTGTATAGTCAATGAATATAAAGATGCTATAATTATGAAATAAACAAGAGAGCTTGGCAAAGTGGATTATAATAATAAAAAGAGAATAGATGGAAAGCTTATCTGTGTCTTGCCCTCACTGTAAAACTCCAGAGGAGGGAATCTCTGGAAGAGATCCTTTCTCACTGGTAGTCAGCTCATAAATGGGTCTCGGAGAGGTGGAGCCAGGCTCCACCCCTGCCGGCAGTACAGGTGAATTGCTTTCACCTATGCTCCCGTGGCTGACTCATTGCTTGCATCAGGTGATCAATTAGAGCCATGATTCACCAGTTCCCATACACTGCAATTACACTGATCAACTTGCAGCTGAGCATAGGATGTATAATGTGCAGATAAATGAAATCTAAGCAGGATCAGAGAGAATCAAAGATTTATTTCAGGAGATGTAATAAAAAAAAAAAATAAAAATTAAAAAAAAATAAAAGAGAAAAGAAAATAAAAGTAGAGAAAAGAAAGGAATGCAAGAGTAAAGAAAGAACAGAAATGGGAAGGGAGAAGAGAGGAGATCAAAAAGGAAAGGAAGAAAAAGGGGAAGGGAAGGCAAAGGCAAGGCAAAGTTACTGACGATACTGTAATGTCTAATAATTTTACTTTTTACATGCTTTTCCTTCCCATTAACTTTAGAAGTATAAGTTTTCTATCTGAAATGAATTTTTGACTTCTACTTTTATACATTTTTAAATTTAAAAAAATTTAGAAAATAAATGTCAAAATTTAAATAAAATCCTTGGACTTTTTTCAAAAGGCTGCTTTGTTTTGCATTTCCCTTTACTTATTACATAAGAAAAAAATTGTTCACATCTGATTTTCAATCAATCCCATGTATTCAGCTTCTCTTAACTTCAGAGGCAAGATTTAGTTCATGGGATAAAAGTCTAAATGACAGTGTCTCCTAAAGAACTTCACATTGCAGTAAGCAGATGTCTGAGGTTTCATTTTCTTGCCCACACTCTGTGAGAAGTATCTCACCATCATGTCTGGAGATGCAAGTGGGATGTTTCCCCTTTTGTAAGAAATGATTTCTCTGTAACAGAGGAATACAGATTATTTCATTCTTTCGAAGTATATGCCACCAACTGCGCAACAAAATTCCTAAAATTATGATAAAATTACTCATTTCCTGGAGTGAACACAACAAACTAACAGACACAGTAATTTTTACTAGATTTGGATTCAATTCAATTTTCCAGATGTTTGCCTGTAATCAGCATAGGAACTCAAATCTCAGAATGGTGCTATTCACACAACAGCTGTTGCAAATTTTTCTTTTGAATCATACCAATCTAAGAGTGGATTTGTTTACAGGCAGCCACAGTATTACATGAGGAAATGAATGATTACAAAAAAAAAAAAAAAAAAAAAAAAAAAAAAAAATCAAAAAGAAGGTAAAAACACTACTCTCAATAATGTTCTTCTAATATTTACACAGTTTTATTATATTACACCTCCATTTTCAAGTAATTTTTCTGGTGAATTTTTAGACTTATTTTTCTTTGTTGTTCTATGGATTTGGTGAGTGAACTTAGTAAATTCAGTACCAGTGTTACCAAATGATGGCAAAGGCTCTTAGTAATTTGCAACTGTGTTGAAGGATGGTGAGGCACACATTTACCATCCATACAATCTCTCTAGAGAGGTCTTCTGCCTACAGAGGGCCATCATTCAGGACAGCAGGAAAAAGCTACGGAGTACTGCTATCTGCTTCTACTGTTTCAAGCGGCGTCACAGGAGTCTGCAACTAGTAAACTACAAAATCTTAAAGAGACATCTACATCAACACATGAACCATGGGAAACAAACAGGAGGAGATAGAATAAGTGGTGGAATTAGAAAACTATGACAAATATTGCCAAAATATTGGAAATTATTTCAAATTTTCTTGTGGAAACATGAATCTCATTGAAGTAGTGTTTAACTGGCTCATTCCATCTACTTACATTTTTTCTCACACTTTAAAGAAAGAGTGCTTACAGTCTCCTAAGATACGTAAAAATAATCATATTTTTTCTTAGAGTTTAGCTAAAGGTTGTTATTTTTCCTGGACAATATTCTTTTCTTTGTCAAGCTGTGTAATCATAGGACATAAATATTGCCCATTTCCTTCTTCTACAGGGAATTATTTAGACTTTTCTATACTCTTTGTTCTATCCTTCACAATTATGGGTAATTTGGATGGGAATTTTTTGTTCTGTAATACTGAAGCCGCAGAAACCTGGGAAAGGACAGTGACTTCCTCCTTTCTGAATCACTATCCTTTGGAGGTTTATACATACATACAAACATGCACATACATGCAAACATGTTCATACATGCCTTAAGCTAATAAGTTCTACAAAACAGCTGCATATTATAGCAACATTCCCTCATAAAGGAATGGGAAGTAGACTAGAAACAAAAAACTAAACCAGGCAAATTAATTTTCACATGGAGGTTTTCATCATTGAATATTTTTGTTTGTTGTTACTGATTTGAATTTTAGCACAAACATGAATATTAAGTGGATCCTGCTTTAAAAAGCATGGAGTAATGAAACAACACTAATTTGATCAATGTTGACTATATGTACCCCAATTGTTGTGAACTTGAATTCTAAATCCCTTTATTACCTCAGCATGATAAAGTGATGTTATATTGAATGCAATGTCTTCAACTCAGCAAGAAGCGACTAAATTAACAACACATCATCCAACAAATAAATCTATATGGCTTGTATAATACACATATTGAACTCACTTGACTCTCTATTCAAGAGAAGTCATCAGGAAATATCTGTGAGACAAAGAAGGTCGTTGTATTGCTAATGAGTGGTAAAGCTCAACAATGACTTGAGCCAGATGTAAACACCCACAAGGCACCTAGCCCTTCCATGTAAACAGTCTTGATTGCACAGGAATATGGTTGTATTGCATGGGTATAAAGCACCTAAGATAAAAGTCCCTTGTCCTGAACCAGTGAAGGAGTCCATACCTTTTGTGCCACACCCGCAAGGATCTTGATGCCCTCCTGCAATAAATATCATCAGTGAACTAGCTCAGCTTCATTCAGATGTAATATAGATGACAAAGAATTATATCCATTGGTGGTTGCTGGTGAAGAATCATTACAGACACTAGAATGTGCCTATGCCAAACAAGAAGATAGGAGATTTCTGAAAGAGTGCTGTCTTTTGCTCTTTTTCTCCTTTCCTACTTTCTCTCTGATCTCCTTCTTTCTTCATCTTCTCTATTGGATTAGATTTCATTCTACTTTATCATTATCAGATCTCTGGGCTTTTTCTCATGATCAAGGTTATTCAGTTCCTCCTTTTTCACCATATATTCTTACAAAATTAAGAACCTCCCATATTTTCCTCCTTTTCCTTCTTCCTTTTCATCCAAGCCCTGCAGATGTTCTTTTTCACTTCATGTTCTGTGTTTGTTCATAGCTTTGCTTTCTGCTTTCCTCGTATTGCCTTTTTGCTCCAGAATAATTACTCCAACAATAAACAAAGGATACTATTTTTTTACAGTGAAGATGTTGCTCAGGTTATGAACTTAGCTAAATGGTACAGACTGTGGTTACAGTCATTATATTCCCTCATTTTAATGCTGGAAATAAATTGAGCTAAATGAACATATTTTGACTAAAGAATAACAACAACAACAACAAAAATTGTTGAGTCTCGCACTACTTTGTCTCAAGGATTTTGGCTGTAATAATCTTTTGCTGTATGTTATATATTTTTCCAGCCTTACTTTGTGAAAACTCTTGGTAGAGAGCTACAAAATCAGGAGGGTTTCGTCTGTTATTCTCTGCTCTGTGGCAGGTCTGATGAAGGGTACAGACTCAAAAACAGGATATAAATATATTTTTATTTCAGCCTGGGAAGTCTGTTAAGTAACAGACCCTCATCCTGAAGGTACTTCACTCCAAAATTTCAGTGAAATATGTTAATCCCAACATGGTCCCAAATCCTTCTCCGTCACCTGCAATACAATTCAGCACCTGAGTCATTATTCAGGTCATGTACAAAATTCAAATAATCAAAACTGGCCACAGAAGAGAATTTTTGCCTTCTCTGGTGTATCCCAGTTTCACAAGACTTGTGTTACATTCACAACATTCTTTTTTTTGCCCATATAGTTGATGTGCTCTAATGCCGACTACAACAAGAACTGCGTGCTCAGTGGGTGTAATTTAAGGACTGGATTGAAAAGTCTTTGAATGAATGGAAAAATCTCTGGTAGACATCAGTATTTTTTTTGGTTGGTTGGTTGATTGGTTTGTTTTTGCATAACCTGTTCAATTTACTAAAAAAAGGTGTCAAAGTATTCAGAATTTCTAAATGTGTACGTTCACTTGAAAATCAGCCACTACAGGTGTACTTAATGGGCAGCTGGGAAAAGGAAATTTTATCTTATGCCATGGACACCCTCTTTTCTTTGAGTAAAACTCAGTAGTTCAGTATTTCCATTTTCCTTCATGAAACAGGGACGGTAGAACTTCCTTTACAAGGATAGGGTGAATTACAGTTCTTATAATAAATATTATTTGTAAAGCACTAATAAGGGGCAGGTAGCTAGTCTGGGTAAGCTAAAACCCTAAAATCATAATTTTTCAGGGATTTTTTTCCATCTGTTCAAGAAGGAGAATACTACTTTGAGTTAAAAAACAAAAACAGAAACAAAGAAAACCAAAAAATTATATAATTGATTGTTCCCAAAGATAATTGTAAAAAATTGTAACAACTCATAATGGTATTCCAGGAAAGTCTACTTTCTGATCAGAGTGGCTTTCATGAGAAATCAAAGCAGAGGGGAGAAGAGTATAATATATTTCTCAGTATTAATAACTGCTTCTTCTGCTTACACATAACAAAAGAGATTTTAATCACTCTAATAATCTCTCTCTTTGAAATGAACATCTCATATTAATCTTCGGATGAAATCAGAGCAAATGGAGCTAAAATCTAGAATATAAAAGTGCCATCTGGATTCTTATCGAAAACAATAAGGATCCTTATTTAAAAAATAATATTAAAGCTTCCAGTTGTGTCCTTCTTTTTATTGCATCACCTTATTTTATGTCTTGAATAGCATTTCCCTAAATAAAATTACACTGTTCAGAGTGCCATTATGATTTCCAACATTCATTTCCACAGGGGCTCCTGCTAGTCCATAGCTGTAACTATGATGAAAAGGGGCAGTGGATAGCCCATTTCAGTAACGTCATCTACTCATCTATCAACCCAGCAGATTATATAAAAAAGTATCTCCTCAGAATAGAAACTCAGAAATATAATAATCAATGAGATATGCCATCCCGGGTGCCCACACTAATCCCTTGCTATGAAGGATACCACCAAAAATTTTATTGCTGTGATGTAAATTACAAAATCTACAGAATTGCAGATGGAAGGGCTGAGATCAAGAAGAAGAAGAAAAAAAAAAAAGCATGGAAGATTGACTGAATATTTCAGTTATGGTTTCTGATTTTAGAGTAATACAAGCCATTATAGAGTGTATTTTTATGCTGGTATTTCCCAGTGAAGGAGCTTTAGAATTCAGTTTAGAGCCACAAGCAAGCAACTCCTTCCCAACACTGCTTTTTCTTCCCTTGATCAAAACCAACTTTTGATAGTATGTGAGATGGAAGAAGAAACTGAGCTTTCTCCCTCTGTTTCTGAAGGAAGTTTATGATTATTGTGTTATCACTGTTTTTAGCTGTGAGGTTTTTGGACTCAGATGGGTTTCTTCCTTCAATGTGAGTGTAGGACCTAATAGTCCAAGGCAGAAAGAAGCAGCTATAATTACTTAGTCTGGTATTCCATACAGGCCTCTTTGATCAAAAAAGTTACAAACCATAAAATTTGATCTGTTCATAATGAACTTAAGTTCTAGATTGTTCTCTGTAGGCATCTGTCACTTTGCAGTGACTCTAGAAGAGACCAAGAAAAATTCGGATTTAAATTTAAAGTAATTTAAAAATATTTTTGGAGATCTTGATGAGTTGAAATTAGATGAATGTAGTTCTTAGACACTGATGTGAGAAATACTGACTCTCCTCCAACCAATCAAGTTCTGGAAATAGGATCTTTGGAAAGAGCTACTTTAATCATCAGTAATAAAGTTAACAATAATTGAAAGGTGATAGGCTAACTATATAGTTTCCATAAAATATAGTAGCTAGGTTATAGAGTATCTTAGTATGGTGCTTAGGTCTTTGGTCATCTACCCTGAGGTATATTTGTTTCCCTTGAATTTATGCCCTATATCCTGTCCTTATTTTTCCAAAAACTATATAGTTTCCTCAACTGTATAAATAAAAAATGATTGATTAAAAATTACACAAACAGGAGTGTCAGTCTATGAGAAAGAAAAAAGGATCTCCAGTTTCAGAGGTAATCTCTGAGATTAATCACATTGTTGTTGACCATTTATGTATTCTAGTACGAAGTATGTCCTGCAGCACAAGCTCGTGTAGTAACGCTTGGAAGTAAGATAGATAATTATCCCAGATCTGATCTTATTCCAATTTCTAGCTTGAGTTTGTGTCAAGATACTCTAAATTTCTGCCTATGTTAATCCAGTGCTCAGTTTCACAAGAACTGCATTATATGCCCATAACGGTCGAGGGCCATATCGATTAACTTTACCATGGCACCTACTATCCTCAAGGATACATCCTGCGGTGTTTTGTCTGTACATAGGTTTCAGTATCTCATTCACTGATCCACACTGCATTTCATAAGGAGCAAAAATATGAAGGCATTTCAGCCCTAATTCACAGTCTAATATTAGATAAGAATATTTAAAATGTCAAGGAAAGGCTTTTGTCCAGAGTTTGAGGTTGGGTTTTTAAATCTTGGCAAACTCTCTCTCCAGGGAGGCTGTGTAGAGACCATCGTCATCCTTTCAGCTAACCCTTGAATGCACTTTGAACAAGCAGCTGCTTTTACTCTAAGCATGTTTTTAATGGTTTCTTTTCAGAAGAAAAGATAGTACCCTGAAAAATGTTCTATTGATTTTTTCCCTTTCCCTGTCCCTGTTTCAATCACACACTCATTTGAATGGCTTTCATTTTTAGCAACAAGAGATTCTTCGAAGAAAAGTGGTGTCTAGGTGCATCCTTAAATAAAATTACTGCTCAATTTAAGTGCTGAAAAATACTATTGATATTTTAACAGAAGATTGGAGAACCTACTGCTGGTTCAATAGCAGCTGCAAGAGTTTATACACAGGAATCATACACAAGGATCATTTTATTTCTTCTACTGTACGTTAACAGAAAACAAAAGCTTAAATCTTTGCTGGTCTGATTATTACATGTCAAAGATCTCATAAGCATGGAAATATTTCATTCTAATTTTCTAATGTGGAAATGTGCATTGAGGCATCTTCGCACACAGATGAGGATATGAGGCTGCAAACTATATTCTAAAATGTATTTTTATGTAATAATATTCTTGTAGAATAATATATATTAAAAAAAAAAGTGAACAACTTGTAATTTCTCTTCTGATTTTAGTTATGATTGCTTTTACTTTATTATACTGCAGACACAAGCATGTGTTTCCAAACTTTTTTGTTTGTTATACAAAAAGAAGTCATAACCAGCGAACTTAGAAAACTGTTAAGTGAATATCCAAACGACATTGAAACAAAAACAGCAGTGCTGAATTATATGCTACATTAACACATGAGGACGGCTTGTTCATGGAGTCATAGAAAGGCTTGGGTTGGAAAGGACCTTCCAGATCTGACTCCCAACCTCTGCTACTGGCTGATTATTTCTCACCAGGTCAGGCTACCCAGGGCCTCATTCAACCTGGCCTTTTGCACTTTGTGGGGTGGAGGACCCACACCTTCTCTGAGCAGAAATGACAGTACCTCATTGTTATCTAAAAAAAAAATTTCTGCCTAATATCTCAGCCAAATCTCTCTTCTTCTAGTTTCTCATTGTCCTATCACTATCCACCTATGTAAAAAAACAGTCTCACTCCTGCTTATAAACCACTTGAAGTGCTGGAAGTCTACAGTGAGGTCTCCTTGGAGTCTTCTCCAAGTTGAAGAAGCCCAGCTTCCTCAACCATTCTTTAAAGAAAGGTGCTCCTATTGTCTCAGCATCTTTGTGATCCACCTCTGGATTCTTTCCAACAGCTCGGCATCCTTCCTGTGCTGGGGATCAGGCCTGGATACAGTACATTAGATGGGACCTCATGAGGGGTGAGCAAAGGGGGATCATCCCCTTTTTCCCTGCTGCCGCCCTTCTGTTGATGCAGCCCTGGATACTGTTGGCCTTCTTGGCAGCAAGCACACACTTTTGCCTCGTGTCCAGCTTGTTGTCCACCTGAACACTTGGTCATGCCAATTGCAATGAGAAAATCTTGAAGAATCCAATATTTTAGAAGTCTGAGCTATGAAAACCATGAGATAGTGTGAGAGATTTTTCAGAGACAGTGATAATAAAAACAAAAAAAAAAAAAAACAACACCATAAATACACGCAGAAACACAGCTGTTTTATGCATAGAATTAAGACAACATTGGGTGCGATATCCATTTGACAAATACTGTGGTTTTCCTAACATCTTCCGTGTTGCACTGAACCTGAAAGGTCCTAACTGGAAGTCAAGACATAGATTTAGATACATGTAATTCTGCTTGAAAGTGCTGGCTTGACTTTCCAACTCTTTTCAACCCAGGACATCAATTTCTCCTTTCATGTGTCATTAGCTGTAGGAAAAGTATCAGCCAACTGAAAAAAAGTGTCCAGGAAATGCAGCCTTTGTTTTTTCAGCCCTTTCCTCATAAAGACTTAGATATTTATCTGATGGCTTCTTGCCTTCTTTAACAGGCTATGGTTACCAGTGTGAGCTTCAACAAGAGAGCTGTTATATTTTTATTTCAACACTATGTCCTACATAAAAGTTGGCAATAAGAGAAAGTATTCTATAGAATATGACTCCCCTATGGATTCTTTCTTTACACACCAGCATTTTTTACATGTCAACTATGCTCAAGTGAAGGCATTATATTAACAACATCAACAACAACAGAAAAGTAGATGGGGAAAGAAAAGGGAAAAGAAAAAAGACAAGAGAAAGATCTTTAAAACAAGCTTACAGTAAGCAACTGGAGTATTCTGTCTCTATTTGACTTTGAGATCAATTTATGAAAAAGTTATTCTGGTGTAATACATTAAACAGGAATATGTGAACTAAGTAGCCTAATGCAGGCATGAAAATTCAGGTCCTTAGCAATATTCACTGCTTAAATTCAATTTCCTTTGCCATGCATATGCTCTCACCAATTTAATATCACCTCTTAAATTTATTCCCTGACTACTTCCTTAATCAGGTGTATGTTTATGTCCATACGTTTACATGGTCTCTATTCTCAGCCCCTTGCCTTCTCTTAGCAAATCCAAGTTTCTGTTTTAGTGCATCAGATTTTCGTTACATTTCCTGATAAGATGCTGTTCTTCCCATCCCTTTGAAAACATTTCTTTCCAATCCTGTTTTTATGTTCTTATATGAAAAGAGCAATATAAATTTGTAAAGAGTAGGAAAGTAGAAAGTAATAAAGGCAAGGATAAATAAATAAATTATTTTTATTTTTATTTTTTATTTTTATTTATTTTATTTATTTTTATTTTTAAAGAAAGAAAGAAAGAGAAAGAAAGAATGTCAATGACATTTCCGATGTTCTGGAGTAACAGAAAGACAAGTTTCTCCCATACATCTTTGCAAAAATATCAGCAGGCTCATACAGTGCAAAGACAGTTGCAACTGCAACATGTTTTTCCAAAAGTTATAATTGCTATATAAGCACTGTTCAAATGTACATAACTGACAAACTTGATATTCCATTTTTCAACTGATTAGTCCACTTGAATCCCATGAAAAATGGAATATCAAGTTTTTCAGTTATGTCTGTTTGTTTGTATGCTGTGTTTTGCTTTGCATGGTTTTGTTTTCTCTTCCTTCTGCATCTTCTTTCTACATTATGACCATAACCCTAACCCTAACAAAATATGAAGATCCCAGATCACAATAATTCTAATGATAATGTAGCATTTTCTGTCATATGTGACATTCTTTACATGAAACTAATGAACATCATTCAGCCGTAAAAAAGTAAGAAACCTAAATTGAAATTTTGCAGATAGTATCATCACTGCTAGCCAGTGTCTAAGCTATATTTCTTTTAATTTTCACCATTTATTTATTCTTACAAGCCACCGGAAAATGAGATTTCTGTTTGATGTTGATGTGTGTTTTTTTCATGAGTACAATGTTGTTTGTGTGTTAAGTACTACAATATTTATTGCATTTAGCTTCAGAAACTATGTTCTGATGTAGACCTTAAGTTCAGTGTAATCCACATTCTCAGGCTACGTTTTTCTACAAATTTGAGCTGCAGGTGTTATGTTCTCAGTACAGGTCCATTTGCACAGTTTATATGACAAACTTTTCAAAGGAATAAGGAGGCAAACCGTAATGGTTTAATACTGAGTGATCCTGAGTTAGCAAATTGTTTATCATTCCCAAAATATGTGGGTCACTCCAAAAGTAATGCCTTCTATTTATTTCCATAGAAACTATAATGGATACAAAGAGCACGATAATAGAATCATAGAATCATAGAATCATAGAATCACCAAGGTTGGAAAAGACTTAAAGGATCATCCAGTCCAACCGTTCACCTATTCCCAATAGCTCCCACTAAACCATGTCCCTCAACACAACGTCCAGCCTTTCCTTGAACACCCCCAGGGTCGGTGATTCCACCGCCTCCCTGGGCAGTCCGTTCCAGTGCCTGACCACCCTTTCTGAAAAGTAATACTTCATAATATCCAGCCTGAATCTCCCCTGCCGTAGCTTGAAACCATTCCCCCTGGTCCTGTCACTAATGACACGAGAGAAGAGGCCGACCCCCAGCTCACTACAACCTCCCTTCAAGAAGTTATAGAGAGCAATGAGGTCTCCCCTGAGCCTGCCTCCAGGCTGAACATTCCCAGCTCCTTCAGCCTCTCCTCATATGGCCTGTGTTCCAGACCCCTCACCAGCTTTGTTGCCCTCCTTTGAACACGTTCCAGGGCCTCAATATCTTTCTTGCAGTGAGGGGCCCAAAACTAGACACAGAAGTCGAGGTGCGGCCTCACCAGTGCAGAATACAGCGGAACAATCACCTCTCTGCTCCTGTTTGCAACACTGTTTCTGATGCAAGCCAGGATGCCATTGGCCTTCTTGGCCACCTGGGCACACTGTCGGCTCATGTTCAGCCAAGCATCAATCAATACCCCCAGGTCCATTTCCTCTACGCAGTCTTCCAGCCACACCGCCCCAAGCCTGTAGCGTCGCCTGGGGTTGTTGTAGCCGAAGTGCAGGACCCGGCATTTGGCCTTGTTGAAACTCATCCCATTGGCTTCAGCCCAGCTCTCCAGCCTGTCCAGATCCCTCTGTAGGGCCTCGCTACCCCCAGGCAGATCCACACTTCCAGCCAATTTGGTGTCATCTGCGAATTTACTGAGGGTGCGCTCGATGCCCTCATCGAGGTCATCAATAAAGATATTGAAGAGGACAGGCCCCAGCACCGACCCCTGGGGAACACCACTCACGACCGGTCGCCAGCTGGATTTGACTCCATTCACCCCCACTCTCTGTGCCCGGCCCTCCAGCCAGCTCCTTACCCAGCCAAGAGTGTACCCATCCAAGCCTCTGGCTGCCAGCTTCTGCAGGAGAATGCTGTGGGAGACAGTGTCAAAGGCTTTGCTGAAGTCTAGGTAGACCATATCAACAGCCTTTCCCACATCCACCAGATGAGTCACTAGATCTTAGAAGGAGATCAGGTTGGTCAAACAGGACCTGCCCTTCACGAACCCATGCTGGCTAGGCCTGATCCCCTGGTCATCCCGCACATGCCGCAAGATCTCCCTCAAGACAATCTGCTCCATAACCTTCCCTGGCACCAAGATCAGGCTAACAGGCCTGTAGTTCCCCGGATCCTCCTTACGACCTTTCTCTTAAATGGGAGTCACAATGGCAAGCCTCCAGTCTTCTGGGACCTCACCAGTTAACAAAGAATGCTGACAGATGATGGAAAGCGGCTCGGCTATCACCTCTGCCAGTTCCCTCAGCACTCTCGGGTCGATCTCATCTGGCCCCATCGACTTGTGGCAATCCAGTTGGAATAGTAGGTCTCTGACTGTTTCTTCCAGAATCACAGGGGGGTTAGTGTGCTCCCCAGCCGAGATTATCAGGTCAGAGAGAGGAGTATCCTGAGGCTAACTGGTCTGACTTTTAAAGACAGATGTAAAGAAGACATTCAGAACCTCTGCCTTTTCCTTATCCTCAGTGGTCACATTCCCAGCAAAGAGTGGATATTCTCCTTTGTCCTCCTCTTACTGTTAATGTATTTATAAAAGAGTTTCTTATTCCTTTTCACCCCAGCAGCTAGGTTAAATTCAAGCTGGGCTTTTGCCTTTCTGATTTCACCTCTACACATCCTAATGACTTCCTTGTATTTATTCTGAGTGGCCTGTCCCTCTTTCCACAGGCGGTAGATTCTCTTTTTCTCCCGGAGCCTCAAGAATAGCTCCCTATTCATCCACGCTGGTCTTCTTCCCCGCCGGCTCATTTTGCAGCTCAGGGGGACTGCCTGCTCCTGCGCCCTTAAGACTTCCTTCTTGAAGAGCAACCAGCTCTCTTGGACCCCTTTACTTGCTAAGACTGAATGCCAGGGGACTCCCCCTATTAGTCCCTTGAACAATTCAAAGTCCAAGGTAGCAATTTTACTATTCTCCCTCCAGGCTCCACCATGAATCAAGAAATCTATCATTTCATGGTCACTCTGTCCAAGACAGCCTCCAACCTCCACATCTCCCACCAGACCTTTCCTGTTTGTGAACAGCAGGTCTAGTGGGGCAGTTCCTCTCGTGGGCTCTCTGACCAGCTGTATCAGGAAGTTGTCCTCTACACGTTCCAGAAACCTCCTAGACTGCTTCCTCTGTGCTGTGCTGTACTCCCAGCATATGTCAGGGAAGTTAAAGTCCCCCATGAGGACAAGGGCAGGCGACTATGCAGCTCATGCCAGCTGCTTATAGAATACCTTGTCTGTCTCTTCATCCTGATTTGGAGGTCTATAACAGATGCCCACCAGGGTGCCTGTCTTGTCAGCCCTTCCTCTGATCTTTACCCATAGGGATTCAACGTTATCGTCCCCAGTCATAATCTCAGTAGCATAAAAGCATTCCCTCACGTAGAGAGCCACACCACCACCTTCCTTGCCTATCTTTCCTGAAGAGTTTGTAGCCATCCATTGCAGCGCTCCAGTCATGGGAGCAATCCCACCACATTTCCGTTATGGCAACTAGGTCATAGTTTGCCTGCTGCACAATGGCTTCCAACTCTTCTTGTTTGTTGCCCATGCTGCGTGCATTAGTGTAGATGCACCTCAGCTGAGCCCCTCGCCTCTCACCTAATCCCAATATCACTTCCCCAGGCTGCTCTCTAGCAGGCCTGGCTTTATCCCCTTCCCCCTTCCTATCTAGTTTAAAGCTCTCTCTACAAGTCCCGCCAGCTCCTGGGCAAGTATCCGTCTCCCTTTTATAGACAGGCAATTCCCATCAGCAGACCTCAGGCCAGGTGCTGAGTAGACCGCCCCATGATCAAAGAATCCAAAATTTTTGCGCTTGCACAGGCCTCTCAGCCATGCGTTTATAAGATGGCTTTTCCTGGTCATCTCAGCGCTTGTCCTTGCCACCAAGGGAATACTGGCAAACACTACTTGTATGCCCGCTCCATCAACTAACTTCCCCAGTCTCCTAAAAACATTTTTTATAATCCTCAGGCTTCTAACAGGGATCTCATCACTGCCAGCCTGAACTATCAATAGAGGGTAATAATCAGAGGGGCGAATAAGGCTGGGGAGTTTTCTAGAAATATCCCTGACCCGGGCCGCAGGAAGGCAGCACACCTCCCTACAGGTAGGGTCAAATACTATTTGATAGAGTAAATTCTCAGCAACAAAACAGCTTTTCAGCATAATTTTCAGCATAATCACCACTTTTAGCTATGCATTTTCACCAGCAATGAACAAGAGCTTTCTTGCTGTGCTTGTAAGTATCTATATTGCTGTCCAGAAAGCAACTTGTCCTTCACATCCTTTACTGATGAAATGCACCATCAACTACTTCACTGTGCTCCTCTCCTCTCCTCTCCTCTCCTCTCTTCTCCTCTCCACTCCTCTGCTCTTCTCTCCCTTTTTTTTTTCCTTCCCTTTCCTTTCTTGCCATGTAGAAGCAAGAGAGGTGATCCTATCCCTCTGCTCTGTGCTAGTGAGTCCTCATCTGCAGAACTGCATCCAGATGAGGAGTCCTCAGTACAGGAGAGACATGGACCTGCTGGAGCATGTCCAGAGGAGGGCCATAAAAATGATCCAAGGGATAGAACACCTCTCCTTTGAGGACATCTTGAGAGAGCTGGAGCTGTTCAGCCTACAGAAAAAAAGGCTCCGTGGTGAATTGACAGTGTTATTTCAATATCTAAAGGGGAGCTAAAAGAAAGAAGGGGACAGACTCTCCTTGTTAGGACAAGGACAAATAGTTTAAAACTGAGGGGAGATTTAGACTGTATGTAAGAAAGAAGTTCTTTACTGTAAGGGTAGTAACGCACTGGAACAAGTTGCCCAGGGAGGTGGTGGATGCCCCATCCCTGCAGACATTCAAGGTGAAGGTGGACCAAACTATGAGCAATGTGATCTAGCCGTGGCTGTCCCTGCTCTCTATAGATGGATTAGATGAACTTCAAAGATCCCTTCCAACTCAATGATTCAATGATACTACATCTTTTCTTTATTTTCAGTGAAAATTTAGAAATATAAACTCATAATATTTCATCATTACTTCTTCCTCATAATCTTCTATTTTGGTTTTCATTTTATATTTAATATTGGGGGATTTCAATCATCTGGATATCTGTTGGAAAGGCCACACAGCAAGCTGCGAGAGGCTTAGGAGACACCTGGAATCCATTGACGATAATTTTCTGGTTCAGGTATTGGACAGGCTGAGCAGAGGTAAAGCATTGCTGGACCTGCTGTTCACCAATGTGGAGAAAATCATTAAAGGTGTTAAGGTAGGAGGCAGCCTGGGCTGCAGTGACCATGCCTGGCAAAGAGTGGGGTCAGTACCCTGAACTTCAGAAGAGTGAACATTAAGCTGTTCAAGGAACTGTTGGCCAAGATCCCCTCGGATGTTATCCTTAAAAACAAAGATATTGAGGAGAGCTAGCTACTCTTCAAGGAGAGCACAAAAGTTCTCCAACCCTCTGAATAGGAAAGTGGGCAGAGGAGGTAGGAAACCAGCATGGCTCAGCAAGAACGAGCTGGGCACTCTGAGTGCAAAGAAAGGTGCATACAAGCTCTGGAAACAAGGAGTGTAAACTGGAAAGAATACAGGGATGCCATCCAGACTTGCATATGTGGGATCAGAAAAGTCAAGGTGCAGGCAGAAATGAACTTGGCGAGGGATTTGAAAAACAATATGAAGACTTTCTATAGGTACATTGTCCAGAAGAGACAGGCCAAAATGTGCACACTTCCTTCAGTAAATGTAAAAGAACTGGCTTTAATGGACGAAGAGAAGGCTGAGGTACTGAATTTCTGTGCCTTGGTCTTCACTGACGGCCAGAATTCTAATATTTTTCATGTCCCTAAGCCCTGCATCCCTAAACCTCTAGGTGGGAACTGGGGCAGTAAATCCCCTCCCACACTGTAAGGGCAGAGCCTCATGAGACTGAATGCATACAAGTCTATGGGGCCAGATGGTGGGCATCCTAGGGTTCTGAAGGAGCTGGCTGAGGTGATTTCCAAGCCACTCTCCATCATATTTGAGAAGTCATGGCTGTCAGGTGAGGTTCTGAATGATTGGAGGAAGGGTCACGTCACTCTCATTTACAGAACAGGGAGCAAGGAGGACCTGGGGAACTACAGGCCAGAGAGTCTCACCTCTGTGCCTGGGAAGATTGTGAAACAGCTCCTTTGGGGTGAACTGCTTGATCACATGAGGAATGAGCGTGTGTTCCAAGACAGCCAGCACATCTTCACCAGGGAAAGTCATGCTTAACCAATCTGGTGGCCTTCTATGATGGAATGATGGCACTGGTGGACAAACGGAAGGCGATTGATGTCATTTACCTGAAATTGAGCAAGGCCTCTGACATGGTTCCCCACCACATCCTTGTGTGTGGATTAGGATTGGTGAGGGATGTGGATTTGGTGGGTGGATGACTTGATGGATAAGAAATTGGTTAAAAGGCTACAGACAGAGGGTGGTCATCAATGGTTATATGTCCAGGTGGAGGCCAGCAATGAGCGGCGTCCCGCAGGGCTCTGTCTTGAGATCTGTGCTCTTTAACATCTTTATCAGTGACAGCGATGACAGAATTGAGTGCACCCTCAGCAAATTTGATGATGACACCAAGCTGAGTGGTGCAGTTGAAACAGTGGAAGGAAGGGATGCTACTCAGAGGGATTTCAACAGGCTTGAAAGGTGGGCCTGGGTCAACCTAATGAGATTCAACATAGCAAAGTGCAAGGCTTTGCCCTTGGGCTGGAGGAATCCCAGGCATCCATACAGACTGGAAGGAGTGGTCCTTGACAGCAGCCCTGTGGAGAAGGACCTAGGGGTCCTGACGGATGAAAAAGTGAACATGAGCCAGCAGTGTGCTTGTGTGTTCTTGCATCTTGGAAAGCAATTGGTATCCTGGGCTCCATCAGAAGACGAGTGGTCGGCTGGGACAGGGAGGTGATTGTCCTCCTCTACTCTGCTCTAGTGACGTCCCATCTGGAATACTGCATCCAAGTGTGGAGACCCCAGTACAAGAAAGACAGAGACCTTTTGGAGAGGGTCCAGAGAGCCACAGAAGTGATGAGAGAACTAGAGCACTTCCCCTGTGAAGATAGGCTGAGGGAGCTGGGCTTGTTCAGCCTGGAGACAAGAAGGCTGCAGGGTGACCCCACTGAAGTCTTCTAGTACCTAAAGGGAGCTTACAAACAGAAGGGGAGTCAACTCTTTGAAAGGGTAGGTAATGGCAGGACAAGATAAAATAGTTTTAATTTGAAGGAGGGAAGGTTTAGGTTGAATGTCAGGAGGAATTTCTTTACCAAGGGAGTGGTGAGGTTCTGGAACAGGCTGCCCAGAGAGTCTGTGGATGCTCTGTCTCTGGAGGTGTTCAAGGCCAGATTGGATGGGGCCCTGGGCAACCTGATCTAGTATTAAATGGGGAGGTTGGTGGCCCTGCCTGTGACAGGAAGGGGTTGGAGCTTGATGATCCTTGAGGTCCCTTCCAACCTGGGCCATTCTGATGCTGTGATTTTAATCCATTAATCTCAATACAGATTTTCAATACTCAGAAAACAGTATAGGACCATAGCTGTTATAAAAACTTGGTCTGAAAAATGTCTTGCCTTTCACAGATGAAGTCCTATTTTTATTGAGTTCCATCAGAGCACTTCCAGAAATATGAAGGAAGTAAGCACAATTTACAATAGATTACATTATTCGTATTAGAAAAGTTTTTAACTGGACTCACATAGTATTAAATACAAACTTTCTCCTTAAGAATGAATTCAAAGTGGACTTGGGAACAGGTATAAATCAATGAATGCTTAGCTTTATCTCTCACCTAATTAATGATGTCTCCATCAGATCTTTTGCTGCAGATAAGACAATACTGAGTCACTGCAATTCTGCCTGGGCCCTCTTTTGCAAATTTCAGTATTATGTAAACTATCATAAATTTTGCATAGAAGTGGGATAGGAAGATGCTTCTTCCATCACTCTGTTGTAATTTTGGGAGTAGACATGCATCCAAAACAGGGAAAATGGTGAAGTTTTTATATGGTAGGCAGAATCATACCAGTATGGTCCCTCATAAGCATAAAATTAAACAGGATGAATTCAAAACATTGTATTTAACTGTCACATAACATGTTGATTACTTTATATGGTGCATGATTGTAAGAATGACAACATAAACAATAGGATAATTTGTCATAGTAAACATGGAGAAAGTGTGAAAAGTGAGTAAGAAGAGAAAGAGACAAAGAAAGAAAAAAGAGGAAAGAAATGTAAGACAGTAAAACAAAGATAAAAGAAAAAAAAAAAAAGAAAAGAAAGAGCAAAAGCAAAAGAAATAAAGATATAGAGAAACAGATAGAGATGCAAAGAAAGAAAATGTCAACCTTTGCTACTACACTTCATGTGAGATAACAGAAATAAAATATTGGCCCAAATATCTGCATGGATTCGTTCAAACATCTTAATAACATAGAGAATAAATCACCATTATTATTATTATGAAACAGGAGATGGAGTTTTGGGGATCTGAAACTGCGCAGCTCAGCTCCAACTGCTGTTCAACATTCAGAACTACCGACTTCATTTCCTCTTAGCACATAATAAATAACACGTATACCCAACATAAAAGCATTTTTATAATAGCAGTAAAGGAACTGCAGGGAGTGTGATTATCATGAACTAATAATACCCCACAGAAGATATGCAGTACAGATTAGAGATGACCTGAAAATGAGTCTATGGTTTGTATGACTGGCCAGGCAGTGTCCTGTTTTGACTATGCTATCCCAAATCACCACCAAGTTTTAATATTCTCTCCCCCTGTCACAGTAATTTTCACAGGGGGAGTCCATTTATCATTGCAGGTTTCCTCTTTATGTGATGACTTCCAGCCTAAGAGCTAAAATGAATGCTACATTTTAATTCATGGTGTTGTTAGTTCTGTTCAAGCACCAGCACACACTGCCTGTAGTTTTTTCACAACATCACACTTGTGAAGGAAACAGAAGGGAATCTCAGCTGGTCTCTTTTTAGTGCCTCCATTGACACTCTTGCTTTGCAGAGGTGATGACTATACCCTCTAATGGAAAAGAAGGGGTTGTTTGGTGGTTAAAATTTACAGGTGGATATTAGCCAAATAGGATTTTCTTCCTATATTTGCATAGTCTTTTGTGACCAGTGACTCTATGTTCTGCTTGTGTTGTCTGTGAAGTGGGTCACTTCTTGCTTTGTTCTTGCATGTGACTTTGTTCCTGTACATGTTCTACAATGGACTGAGGCATGAGCACACGCCTCAGTATTGATGATTGAATATCTACACAAGTGATGCTGCTCTTACTCTGTCAGATGCTTATTTCTGGAGGAATGTTTCATTAAATGCATTTGCATGTAATCTGAAATAATGAAAAATCAACAAAATATCTGGTACCACTGGGACGAAATGAATGGAAAGACAGAAACAGTCATTTAATAAAAGCCCATCCCTCAATACAGCCTCATATAATATCCTTCAGACAAATTTTAAACAGCATGTGAAAATCACATGAACTTCATAACCTTCTCAAATTGGGAAAAAAAATTAAAAATTTTGAATTACTGTAGTTGAACTGCATTTTAATTGTACTCACCTTCAATGTAGCTGTTGAAGTAACACCACTATGGCTAGGATCAAGCCTCATCACTGCAAATGACTTTATTTCCACTGTGATGAGTGTTTGACAATAGCTGTAGTGATCCAGAGCACTGTCCTATGACAGTAGATTTAATCTTCAGTTGAATTCTTGAATCCCTGTTCCGAGTGTGTCTTGGTAGTGGTATAATCCAATAAAGCATAGGGACAGGCTGGGCAGAGAATGGCTTAAAAGCAGCCTTGAAGAAAAGGATTTGGGAGTGTCAGACTAATTTGACCACGAAGATTTTTTTTTTCACTTTTCAAACTAAAATAATAATAATAATAATAATAATAATAATAGTAATAATAATAATGTATTTAAAGATTCTGTTCTATTGAATTGAGAAATTTCATTTTTGACTCAGAGGAGTGCCTTAAATGAACCAAAGTGCTTGTCAATCTCATCTTACTAAAATTTATGATTTAGGTCATTTTGATACTATTCAGAGAATGAAGGGGTAGATAAAGAAAGAGGCAATTTGCTTTTTACCTAAAGCTTTCCATATTGCCTGTAAGTCTTTTTTTTTTTTTTTTTTTTTTTTTTAAAGATGAAAGCTTTAATGCATATTAGAGAGATAAAGGGCTTTAAATCCTTTTTGTTGATGCTATTACATACTGTAGGGCTTATTCAAATATTCATGAAACATGAAAAGTGAATTTATACAGGGAAAGACAGAAAAGAAGTCAGACAAGGTAGAACTATGGTAAAAAAGAATTTAATATCTGCCTCTAAAAAAGTCTGGTACCAGATAAGAAAGAAATAAGAGGAAAGGAGAGAGAATTTGTTTTACTTAGAGAGTAAGGTGCAAGCCAACCCCAAACTTGTGAGAACAGATTGTTTGCCCTTGAGGGAAGGAAGCAAAAGAAGTATCTGTATGTAAATGAGCATAATCATTAATGCAGATTATATTTACGATTGGTCATAGGATTTTTTGCAGAACTAGATGATTTGCATGAGAAGTAAAACATCAAAATTTGAACTATAATTAATACAGTAAACTAATCATAGTATTGGTTGGGTTTTTTTGTTTGTTAGCTTTCTTTTTTCTTTTTCTTTTTTTTTTTCCTATAACTAGGCGTACTCTCATGATGGATCAAACTGCACAATGAAAAATGTGTGTCAAGGCATTGTTCCTTAGATTCCCAGAAGACCGCAAGAACAATCTTGGGGTGTGTGGAGAGGCCATAATGATCCGCAGGGACAACTTTGCACTTTTCAGATGCAGATAATACAAGTAATACTAAGCTGGAGACTGGAGATCAACTGCTGTTCTTAACAACTCCTAGATCTGTGGATGTCTAACATCTTCTTTGAATGCACAGATAATTTTTGTATGGTGGAAAACTATGTGGAAATGAGATTCACAGGTCAATGTGAAGAATTAAAAAAAAAAATAATAAAATCTAGGATGCCTACAAACAAAATATAACTTCTGAATTTCTTGTCTGACTATTTCCTTGTGCACCTTGCTGATGAACAGGGAAAAACTGAATTACCTCTCCTCTTCACTTTCTTCAAACCATTCCTGATTCCATAGACGTTACTTATAAACTCAGTGACATTTCATTTTCTGGAAAGTCTTCTATACCTTTGACCATTCTTGTCATGTCTCTTTTTTCCAGTTCAACTCTATACTTTCTGAGTCTCTGTTCAGAATTGAACGAACTGTTTGAGATACATGAATGAAACACAACAACAGTGCTGCACATTTGGAACCATCTGTGTGTGAGGTAGTACTTAGGGTTGTTGTTTCCCCAAGAACATTACTTTGCATTAGGAGAACTGAACTGAAATGCTTTCAGCCATTTTGCTACCCAGTTCAGAAGTGCAGGAGAATCGTGGCAATCCCAGTTTGTATAAGATTTGGCAGCTACAAATGTTGTTCCATTGTCAGATCTCATGTGAATACCGTGAAGAACGGTGGTGATAGTGGTGTTCACAGGAATGCTGTGTTAGTTACCAGTTACTTCCACTGCAAAAAAATAAATGATTCTCCCCTGCTCTTTGTTTCTTTACCACTTAAATATGTTTAAAATGAGAGATTATGTGTAGCAATCAGACCAAGACAACAAGCTCCTTGCAGGAACGACTTGTAAACCTCTCACAAAGTAGCTGTACCTGCTCCATGGAGCAGTATATTTCTTCACCATATGATATTAACTATGGAGATCCGCAAGTCTTCCTGACACTGGAGGACATGAGGCATCCACAAGCCCCTGTGACTACCACTGCCCACAAATGCCCATTTTGCCACAGTACGCAATGCCTGGGCCAGTGCTGCCCTCTCGTGTTTGCTCCACACAGCAAGCACAAAACTCCTGCATGATGAATAAAAACGGAAAGGGGTGTTCCTGTGATGTAACTGAGTCAGGAAAGAGACAAGAGCTAGGATACAAACAGTTTCTGAAACTGTGATATTATTATAGTTTCATGAATATTCCAAGTAAGAAAGGACTTATAAGGATCATCAAGTTCAAGTCCTGGTTCCTCACAAGAGTACCTAAAATGTAAGATATACATGTGTTGTCAAAATGCTTCTTGGTCTTCAGGAGGCATATTGATCTGATCTCATCCTCAAAGAGCTGATAAATGTTGGTCTGGATTGATATCTTCATGTGAAATGGAGGTGAATTTCTAGCTTCAGGTTTTCCATGTCTTCCAAGTGAAGTAATTTTTTAATGTGTTAAAACAGTAAGTACAGATGATTAATAGGATACAGATTTCATATGGATCTGCAGACAGCTATCAGTTTTACGAAGGAGCTTTATCTGGTCCACAGGATTCAGGCATTTGAGTTGGCTATGAGCAGATGAAGCGGACTAGTCCATTTGCAGGAGAGCTTTAGAGCATAGAGCCATCTTGAATCAACAAAGGTAGTTAGCCAAGAACACTGTTCCTCAGTCTCAGTGTAAGCTAACTGCAATAGCCACAATTATTCTCAATATTCTCACTGATGCCCAAGGAAAGTCTGAATTCCTGAACCTCTGCCTGCTTTTTCTACTTCTCATGTTATTTTTGCATTACTGTAATGACACAACAAATGAACAATACTGGGCTAATTCTTCCTTTTTTTTCTTACACATGATCATTGCTGTTAAGAAAAAGAGTAATACTCTGATACTAACAGTCATGATAGTTATGATACCTCGAGTATTGTGTTCAGTTTTGGGCCCCTCACTACAGGAAAGATGTTGAGATCCTGGAGCGTGTTCAGAGAAGGGCAACAAAACTGGTGAGGGGTCTGGAGCACAAACCTTATGAGGAGAGGCTGAGGGAGCTGGGATTGTTTAGTCTGGAGAAGAGGAGGCTCAGGGGAGACCTCATTGCACTGTACAACCTCCTGAAGGGAGGCTGTGGTGAAGAGGGATCTGGCCTCTTTTCCCAGGCAACGAGCAGGACATGGGGCAATGGCCGCAAGTTATATCAGAGGAGGTTCAGGTTGGACATAAGGAAGAACTTCTTCTCTCAGAGAGTAGTCAGGCACTGGAATGGCCTGCCCAGGGAGGTGGTGGAGTCACAGTCCCTGGCAGTGTTCAAGACGCGTCTGGATGACGTGCTGCGTGATATGGTTTAGTACTAGTGGTGGCAATAGTGATGAGGAGACGGTTGGACTGGATGATCTTATAGGTTGTTTCCAACCTTGTGATTCTTGTGATTCTTGTGATTCTTGTGATGTCCTGGTGTAAGAGCAAGGTAAACAAGGCCAACAGATATTTTTCCTCCTCTCTAAGGAGCAAGAATGTGTTAGACTTTCATCACATGATGGACAGAGATATGATATTGTGTTGAATGAAGCAACTTCTGTTTTAGACCAGGGAAGAGAGGCAATTATAGGCCAGTCAGCCTCACCTCTGTCCCTGGAAAGGTGATGGAACAGCTTGTACTGGATGTCATCTCCAGACAACTGGAAGAAGAGGAGGTTATCAGGAGTAGTCAGCACGGGTTCACAAGGGGGAGGTTGTGCTTGACCAACCTGGTAGCCTTCTATTATGTAGTCTCTGGCTGGGTGGATGGGGGGAGAGCAGTGGATGTAGTCTACCTTGATTTCAGCAAGGCATTTGATACTGTCCCCCACGACATCCTTATAACAAAGCTGAGGAAGTGTGGGATAGATGAGTGGACAGTGAGGTGGGTTGAGAACTGGCTGACTGGCAGAGCACAGAGGATCGTTGTTGGTGGTGCAGAGTCCGGTTGGAGGCCTGTAACTAGCTGTGTTCCTCAGGGGTCGGTGCTGGGTCCAGTCTTGTTCAACATCTTCATCAATGATCTTGATGAGGGGATAGTGGCGGCCCTCAGCAAGTTTGCTGATGATACCAAGTTGGGAGGATTGGCTGACACGCCTGAAGGCTGTGTTGCCACTCAGCAAGACCTGGACAGGCTGGAGAGCTAGGCAAAAAAAAAAAAAACAGATGAGGTTTAACAAAAGCAAGTGTAGAGTCTTGCATCTGAGGAGGAATAATTCCATGCACCAGTACAGGTTGGGGGATGAGCTGCTGGAGGGGAGCTCTGCGGAGAGGGACCTGGGTGTCCTGGTGGATGACAGGTTGGCCATGAGCCAGCAGTGTGCCCTTGTGGCCAAGAGGTCCAATGGCATCCTGGGGTGCATTAAAAAGAGTGTGGCCAGCAGGTCGAGGGAGGTGATCCTCCCCCTCTACTCTGCCTTGGTAAGGCCTCATCTGGAGCGCTGCGTCCAGTTCTGGGCTCCCCAGTACAAAAAAGACAGGGATCTCTTGGAAAGAGTCCAGCGGAGGGCCACAAAGATGGTGAAGGGCCTGGAGCATCTCCTATGAAGAAAGGCTGAGTGAACTGGGTCTGTTCAGCCTTGAGAAAAGAAGACTGAGAGGGGACCTGATCCAGGTCTATAAATATCTGAGGTGTGGGGGGCAGAATGGCGAGGCCGGACTCTTTTCAGTGGTGAGTGGAGACAGGACAAGGGGAAACGGCAGGAAACTGCAGCATAGGAAGTTCTGCACAAATGTGAACAAGAACTTCTTTACAGTGAGGTGACGGAGCGCTGGAACAGGCTGCCCAGGGAGGTGGTGGAGTCTCCTTCTCTGGAGATGTTCTAGACCTGCCTGGATGCCTACCTGTGCGACCTGCTGTAGAGAACCTGCTTTGGCAGGGGGGTTGGACTCGATGATCTCTGGAGGTCCCTTCCAACCCCTGCAATTCTGTGATTCTGTGATTCTGTGATTCTGTGATTCTGTGAAGAGAGCAAACAACTGTTTTCAGAGCTGGTGAGAAGAAAAGAAAAACACTAAAAAGTTGAAGCTGACAAAAGCAATGATTTTTTTTCAGTCGGCATAATCAGATAGAGACTGCTTCAGGGCTCTGTTCTGTTCTTCTGAGGAAAACGCATAGCATTCATGATCTGGAACAGATCCCAAAGGCCAGACAGAGCAGCAGCAGATCCTCTGATTCCTCCTTTTTATGTTTGTTGATCCATGAGTGTTAGTGTTGATCTTATAACTGTTAATTGTATCCATATTTGTGCACCAGTCAGAAGCTTATCATTCCTAACATGCTCTCTAAATCTAGTTCTGCTTTTTTTTTTTTTTTTTTTTTTTTTTTTTTTTTTGTATGTGTGTGTGGTCTATTCTGGTTGCCTTTGTGTAGTAGTAGACTCTGCAGATTTCTCTTTTTCTGCATATGTTATTACCTCATGGACCAGTTTCTCCTTGCAAAACTTTTGCCAAACATATGATGTATATATGAGGCTTATGGCAGCAGGGATGTATAGCCCTACAGCTAAGGCTAAAATAATCTGTAAATGTTTATGGAAAATACTTACTAAGGCAAAGTGGTTTTGAATAAAATGTGTATAATGAACTGTAGATGGAATATATTTCATGTGATTGAATCTTTTCTGTGTTTACACAAAAATGTTCTTCTTTTGAAAACTTTCAATCATATGATTTTGGTTTTTACCTTTCCTCCATTAACAACAACAACAAAAAAGGACAACACCTATTTCTTAATCTCATGTAGGACAAATGGTCAAATTATAACGATGGAAATAGGGAATGGAGCCGGATTTTTCAGTCTTGTAAGACATATTACATGATAGAGATTTTATTTGATCACTCTGCAGTGGTTGAGGGTGAGGAGGAAACTATTGCATGCTTGAGACTCTTCCCATCAAAACCTGATAGGTATCCATAATGTCTGGGCTAGAGAGCAGAATAAATCCCCCCACGATTCAGATGGAAATGCACTACTCTACCTGGACTATCACATGTTCATAGGGCCAGAAGAGATCTCACTCAGGGTGTTGAGGGAGCTGGAAGGCATGATTGCCAAGCCACTTTCCATGACTTATCAGTGATTCTGATCAATGAAAAAGATTCCAGATGACTGACTGCTTGCTAATGTGATGCTCATCTGTGAGAGCTGTCATACGGAGGGTCTGGGGAACTACAGGCCTGTCAGCCTGACCTTGGTGCCAGGGAAAACTATGGAACTTATGGAACACTTATCTTGAGTGAGATCACATGGCATATGTAGAACAGATGAAGGATCGAACCTAGCCAGCATGAGATCATAAAAAGCAGATCCTTCCTGATCAACCTGATCTCTGCCTATAACCAGAAGCCATGCTTGGGGGATGAGGGAAAGGCAAGTGGTGAAGTCTACCTAAACTTCAGAAAAGCCTTTAATACTGTCTCTCACAATATTATCCTCAGAAACTGGCAGCCTGTGTCTTGGAGAGATATATTCTTTAACAAGTAAAGAGCTGGCTAAATGGCCAGGTTGACAGGGTGGTGGTGAATGGAGTTAAATCCAGTTGGCATCCAGTCATGAGATATATTCCTTAGGGATCAGCACTGGGGACAGCCCTGTTCAGTATCTTTATTGATGATCTGGATGGGGAGACTGAGTGCACCCTCAGTGAGTAAGCAGGTGACACTAAGCTGAGAGAAAGTGTCAATCTATCTGGGAACATGAAAGCCATTAGAAGACATTTGGAAATGTTAAATTGATGGTCTGAGGACAATGCAATGAAGTTCAACAAGATCAGGTGCTTTGATCACAACAACCTCATGCAACTCTACAGACCTGGCACAGAGTAGCTAGCAAGCTATGCAGAGGACATGGATCTGAGCATGTTGGTCAATACTTGGCTGAAAATACGCCAGAAGTATGCCCAAATGGCCAAGAATTTCAATAGCATTCTGGCTTGTATCAGAAATAGTATAGCCAGCAAGACCAGAGAGATGATTTTCTCCCGTAGTCTGATGTGGTAAGCCTGAACCTTGAGTTCTGTACAAATTACTCTACAAGAAAGACATTAAGAACTGTGAGCATCTCCAGAGAAAGGCAGATAAGATGGTGAAGATTCTGGAACTCAAGTCTCATGTGGAGCTGCTGAGGGAACTGGGGTTTTTTTGGAGGAGGCTCAGAGGAGGCTTTATAGGTCTCTACTACTTCCTGAAAGACACTGTATTGAGATGAGTACTGGCCTTCTCTCCCAGATAACTAATGATAGAACTAGAAGGAATAGCCTCAAGTTGCATCATGAGTGGTTCTGATTGGATATTAGGAAGAATCTCTTCACAGAAAGAGTGGTCAGACATTGGAATAGGGTGCACAGGGAAGTGGTAGAACCATTGTCCCTGGACGTGTTCAAGAAACATGTAGATGTACATAGAAGCATTATTTAATGGGAAACATTAGCAGTAGATAGAGAGTTGGACTAGATGATCTTAGAAGTCTTTTCCAATCTTAATGATTCTGAGTCTATGATTCTATGATCTACTTTTCTTTGTGATGTTAGCATCACAAGAAACTTAGCAACATTAACTCAACATTATGGCCTGTGGGTAGCAACCAGTTCTTAACATCATTATGCTTTGCTGTGGGAAACTGCCTTTAGGTCCTTACAGTGGTAGTGACTATGATCATTAAGCTTGGGTTAGCCTGTGGAAGGAATGGAGTGACTGTTGTAGATATGTCATCAGCAAGAAAGTTCTCCATAATGTGGAAGTTTGTGGTGGGAAAATTTCAACCAAAAAGAGCCCTGGGAGAGACTGACAAATCTAAAGGAAACCATCAAACCTCAATGCACTGCCAGTCATTGCATAAGGAAGGGGAAAGAAGTTCTACATTTCACCAGTGAGTGTCAGAAATGGGAACTGACTGAAACAGAGAAAGGATTTACTCAATTTCCTCATTTACTTGTTAATAATTCACCAGCTGTGACAGTGGCAATTAAGCACCAGACTAGATTTTTCTGTCCTTTCATCTTTCAGCCTGGAATGATAGACTTTGTCTAATCCATTCCTAGAGATCTTCTGTCTAAGCTTCATTTTTCTTTCTCCCTTCCATTCACTGCAGTTGTATTCCCACCTTTCAATTACATTCAGTTCTTCACAGCTACTTTTCCCAGTGACATACTATTACAGCTGTACTATTTTCCAATGCAATCCTCCTAAAACTTTCCTGAAATCATCACCCACTTTGTTGCAGTAAAAGTATTCCTTACTCTATTTGGCTTTTGACCTTCCCGTATCTCTCTGGCTAGCTTATGTGTAAGATTCATCTTCTCCATGCCACTGTACACACCAGAAATCACACTCTGTATTTCCCCTCTTCACATTACTTGTCTTCCTTAACATATTGCTTCCTGGAATCCCTTCTCATCAGCTTAACAGA
Source organism: Centrocercus urophasianus (assembly GCF_019232065.1). Lineage (NCBI taxonomy): Eukaryota > Metazoa > Chordata > Aves > Galliformes > Phasianidae > Centrocercus > Centrocercus urophasianus. The sequence continues at coordinate 5,471,714 of NW_024884922.1, read as the reverse complement.
GTGCTATTTTATGAACCCGTCTTTTGAAGGAGAGGCTGTTCTTCTGAGTCTGCACACAGAGATGGCATCCATTTCACCTTTTCTTTGCAAAGATAAAAGCGGGCATCGTATAGTAATAAGGAGGTGCACTGCAAATGCAATACATTTGCTGTACTCCATGTAATGGGTTCTGCAGACCTTATGTGATGATCAGTTTTTAACTGTTAGCTCACAAGCAGTGATTTTAGCCATATATGCAGTATTATTTGTATAACAAAAAATAACTTGGGGGATATAGAGAAGAGCTTGAGGGTGGACAAAAACTGAGCATAAGCAGACAATACACATTTGTAGCCTATACAAGTAATTATATCATGTACTGCATCAGGAGAAGCATGTCTAACATGTTGAAGGATGTGATTGTTCCTCTCCTCTCTTGTGATAACCTACGTGCAATACATACTTTTAATTTTCATATATATTTCATATAAATTTGTTGCTAATAGCAACTAGACTTTCTTCTCCTGGTGGAGAAAAAATAATGCTGACTTTCCCCTAATTTAAGTGAAACTGGACAGCAACAGATTCAGGAATTGCCTATTTTAATTTTCCAGGACAGGATCTTCCTGTCTCGGTATTTATACAACAACTACCACTATGGTATCTAACTCCTCTATTGATTTATTAAAGTGCACTCATAAAGCTCTCTGCATTTTTTTCCTTGCTCTGTTATTTTATGTGGTGTTATTGTGGGAAAGCAAGGTCAATGAAAGAATGTTTTACATTTTGTTCTGAAAGTGCTGAGGCTTACAGTCATTTTGATATGTTCCAGAAGCAAATATCACAACGTGGAGCAGTAGCCAAGAAACTTCTGTCTCCTGCTTCCATGAGTTTTTCTGTAGCTGTTGTTTGTGCAGAACAAAAATCCTCTGTATGATATTTCCAATAATGCAGGTACATTGAACTGGGATTTTTGGAAATTGTGAAGAAAAAATTTAAATTTGTCTTAGAAGTCAACAGAGCTGGCTTAAATGTTGGTTTGCTATTAGCAGTTATTTGCTCATCAGGTGGACCTGTGGACCTGTGATGTCCATCAGCTAGAGGGTATGTTTTATATCATAAATTTGGCAGTTGCTTGCCTACTCACATTTCAATATAGTTACCAATGCCAGGAGGTAAGAGAGTGGATAAGCAGATGTGTCATTCTTTGAAGATACAGCCAGAACTCACAAGGTGAAGTGCAACATTACCTTGGTTGAGTTTGAGACACACACTCTGAGTGCTCACAGTGCGCATGTAGAGCTGAGGAAGCACCTTCTCTTCAGGTATGTGAATACGTGTAATTGTAGGAGATTTTTGAGGTTCACACATGGTCATGATTAAACAGTACAAAATTCCCTTTGACATGCAAGGCTGTTTTGTACGGACAGGAGCAGTAGAACTAGGTCATACTGACTATTTCCCAGAAAAGTGCTTGCTTAATAAAAAAATAAACTTCTGACATTGAAAATCCATAAATGTATTTGGACATTAAATATATATATATATATATAAACTAATAATAATAATAAATATTAAAAAAAAAACTGGCATCTGTGAAAAACAATATATTGGTAAATGAAAACTTTTATAAGAAAAAATATACCAATGCCTTTTTTTTTTTTTTTTTTATTTTTTTTTAATATACATTAAGTCAGCCAATACTTGGTTCATCACTGTGCTGCTCTGATGCTAGAACAAACATAAATGTAATCAAACCCAGGTCTCTTTCTGTCTTTTTCTTTTCCATTCTGACCAACACATTTTAATTCAGTCCATATGAATGAAATTCAACCATTAATTTTATGTAACTTGATCTATGCCACGGAATAAATAATACAGCATCAGTTGCCAAATTAGAATGGTCTAACTGAAATAGATATGCGCATTTAGTGAAGCCAAGGCATAATTTTCTTGAACCAATATTAGTACTGCAGCCAACACATGTGATTTTAAGCCCAAAGTACATTTGTATATGGGATTTTATAATGTAAATGTATATAGCTTTTTCCAAACCATTGTATACTCAGTAAAATCCATCAGCTTCCTTAGGGTCAGCTGACATAGCACTGCTTAATGTTATTTTTCCTCTTTTTGTTTTCATATTTAATGAATTTCTTCCAAAATTTGCTAGGTTTGATTTGTTTTGTTTCTGGCAGAAACATATTCAAAAGCAGAATTTTTCACTGTGATTCCTAGTTCACTGTTCCATTCCTCAGTTGCAGGCCAATGTTATAACTACATTTGGACAGAAAGACAAATTTCCAGTAAATACAATTATTTTGCAATCCTCTCCATGTTTAGGATTTGTGCATTCTGAAGTAAGCATGGAATCAGACCACAAAAAGGAATAGTTACTGGTAAGGAAACTTGGAGACAAATCTACCTGATCTGGACAAAGCAGGAGAACTTATTTTCAGCAGTGGTGTGCATAAATAAATATGAATAAATATGCCATTACTTCCCTTGAATTCACTACTCCAGAAAAGTATTTTTATCATTTCCCCTTTCAGCTTCTGTAAACAGAGTTCTATTATTTCATTCCTAACAAATTCTGACACTATGAGAAAAAACTTCGGGTAGAACTGTTTTGGTATAATTAATCAGCTGCTTGTTCTACCGAACCTTCTGCAAAAATTCAGTGAAGTTAAATATGGATCCTCTCATGATTCTGAACAGCTTTGCCTCATCCCTCCAGTTTTGATATTACAGCACAGGTGGTTTATGGCTAAAAGAAAGTCCCATCCAGCAGAGCATAAAAATACATATTTCAGGTATTAAACAATACTACACATTTCACTTTATTTTGAATGTTTAGGAACTTTTGCTTCTAGGTTGTAAAACCTGCTAATATTTCTTATAAATCACATTTGAAAAGAATGATAAAAGGGATATTTAACTTCATATTTAACATAATAAAATAAAAATCTTTTGTAGAGTTTAAAATTTTGCAGCTGACAGATGTGTTGTTCCTGTCCTGTCACTGGATACTATTGAAAAGAGCCTGGCCCATAAACTTGACACCCACTCTTCAGATATTCATAAGAATTGATACAATCGCCTCTCATCCTTCTCTTCTCCAGGCTGAACAGCTCCAGATTACTCACCCTTTCTTCACAAAGGAAATGCACCAAGCCCCTAATCGGTTTTGTAGCCATCTCCTGGACTCTCTCCAGCAGTTCCCTGCCTTTCTGTAACAGGGAAGACCAGAACTGAACACAATACTCCAGATACGGCCTCACTAGGGCAGAGTAGAGGGGGAAGATCGCCTTTCTTTACTGCTGACCACGTTTTAAGGTATCTCAAAATATCGTTGGCGTTCTTGGCCAAAAGGACAAACTACTAGCTTATAGCCAACCTGTTTTTCACCATGACAACCACATAATCTTCCATATCACTCCCTTCCAGCAGGTCTTCCCCTAACCTGTACTAAATAATGTATTTGCTCCTCCCCAGTGGTATGAGTCATCCAGTTCTCAATACACCTCACTGTCCACTCATCTATCCCATGCTTCTTACCTGAAAGAATGTTATTGGAAAGTGTCAAAAGTTTTGCTGAAGTCAAGATAAAAAAAACATTGACTGCTCTCCCTTCATCTACACAGGCAGACATGGCATTGGTTAAGCATAGTTTCTACTTGGTGACTCCATGTTGACTATTCATGATGACCTCTTCCTTGGAGGTTATATCCAGAATAAGTTATACCATCACCTTCCCAGGAATGGAGGTGAGGTTGCCCATTTCCTTCTTACCCTAGTTGAAGACAAGAGTGACACTGGCTTTTATCTAACCTACAAGAACTTCTTCCATTCTCCAAGACCTTTCAGATATGATAGAGAGTGCTTTGTCAATCACTTCTGCCAGCTCCCGCAGCACTCACGGGTGCATCCCATTAGGGCCCATGGATTTGCATGCATCTGGAACGGCTGGATGAACTTTGACCTATTCCTCCTCTTCTGAAGTGCTTGAATTCAACCAAATTTTCCAACCATTCTCACTTTACAATGTTCTAACCCACTGGATGATTTCAAGCAGATTCTTGAGGAGTTCAGAATTGGGTGTTTGTTTTCCAGCAAATGTCACACTAATTGAAATCTCCATATGAACCAGTTCCCCTATCCTGCAGCTATTTTCAGCTGTCTGTAGAAGTTCTTATCCACTTCCTTCTCCTGATCCAGTACTAAACAACCACAGCAGTGTCATTTGTATCATTCTGTCCCTTAATTCTTAACCATAAGCTCTCCCCTTGTTCATCATTCATCCCTAAGCAGAGCTCAATACATTCTGGTTGTTCTCTCACATGAAGAACAACTATACTACCTCACCCTCTGGTCTGTCTTTCCAAAAAAGTACATAGCCATCCATGATAGCATTTCAGCCATGAGAGATCACCACGTCTCTGTGGTTGTGATGAGAACATGGCCCTTTGACTCCATATAAATCTCTAATTCTTCATGTTCATTTCGCATGCCAGTGTGTTGGTATGCAGGCTCTTCAGGGAAGAAAAAGAGCATCGGATACAGGTTTCCCTAGAGGGATGCAAGAGGATTCCCCAAAACTATACACACCCTTGAGTTGACTAGCTTTCTGGTTCATGTAACAGAATGCAGCTAAGGAACATTTGTCACTCTTTTGAATCACCTGGCTTTTAGTTCTCTCAAATTCTTTAGTTTTCAGGAAATAACAGATTTCTTAACTGTTCTTAATATTGCAAGACTGACGCTACTGGGACTATGTTAGTATGCATCATATGAGGATCTGGCCTCAAATTAACTATTGAAGACAGGAGGGCAAGCGGTAATAGGACAAACCTACATTAAAAAAAAGGACATTTGTTTCTTATGAAATCAGTTCACAGTCATGAAAACCCCTTGAAATTAATAGAAACTAATTGAAAGTAATGGGGAATTACCTGAAAATGCAGCACAAGTAGATGGAATTAATTGAAGATCATTGATAGTGACAGGAATTAATAAAAAATGGAAACAAATTAGGCTTAATTGAAATTTATTGAAATTGAATTAAACTCAATAACTCAAAACCTATTAAATTTAATAGAATCTAATTGGTATTAATTTTATGCAATGTTTAATAGTAATATACCATTCTTAAAAGGAATTTTTATGAGATATTTTATTTGTAAAACCCTATTTTTTATAATAGTAAAAATACGTTTTAAAAAAATTAACCAGAGTATAGAAACTATAGGCGCCTTTTGAAATAGTTAAGTAAGTGGCATATGATACTTCCAACAATTAGTAAGATGCCTTGTAGATTTCATGTTGTGGTTGAAACTCTTATTAGAGTTTAATGTGAACATTCTACTTGTTAAGATGTTGACTTTGATTTGGTATATAAACCCATGACCATTCATATGGTCATTTGGTATATAAAACCATGACCATTCATATACTGAATTCAGAATCTTTACCTCCAACTATAAAGTGTTTTTTTTTTGTATTTTTATTTTTTTTTAATTTAATTTTATTTTATTTTATTTTATTTTAATCCTATGAAACTCCTGCAGATTTAATTCTGTTGTATCACTAGTGTATCTGTTTTCACCTCCCTCAACTTTGTCAGTTGAGATGTCTAAATACTTTCACGATTAAGCTCATTAATGGATGTATTCAACTCAGTGATTTAATTATGCTTCCAGTGGTGGCCTTTTTGCAGTAATTTGCAGGAAGCTGAAAAACAAAGTGAGTGTTTTACTCCACTGATGATGTGGTCCCCTTATTTCAAGAACGTGGAAGATAAGGGCTTTAAAGAAGAAAACTATAGAAGAAAATATGTTTTAATAATTTTCATATTCAAAAGAGACAATTTATGGTATATTTACAGTACAGGAAATTATGTTCTTGTAATGATGAAACAGAGCATAACTTCGGATAAATGCAAGCTTTAACTTCCAATTTTGTGCTTCTTTTGAACATGGATATACTCTTTGATGCAAATATCAGAGAGGTTAGATTTTGAAAAAAATCAAGTAAATAACTATAAATAGTCACTGTCAATAGATATGAATGCCTAATTAAATGCCTGCAGCTATTAATAGTGCAAAAAAATCTTTCTTTTACTACTTACATATGAGCAAAATTCTACTGTTTGTACACATATAACAATTTCCCGGAACAAAAAGAGCAAAAGTAACACAACTGAAATGTTCTGCTTTATGCTCCATTCTTACTGAGAGCTACACAACTAATGAGGTTCAAACCTACTTTTAGGAGTCAGCTAAGTTGGGATTCAGTTTATAAATATGATACAGGTTAGGAGACTGAATATGAATTTGTGTACAATTATTTGGAAATGTTCATGTTGTACTGTTCCTTTCTGTAGTCATTGGAAGTCTAGCTGCTGTAGTTGATGGTTCTTAGAGTTGTTCACTTGACTGAATACAGATGTCTATTTCAGATCACATTGATTAGATCTCTAAACTACATGGAATACTTTAGAACTTGATTCTATCTCCCACACACAACAGCTACAACCATTCAAAATGCATCTGAGATCCAACTGACAGACATTACACAGGATCTATAGGAGACTGTGATTAAAAGTAGATCACAACTCATGCTCTAAAGCAGCTCATAGGGTACTTGTTGCTTTAGTTGAAGCTACTGCATTGTAACCTTGACAATAACAGAAGTTTAAATGTCTAAGTCGTATTCATAAATCTATGTGCTGTTATCTGAATACCTTATCCAACAAGCTGAATTCTTTCTCTAGTTGGACTTCAAAGCTAAAATGAGAATAGAGGATACTCTATGTATTCCATAAATGGTTTGTACTTTGCAATCATTGTCCTGGTTGGAATAGAGACAATTTTTTCTTATAGTACTTAGTATGATGCTGTGCTTTGGTGTTAGGAGAAGAACAGTGTCAATAATGCACTGATGGTTTTAGAGCAAGGATGTTTCTGTTTCTGAGCTTTTCATACTGTCCTGCCAGTGAGGGGGATTGAAAGGACCAGTACAGCTGACCTAGACTGACCAAATGGGTATTCCATAGCATACAACATCATCTGAATAAAGGTTTAAACTGATGGGGAGTTGGCTGGATGCACAGTTGATTCTGAAGGACTAGCTGTGCATTAGTTAGTGAGTGGTGAGCAATTGCTTGTGTATTGCTTGTTCTGTGTACGTATACAGATACGTTGCTGTGGTACTTGTAACTGGCAGTGTATTATTTTAAATCTCTGACGCCATCCAGGAACTAGGCAGAGATGCCTGTAAGTTTCCTGAAGTACAAATGGTTCTAGTACTACTTGTCAGGGAAGTTCTGATGGGAAACAAAACACACTGTGAGGCTCTGGAGAGAGCAGTGAAATGCACCTCAGGAGTGAAATGTGAAGCTGAAATACTTCTATCCCCATTTGTCACTGTGAGTGAGTTAATGGCCTGCTCTATCTGATGCACTGTAGCAGACAAGCCTCTTTGATTTACTGATTATCCGGGTGATTTCAAACCACATACACTGCTAGGTAACGCTATGGATTCTCTCTCCCCCTTCCAGCCTATTTATCCACTTCTGCCTTCCTGCTGAGACATGATTTCATTTGATTAACTACTTGAGTTTAATTGCAAAATGGAAACAGAGACTTAAGACATACTCCATTTCAGCTGAGAGAGTACACCAAGGAACTTCTGGTGAGAGTTAATTTCTATGTTGTCTGCTTTCTACTTCAGCTAAAAACATGTAGAGTGTCAGAAGAATAGGACAAAAAAGAGAATCCTTGGAGGATTTAATTCAGTTTGGACAACCATTCTAGTGCTTCCCACACTACAACCTGTGACTGCTGTCCCTTATATTTTTCCTCTGGAAAGAAAATCATCACTCTCATAACGTCCATCACAAGGGCTGATCTCAGACACTTTCTCTGCATTCCCTTCTCTAAAACAAACAAGCCCAGCTACTTCTTTTTTGCAGATCATGTAACTCAGGACCATTGACTATCTTGATCACACTCCATTAAACCTGCTCTAACTTTTCACCATATGAGGAATCCCAAACAGCTCATAATACTTGAAATGTTGATAAGCTTAGTCGTTAGACTAAGGCTTAACTTTAGAGGACTTTGAAGAAAAAAAGAGAAAAAGAATTCTTAACAATAAAAGACTAGGGGATAGTAGAAGAGACCTCTGAATGTAACAGATGCCATAAAACAGTCGAAATTGATTTTACACAAAATTAACTAAATAAGAGATAAATATGTATTCTAAATGCTGTTGGTAGAGCAGAACTTAATTTCTTTTCTTCATGCTTTATGGGAAATAAATAAATAAATAAACAAACAAATAAACAAATAGATAAATAACAAACAATAGTAGCAACTTTATTAAATGTTTTGGATTCCAGTCACAAATCTATAAAGACATTTTGGAGGAGGAAGAAACCTCAAAATAAGGATGATGCAAGTGCTAAATCACCTAGAAATATGCATTCAAATAGCCTTCTGAGTTATGAAAGCATGCTAGAATGCTTCTCAGTCCTGTCTGATTTTTTTACAAAATGGTTTTGATTGTCCAAGGAGATTTCTGAGGAGATGGGTTAACTCCTGCAAAGAGCTCTGCTCATTTGAAATAGCTGCTTAGATATTCTGAAGTGTCATATCATATCCTAGCATGAAAGTACACTTTTGCCCTTTCTTATAAATCTTGGATTTCATTATAACACAGCTCAGTGTTAGTCAGTTTCAGCTTTTTCCTCCTCCTTCTTCTTCTTTTAATTGCATTTATTTATTTATATAGTGATAATGGCATCCTTGGGGGTATTGTATAGGCAAGACACGTATCCTGGACTCCCACTTTCCCCAAGAGTGCAATTGCCTTGCAGTAATTATAAGATGTCGTATGTTATTATGAAGGTGCCTTATTGCTCAAGCACATCAGGGATATCTGATAATGTAATTACTTCACCTTATAAAACTATCATAAATCAAACATGGGAGACTTTTTTTTTTTTTTTCTTTTTTCTTTTTTTTTTCCATTGTAAAGCTGTTTGAAGAATTATTACATTGCATGGAAGGAACAGGCACGTTACGGCTAGTGTCATGTTCCCTTAGCTTATGGTAGGAAATGAGAATATTAAAATAAAATATTTAACATAAATGATTAAATAAAATGGATTCAGAAAGTGTGGCTCTTTATTAAAGGTTTAGAAGAACAGGTTAACATCTGAAGGTGCTGCGTATTTTTGTCTTCTAAGGCAGGAATAACAACTTCAGATCTGCTGCTGCTTCTTTTTATTTTCTGTCCTTTCCTTTCTTCCTTCTTTCCAGCTTTCCCAAGTGCAGTCAAACAGTTATAAAAGCAAATCAATAAGCACTTGAAACATTGGCCATTGTACAAAGAATTGTGCTTCTATTGGTCATCACTTTAATAACATCTAATGATTATTTCTCCCTCTTTCAGCCTCTAAGGTTTCCTGGCACTTTATTGATTTAGAGCTTGTGACAGAGTTCTGATTATAATTAAAAATCATCAATGGCCAAACAGAAAGCAATTCTACTTAGCAATAAACTGAATGGGTAATCACGAGGTCAGATGGTGAAACCACAAAATATTTCCAATAGTACCAGGTGAAGAATAATTGCAAGTTGCTTGATGAATTCCAATTCAGTAGGGCTTTACTGAATTTTAGACAAAGGCTTTTGTGCTCCTAGAAAATAACCAGGGCTACTGGTCTAAAACAAACCCTTTCACACTTAGGGTTCTTAAATCGCCTCAGTGGACCAAATTTCTGAGATTTCTGGCCTGAAGGTGGCAACACACTCCTCGAGGATTCATTTGAGGAATACAAGGAATCCAATCCTTCATCTTATCAGATCTAATGACATAGAGAACAAGTCTATAAAACAGGGGAAAGAGTGGTAGTTCCTCATAGCAGACATGTTTCTGGGGGCATAATAAAGATTACTTTCTTTGACATCAGTTCAACGTTCACATAGTGGCTGTATATAATTGTGCACATTATGGAAAAATAATTTTATTTCCTGAGGTAGCAGTGTAACATGACTGCTATGAAACCCTTCAGTGGATATAAGATTTAGTTATATAGAGGTAGGGAGAAAGATTACATGGTTGCTGTTTGATAGTCTTTGGATTTGGAACACAAACATCTTCAGATGGGCTCTGACAAAGTTCAGCTTCAAATTTTATTGATGAAGTTAACCAACATCATTCCATTATTAAAAAAAAAAAAAAAAACAAAAGCAAAAACAACAAAAAAAGGAAACACCGCAGTTTAAGGAGAAGGATTGTTGATGAATAGACTAAAGACCTGAACTATTTTTCTTGTAGCTTCTGCCTTATTATCTTACATCTTCTTCTTCCCTGTTAACAATATCCGGTAAGTAATTTAAGAAGATAAAATCTAGACATCCTAACGTATAATAAAACTTTTATACCAAACAATTACTTTTCTTTCAAACATTTCAGAGGCTGAATTTTTTTAGTTGAAAGATGCAAATATTTCCTGTCCTTTCATTCAGAGCTATAAATCAGCTTCCACCAGCTGATTTATATGATGCACTGAGGGATGCTAAAGGGCTTCAGGTTTGTTGTAATATGCTGAAAAACCTCTATGTTCCTCCTGGTCATTATAATTTAATTATCCTCAATTGTGAAACAAACATGAAGGAAGATGATGCTTTTAACTTTACGACACGACTTTGGTCCCGCATATTCTAAATAGTTTGGAGGATGTACTAGGTAACTCTGGAGAGCCATACTGAGTATGTACTATTTTTCACACAATATATGCAGCTACCTCTGGGAAATCAGGTTGAGTGCATTGATCTGAATCACTCTTCAAACCAGCAACTTTCTGTAGACATAAAGTTTGTGTTTCAGCTTAGAGCTGCAAAACACAGTTTCTTAAAAGGTAGGATGGTGGTATTCTATTTCGAGGAAGGACTAAACATAGAGTTCAGGATGAGTCTAAAGCCAACTTTGTGAATTATTTACTTTGCTATTTTCAGGTACATAAAAAGAAGACAGTAGCCTGCTTAATTTTAGGTTACTCCATTCTCATTTTTTACTACATGCTGTCTGAAATCAATGGTCTGATATACCTTATGCTTTCAAAATGCATTTCATCTACGCTTGATATCCTGCTCATCAGGAATGCAACAGACTTAACCCAGAGTTAACTTGTACAAACAGTCCAGGTGAAGAGAATCCCTGATCTTGCAGCCTCAGCATGTTGGAATTATAAAAAGTTTTACATTATAGCAATAATAATAAAATAAATCAGTCGATAAATATGCCCCTGGAAGGTGCAGCTTCTTGACAGGATGCCTAGTTACCCTTTTCCATTGTTATTTGCATATATGAAAATGCAATCATTTTCTGTTTTCTCTTGTTTTTGCACAATCAGCTGATTACCTTTTTTCTTTTCTAGACTGCTTAATACAATTAGGTAATAAAGAACACTACATTTCTTTGCTATCGTAGCACTTTGGAAGTGCTTCACTAATGGATTTTAGTTCTGGTAACTGGCATATGTGCGTGTATGTGTGTATCTCAGCTTGAAATCTGCCTTCAGGGGACTCCTCTTTGTCCAGGCAAGGGGTAGAAGGAGCAATGTGAGAGTGCTTCCTCTCAAATAGTTGCTGCACTCTGCTGGTCAGCCTTGACATGCCACATAAATCTTGCATTTTCTCTGGAAGGTGTAGCAGAAGGGGCTCTGTGCAAAGGCACAGGTGGTATAGAGAGAGCAGCATTGGCTCTTCCCTGTGTATATTATCAAGAATTTATGTGGCTTTCTGTAGAGTGATTTTTTTTTTTTTTTTTTTTAAGACAGCTGCAGATTCAGCTAGGAAGGCAGGTGCTCAGAGCCCTCCATGAAAAGAAAAAGGTTACCCCAAGAAATTATTATTCAGGCAGAGCAATGTGGCTATATCAGTTGAGAATGTGGTTACCAACTTCCCTCTCTCTCACACACATTCACACACACACACCAAAAAAAAAAAAAAAAAAAAAAAAAAAAAAAAAAGAGTGGCGGTAGGGTTGTATTTCCTCTATGTTTCTTTAACTGGGAGATAAAAACTGTTCAAGAAAGGAAAATAGCAACTAAACTAACCATCCAATCTCTCACTTCATTTACCAAAATAAATAGACTGAAAAATTAACTAGCTTAAAATCTTCCACAATGTAGACCTTATTGAGGTGTTATTTAGTTGTTTAGAAATTTCTTTCTTCATCTGATTCTACATTCTACTGCTCCTCTTATGTTTTACTTCAAATTAGGGAATGCTCATTGAATGCACTGGATTGCCTTCCTGTTACTTATGGAAAAACGGTAAGAAACTGTTGTAGAGTTTAAATGATAGCCAACACAGGCTCCTGCTGACTTGAACATGCTGCTGTGTACGCTGCGGAGTGAATGCAGGTATGCAGTGACTATTCCTCAAGAGACTTTGAAGTACTGAAGGATGCAAAGCAGTAATCTCTGATCTATTATATGCCAAGGCTGTATAGTCTTACACAGTGATACAAATTGTTGTCTACTATCTAGACTGAAGGTTTGGACATCTTTGCTTGCATCTTTTCCTCCTCTGTTCTGTGGAGGTCAGGCATGATTGAGTCAACATTTCTGAAGCTGCACATGTCCCATAGTACACCTGAAGTGATAAAGACAGCTAGAGACGTGCATCAAAGAGAGCATTTCTTTGCAGTTATCTTAGATAATTACATTGGGACTTGAGGAAGACTGTTAAGCGAAACAGACCTGGTTGGCCTGAAAGGGTCAAACAGGGAACATGCAGCCCCTCCTGAAAGGGAAGGACTGTCATGTGAGACTGGCAAGCATAAGCTACAGCTTCTTCGTTCCGTGACCAAGAGCAGAACATGTTCTGTGAATGCCTTTTGATCACTGTACTGATCATAATCCAAAAGAGTTAATTAAGTAATGATGTATAGCTGTCAGCTGCATGAATGTTATCTGATTTAGGTATTGTATACTTGCATAGCAAAAAGATATAAAACGCTTGTAACAACAATAAACTTTGCTTCTGTGCCACCAGAGCCTAAGCCCGTCTGTCCCAGGCGTCTTGAGCTGGTCTCCATCAGGGACTAACTTTGTGATGTTATTTTTATCCCCAAATTTCTGCTGTCTGTGTGTCAGAATATTGTTGTCTATACTCCAGCCCAGGTTAGAGAATCTTTTTCATGTCTGTTCTGAAATGAATGGAGGACTTGTCTTAGAAATTTTAAGATAGAAAACAGGATAATAAACATACAAGATATTTCTGAATTCCACTGCCATGTGTAGCACTGTGACTGCCTGATACAGTAAGGCATCATTGCAATATGTCTTTCTGTACTATGTAATACTCTGATTACAAAGTATTTGCTTGCAAAGTAGAATCTACCCTTGGTATAAAACAATTTTTAGTCACTCATCGGCATATCATGCTTTTTTTGCATATCTGTTCTTGCCAACTATGTAGAATGTCTCTGGAGGATGACACTTGCTGTTTTATTTAGTTTCAGGTATACTGATTCTCATGTGTCATAGGCAAGTGGGTTGCTCACTCTCAAGTTGTTGTAGTCAATAACATCAAATAACAGGCGTCATTTCTCTGAAGGAACAAAAATTTGTGCGGTTACTTTTGCATTGTTCAGCAAGTACTGCAAGAAAACAAATATTCTCTACGAATAAGTCAGTGACAAGTCAGCTCAAAAACAACAAACAGTGTAAGAACATACAGGGAAAGGAGGCAGAATGTAGTCTACAAGTTGAGCAAAGTGCTAACCCTGTCTAGCTTGAAGTCAGCTTGGCTCTACTTGAGTTTGTCTACTTATGAACCAACACAGCATCAAAGAGCAGATAAAAAAGTGACTTGAACATCCTGAGCTCTCAGCTTAGTTAGAAAGGCTACTGCACACCTTCTTTAGAGTCTCTTTTTTCTACTTCATTTTCTGGATGGTGGAAAGAATTGAGGATCTACAACCAAATTGTATGTCACAATAAATACCGAGCAATGAGTCTGACTCTGAATTCCCATGCTTCAAAGTCTCAACTTTGTTTTTTTTTTTCTCACTGGTGCTCACATATCTAAATTTTAATATAAAATTTAATTTGATTGTATGAGGAACATTAAATAGTAGGGCAATCAAATGTTGGAACAAGCCCAGGGAAGTACTAGAGTCATTGTTCTCAGGAGTGTTCAAGAAACATGGAGGTGTGGCATTTAGAGACATGATTTAGTTGGCATGGTGGTGATGATTTGACAGTTGCACTAAATGATATTAGAGATCTCTGCCAACCTTATGGTTCTATGATTCCATGAAGTGTGAAACAGAGGAACCATCCAACTGGAAATGAATGTCAAGCTGCAGATCAGGTGAGATATGGGAGAACACATTTTCCACCAAAAGGACAAGAATTCAGCATAATTACATGCACTTTCATTATTAAAACAAGGTAGTTGAGTCTATATGCCCATGTGTGCTGGTGTCACTTGAAATTAGAGGTGGGTCAAATTACCCATAAATAATCTGGCTGATCAGTGAACCACAGGAGCTGGCATTTCCCAGACACTGCAAATATTTTTTCCATTTACTTCACTTTTACTTTATTTAAAATAAATGGCTTGACATCTACAATGGGGTTATTGCAGACAGAAAAAAAATAAATAAAAAATAAAAAATTGCATGCTGTGTAAAGTCCTTTCCCCATGTCTCATAATGCCCTTTAGGATGATATGTTTTGATTGATATAAACTACTATGACAGACAGGAAGAAAAACATATTAGAATCTGAACAGGGTACATCATAGCTGATTGTTAACCCATTATTGTAATATATCATGTGAATACACAGTCTTGAAATTGCAGTGCATCCTTATGTATTTGAGCCTGAAATAACCCCACTGAAATCAGTGCAAATCTTTTTATTTCTGAGGGTGTTGAATTATACTCTAATGAAATTGTAAAATCCCTCCATTTGTTTAAAATATTCCCAGAAATAAGTCAAAAGAAGTTTCCCTAAACCCTTTTCAAAAAGCCTTATATGCCAAATAGATGAAGTCAAAACTCTGCACAGACACTTCCCTTTGTCATCTGTAGTAATAATATATTTGTGAATAATCCATAATTAAATGAGAAGAGCATAACATTAATTATTCCATGAGATTGTTAATCAGCAGGGTAT
The DNA here is from genome assembly GCF_019232065.1 of Centrocercus urophasianus. NCBI lineage: Eukaryota > Metazoa > Chordata > Aves > Galliformes > Phasianidae > Centrocercus > Centrocercus urophasianus. Next base: position 5,456,533 of record NW_024884922.1, on the reverse strand, counting down.
TCTGTGCCCTCCCCCTCCCCCTTCCTACTAGGTAACCTGTCAGGGTCTAATAATTGTAGCCATGAATGGGGTTGGGTTAAGGTCCCTGAGGAATGCCAATTCTCCTGTTCCATTAGTGAAAGCACATATAGATCATTTTCAGTACTAATCTAGGGCTAAAATCAATTATGTCTTCTTGTATTTAAAAATTAAATTGACTCACCATGGGAGTAGGATAAAGGGAAAAAAATACATTCCTCCTATTATGTGTAATTACAATTGTAAAACATTTTCCTTCAAAATGTAATTGCTGCCAATAGAGACTGAAGCTGGAGATCTTAAACTGTTTAGCTGACACACTTATTTGTCTTTCAGGTTTTTCCTTTGGATTATTTAATGTATTGAAGCACTCCTAAAGATTTCCCTGTTTTTAAGGAGTTTCAGAAGCAGCTCAGCAATTAAGAAAAAAATGAAAAGAAGACTGGGCAATGAATTGATTCTGTCATCTTATTAAAAACATAGGAAAAGTTGTTTATTCTTATAGTTGCTTTATTCTTTTAGATTGAAGAATGATCAAGCAAACATAATTCCAAAATTTTAGTTTTTCTAAAAGCTGTATAAACTGATGTATATCTAGCTTTTCTTTTCGTTTTCAAGTTCTTCTGAAATATTAAGGCATAGTTATTCAGTGCTGTGTAACATATTAGATCCACAAATAAAGACCAGGTCTTTGAAGGTCACCAATGAGTACTAGGCAAGAATACATTGAAAATCATATTGATCTACAGGAAGGTCATGTAAGATGTTGCTTAGATACTCAACTACTCAGGTGCTATTTAAGTCTGGGGTCAGGCTGCAACCCTGCAATACATTTTATTGGATGATTTTGGTGCTCAGGAGTCTTTTATATTGAGTATTAGCGCCAAGTCTGTGTATAAACCAAGTCTATATGCTAAAGAACAAGTTTCATGCAAAATAAGAAATTACTCACATGGAAATTGGGCTTGGAAATAGATCTTTGAAGAAATTGTCTGTAGTAACAACAGAAAAAACACCCATGTTTCCTGTCACACTACTCACATATTAAGACATTTCTTGTAAAAGATGTGTAAATCATCTATGTCTTCCACAAAATAACTGAAAAATAAGAATATGATATTGTGGAGAACTGCATCCGTATATTCACTGTCAACTTTCAAGCTTTCATTGTTTTTGCCCACTTTAGAACCCACTGAAAAATGGAATGAATTGCTTGCCAAAGCATATATAATAAATGTCTCTGCTTTGCATTTTGTTCCCTATTACACTATTAACCAAATCTAGCTTTGTGAAAGTTATGGGTATGAATGGTTTTCTGTATAGTTACAAACACTTTCTAGGATGATGGCTTCTGGACAGCTTATTACTCATGTGGTTTATTTACCATGTTTAGAACTAACCTTTGACCCTTGAATTCCATAACAATTGATTAGCCGTTTATTAAGATATTTAAGAATCCATTATTCATCCTCCATACATTATTTATAAATGTACTTCTAATTTGATGTATGACTGCTATATTTAGAGTACATAAATAAGTCAAGAAAGGCTAAGTCATGCAGTGTCCTAGCATTGATAAAGACTATATCCATAACCAAGTACAAATCCAATGGGAATTTTAGCCACGAGATTAAAAAAAAAAAAAATTAGTATTGAAATAATAACAAATTTGGCCTTGGCTCTTGAAAGCTAATCAGCAAAAATTTTTTATTTTTTATTTATTTTTTTTTTTTTCAGTTATAGAAGTCCTATCCCATCTCCCTAGCATTATAGAACACAATTGCATGATTTCAGTGAAATTATTTCTATGTTTCCCAAGCAATGGTAGCTACTATTTGTCCAAGCTTTTTTGGAACCAAGCTATGTTTTCTCACCAGGAAAAAATAATAATAATGATAATAATAAGCCAAATAAATAAATAAGTAACCCATTACTTCTGTTTAAGTATACCCATTTCCCTCTAGCTGCTCAGAACACAGGAAATCTAAGCCCCAAGAAGATTTCTATGCACCTGGAGTAAAAGAGATGATGTGGGTATAGGTCTTCATGAGGTTATTATGCAAACAGTCACCAGAAGAGACAAGGTCCTTACTCCTAGATAATCTAGGTCAAACCATGAGATATTCCAAAGATAAAAATCAAAACATTGAACTACATTGCACATTCCCTTCCCTTCCCTTCCCTTCCCTTCCCTTCCCTTCCCTTCCCTTCTCTTTTTCTTCCCCATGATATATGATATATACAGAAATGGTCTGTTGCCCTGAGACAAGACCTAAAAAAGATGCTCTCACAATACTCTTCGTCTCTGTCACACCAGTGCTGAAAAGTGAGAGTCTGTGCTGAGAATAATACTTGCTTTGGAATCACCAAGAATTGTCTGGTTTGTAATTTGAATAGTTTGTCTTTTGTTATAGAAGTGCAAGAGAAAACTGAACATTATCTGAGACATGATTCAAGGGCAAGAAAAGGTTACATTACTGATGAAAAAAAAAAAAAAGTGTTTCACATCACTGAATGATTAGACAGAATTAACAGGAAAAGTACTCTGGTGCAGAATATATCAAACACCAGAAACACTAATTTTTATATGACAGGATCTCAGATCATTGAATGAAAAGAGTGTTGGTGGGTTTAACAGTATGTATGCTGCAGTAAAAAATACGGCCTTATGATTACAAAACTTTTTTTTACGTAGTGATGCTCATTCCTTTGCAAAATTATTTTGGCTAATAGATTTTTCTATTAGGCCATGTTCCTGGGGCTGAAGTTGAGATGTCATTGTAAACAAGCAATCTCAAAAAAGAACACTCAAAATCATAAAGTAGCAAAGGTGTTGTGGAGCCCAACAGAAATAAGAAAACAGCATCATTTCTTTAAAAATCCAACTGTTTATAACAAAAGGTATAAAAAGTAAACATTTCTTATATAAAATATTGATGTTAGAAGGCACAACATATGTATTTTTAGTGCTACATTCTTTCCCTGGCTATTTTCATTAATGAGATAAAAATTGCAAAAAATCAGGAGCATCAGGGAAGAAGCCAAACATAGAAGGACTTTGAAAGGTGGTAACCTTCTCCACATCTCACCCAGTGGTGATCAGTTTATATAAAGTCTGACCTACCTAGGCTTTTGAGACAATGGGGAATATCATACTGCCTCCACATTCTCTGCAGTTAATTATCTCTCTCCATTATTGTCAATATGCAGGTGCCAAAACAGATACTGCACAAATACAAGCTTTAGAAATGCAGGCAGACAGGCGGTAAGAATATTACACTATTTGTCAGCAGTAAGCCATTTTAAAACTCATAAGGTTGAAACAATTATTTTAAATACTATTTCGATATAAATGATGTAGAGAATAATGAAAGGGAGGGAGGGATTGTACCTGTGTGTTTTCCATGTATTATTTCCCTTTGCTCATCCTCACCATAGAAACAAGAAACTTCGTGTCCCAGTGACATCTGACTCCCTCACTATCCTCAAATGGATCCCTAGATAATACATTATTGTGTTTGTAGCATCTTCCCTGTGGTTCACATAGCAGCTTCAAAAACATTCTGGTTTGTTGACAAAACAAATGAGCCTGAGACACTGCAATGAAGGACACTCTTCCCTCGAGTCTTCTTGTAGAAAGGACCGGTGTGGTATCCATAAATACACTGTTTAAAAGCAAGGAAGATAGAAGATAAGTAAGCTGGACAATTTGATCAGATGTATGCAAAGACTCGGAATATTATTTGACTGGAAAACTTGAACTATTTATCTTGAACTAAGATAAATGACTGTGGATGGCATAACTACACAAGCCCATTTGATCTCCAGTGTCAGTAAGGTGAACTTAGTGAACTTAGATAGACATCTTTCAAATGTTTGAAGTAAAGAAAGGTGAAACTTCTCTCTAGACAGTATTTTGTGCTCCCCTAGAAGTTTTACAGGTTAGGACAAAATGTCTTGGCACAATCCTTGCCATTTCTATGCACTGTAACAAATTTTCATGTACCAGGCTATTGCTTTGGTTTTCTCTGGTATTTGTGGCAGGTTGGAAGCTAAAGAATTCTGAAAGGTCAGACCATGGCTAAGTTATTGTATCTTAAATATTACCATACATTAACTGAGTTATAATCTATGTCAGTATTTTTACCCTGTAGCAGGTAAATTGATTTACCATGTAAGGGAAGAGCTGACCTCCAGCTGAAGATTTCTAGATTTGCTGATATTGAAGTCTTTGCATAGGAAGATTTTAAGATTTTACTGCTCAGGTGACTAGTTTAGATTACAGGGTAAGATTCCTTCAACTTGGGGTAACTTGATGAAAAATCTGAATTCCAAGGGGAAGATTATCTGTCCTGAAGTTATTCTTGCTTGGAGTTGTTGCTGAATTAATATATGAATTAGATCATCCAGTGTTAATGGTGGTTAGTTACAGTATATCCCACTTGCTAACATCATTATAATTTCATGTCTTTGTCTTAATATCGAGCATTGTCATACTGAATATTATCTTCTATTCTTTTTCTAATAGAGCTAATGAGGGAAGAAAGTTGAGCCAATCTTAAAACATACAACATTACTGTGCTACACTACTTTAGTCTAAAGAGTTGTGGCACCAGAAGGCACTTGCATTCGGAGATTCTTTTCTCAGATAAGTATTCATTAAGAACTTTAGATTAAAAGGATGGTAACTTGTTCATGGACTAGCATGATTTCTGCACAGAATTTCACATAAGAAATAAGAAACCTATGCATTGCATTTATCACCATTTTAAAATATCCTCTTACATCAGGATCTTCTTATAACAGTCTTGGCAGTAAACAAATGAAGTAGAGATTCATGCTATCTATTGAGTGGAACACTGCAGTTGCAGTTACATGTGAGTTATATGAGTCAAACTTTCTACAAGACTGTGATCACTTGAAGGTGTATATAAACTGTTCACTTTGTCTGGAAGATGCAGAAACAGACTTCCAGGCGAAGTCTACTGAGATTTCAGTGTGCAAATCACAGCAACGATGGAGAAGTTACACAAAGCGACCCAGAGACTTAAGAAATATGAGCAGGAAAAAGTGAAATGAACAGTGGGGAAAAAAAAAAAACAAACCAAAACAAAACATCATCTAATGCCTCTGGAAAGAGGTGCAAAGAGGTAATCTGAAAAAGACACTCAGTGAATGAAAGACGTGATATTTAGGTTGCAATAATTGAAGAAAACCTGTGATGTGACAATGAATCATTTCTTTTATATTAAAAGAAACAGAAAGGGAACAACAGAGAGTGTGAATGTGCTTCTGGGGAGTCCTGAATGGGAAATCACATAATAGTGCAGGGCAGAGGCACAAAAGTAGTGACACTCAGCCATGCTGGAATGATAATGATCTAAAGATGTTGCAATGAAAACAATGAAGACAAATGATTGTTTTCAATAACAACAACAACAACAACAACAACAACAACAAAAGATTGCAAAGCAGAAAGCAACTGAGGGAAAAGAGTCTGATGAGACTATCAAGAAGAAAAGAGGAAATAATAATTGCTTGTAGAAAGCTGTCAACACCATGAAGGAAAGAAAATGATTAAGGATGGTCCTTGAGGGTTAGGCAAGAGAAACTGAGGAAGTTGAGCAGAGGAAAAAAAAAAAAAGGCTAACAGGCAGAATTAAGTAATTAACAGTTCTTAATAGAGAAGTCTATTAGACTAAGAAATGTTCTCCTAAGAGACATGGCTGTAAGCTCTTTAGTGCAGGCAGCATGACTACTTATATGTTTGCATTGCACCTAGCACAGTGGGGATCCTGATTCTTTTCTGGTCCTGTGGGTTCTGCTGCAATAGAAATAACAAACAGCAATAATTATGTACTATGGTACAGCCATAAGGGATACATGCTGAGGCTGAATTCTCTTCTCAGTTATGCTCTGCTCAGGTCAGTGGGATTATCTGGATGTAGCCTGGTGAGACTGACAACAATTTGGCCTGATTCATCTGTGAAAATAGAGTATGTGTGATTTCTGATCCCAGTTCTATCTGTTCATTTTTTTTTGCTGCAGAGTTTTGATGGCTATATAATTTCTAGCTGCACAAGAAAGAATGCTTTGTGTCTGAAGAGCTCATGACGGAGGACAGGTTGGTCGAAGCACAGTGCTAGTGACTGGAATGCCAACAGGTGTTTCTTCATAGCTTCAAAATTTGCTGGACATCATAAAGTAGAATAGTGCTCCTTCAGGACTGGAACTCAGAGCCTGAAAGCGTAGTCTTTCCTTCCCCACAACTTGCATTTTGCTTAAGATCCTATTGTGTTTAGTTATTTTTCCAACAAGCAGGAATGAACTTTGAAAGTCAGTAAGAGAAAGCATACCAAACCTGTAGGAACAGTGATGTTGAAGAACATGCAGACAAGGAGCTTTGGTATTGCTGTAGCTCGGGTGTGGTGGGTTGAGGGCATTTCTGATGATTGTTTGTAAAGAATAGCCTTCTCTGGTAACAGCATGGCACTTTCCTGTCTTTTAGACTGGGAAGTTGCCTTGTTTTTCTCTGAGTACTTATTGGACAGCATTATTATTATTACTATTATTATGGCTGAAAGCTAAGAAGAACTGAAACTTGACAGAAAATTGAGCCATTGATGAGTACTTTGCTGGTACTACTGTGTACTTTAGCAAAATGACTGAAATAAGAGATGCATTTTCAGTCAGTTTTGTTTGTGACTTCTGTGCATCTCAGAAAGACCCAGCAGTGGATTTGGCAGATAAAGTGGAAAGCAAGACAGAAGCTACTATTATGAAATGCAAAAAGTCAATTTGAATGTCAAAAGCAAAAGCAGGGGATTCAAGCTCCAGTTTGAGAAAATGAGGGCTCTACATTTCATTTTTCGAATTTTAGAAGAATACTACATTTAGATGCTTTGTTCATTGCTCGTTGATTTTCTTTATTTTAGACCACAGAATTCTCCAGTCTTCTAGTAGATACTGCATAGGTTAGAAGCAACTGCTTGGCCTGGAGTTTGTGAACACCTAAATTTCATTGCTTAGAAAACTATCTCACCGAGAGGTGAGAAATCTGCAGTTTATCTGCAGATTATCTGCAGTTTATCACTATTTAGGTAGAAGGATCAGCTGTAGTATAGTACTAAACAGAAGTTTTCTCTTCTAAAACTTTTATTGACACATTTCTGTACAAAAAAAAAAAAAAAGAAAAAGAAAAAGAAAAAGATGTAGTTCGAAGTTTCATCTCAATTTTTGAGGTTGTAAAACCAGTGACTGGAGAAATAATTTACCTAGGTCCTACTAGATATAGAACACTGGTTCTACTTGGCTTCATAGTTTTTGATAAATCACCAAAAACAAACGAACAAACAAACAAACAAACAAATAACACACACACAAAAAAAAAGAAAAAAAGAAGTGAGGTTAAGGGTAAAGACCAAAGGTTATAGAGTTCATGCAGACCTTTGTTTAAACTCTATGGTTTTACCATTAATTTGCAACAACAACAACAACAACAAAAATAAACCAAATAACTATCTTTGTTTCTAACTGAGAGATAATGCTCTGGTTTCTAGCTTTCTGAATCTGTTGCCTCACGGCCGTAAGTATATAATTCATATGTTTGCTTTTTTTTGTCTCCCTTTAGCTATATGACTGACAATGAACCCTCCCATAAGGTACTGCCTGTCTGCAGATTTCAAGCTCTAACCACTTTTCTGACACCAGCCCCTTGTTTCCCCTCAATGTATGAGCAAAACCAACACTGTAATGATATGATTCATCCAAATTGGAGATGTTTGTTTTAGGATGAAATGCATCATGCTTGTTTCTTTCCATTGACTTTCAAGGAAGACAAGAGTGACTAATCAAGTCATAGATGTCTGTAGTGTAGACATCTAACATTAAATGAGATGAATGAATTTGGGCTTGTTCAGCCTGGAGAAGAGAAGGCTGCGGGGTGACCTCATTGCAGCCTATCAATACCTGAAGGGAACCTACACCCACGAGGGGAGTAAACTCTTCAAAAGGGCTGACAACAGCAGGACTAGGGGAAATGGATCCAAGTTGAAGGAGGGAAGATTTAGGTTGGATGTTAGGGGGAAGTTCTATACAAGGAGAGTGGTTAGGCCCTGGAACGGGCTGCCCAGGGAGGTTGTGGATGCCCCGTCCTTGGATGTGTTTAAGGCCGGGTTGGACGGGGTCCTGGGCAACCTGATCTGAATGTGTGTGTTTGGTGGCCCTGCTAGGCAGGGGGGTTGGAACTACATGATCCTTGAGGTCCCTTCCAACCCGGGTGATTCTGTGATTCTGTGATTCTGTGATTCTGTGATTCTGTGAATCTCATTCTCAGTGCTGGCTCAGGTCTTACCGAAATAGCGACAACCAGCTGGATTTAGCAGGGCTCTGGTTATGGCCCAGCACTGCAGAAAGGTATATCCAAGGTTAGTTTAAGATCAGATAGTCACTTTCTCATGGTGCTCAGAGCCCAGGTTACTAAGCATAGAGGACAAAAGCTAGCCCAATACAGAGCCAGAGTATCTTTGCATGGTTCACTTTGAACGTATGTTTCTGCTGAGTTCAGTGCAGACATCATTATACTTCTCAGATTTAATACGAATTCAGTATTTAATCACAATGACCTTTCTTTGTATGAGTTGGATCCATGCATTGCTTTCTCTGGATGTCTTCTTTAAATGTTTCTAAAGCATTTGTTGTGTATTTTCACAAATATATGTGCTGGTCACACTTGCTTCTTGAACCTTCAAAGAGGAATTGTACCAGGATTTGTGGAAACACACCTGGGTTTTGGAGATACTAATGCTATTAGAACAGATTCTTTTAATTGTCTATACTATGTCAAGCCTCATTACTTGGATAATGGGATCCTGACGGAGCTGGCTCAATTGTCTTTTTATGTTCTTTTCAAAGTTTATGAAGATAAAGGTATATAGAGAGAGACTCTCTAAAGAGTCTGCTCTGCTTCTGATTTCTAAGGGCAGCATGTTTCAACAGCTCACCACTCTCTCTGTAAAGAATTTACTCCTGATATCCAATCTGAACCTTCCCTCCTTGAGATTAAAACCATTTCCTCTTGTTCTATCAGTGCCTACCTGAGTAAAAAGTTATTTTCCCTCCCTTTTATAATCCCCTTTTAAATATTGGAAGGATAAAATGAGATCTCCTCACAGCATCCTCTTCTCCTGGCTGAACAAGCCCAGCTCCCACATCCTGCCTTCATAGGGGAGGTGCTCCAGCCCTTTAATCATCTTTTAGCCCTCCTCTGGAACCTGTTCAACAGCCCCACATCTTTCCTGTATTAGGGGCTCCAGACCTAGGCACAGTACTCCAGATGGGGCTTCATGAGGGCACAGTAGGGAGGGACAGACACCTCTCTGTCCCCACTGGGCCCCCCTCAGTTTTCCAGTGAGAATATATGTAGATACATAGGATAGATGTGTTGTTGTGCAGAATTAAGTTTGAGCACACAGGAACACAAATGATCTCTTTTCTAGAGCAAAAGGAAGAACTGAAAGACCAACAAGGGAAACATAATAGTAATCAATGGAAGTGGTGACTAAGCCAGTTTTATTTCCAGCAACTGAGATAGAGAGAAAATAAATAAATAAATAAATAAATTAGGAGGTATTAAACAGGCAAAAGTGACAGGATTTAGAGTTTGAATATGGAATTCTTCCTGAAGAATAAACTGCTTTTGAAATAAACCATCCATCAGCATGGTGTCTTCAAGAGGAAATGAAGTGAAATCTGCTTCATATGCATCTTCCCAGTAACAGAATTATAGAACATTATAATCCAGGAAGCATCTTTTGCTGACATATCAGTTATGAGGAAAGTTTCCAATAGTACTGACTATGGTCAAGCTGAGCATGTTATTTAGTATCCCTGGCTTACAAGAGGGAGCTTAAACACTCCCTTGTTTTGGGTAAATTTCTGATTCCTGTTACTTTCATTTCTCTGAAGGATCTGTGACTACAGATTTGCATGGTGCAAAAAGGTAGAGAGAGACCCGAATCTCTGCCAGCTAAGCCTACTTGCAAGCAAGGCTTATTAGTGTTGGTGGAGCACATCCTAATGCTGCAGTACTCTTCTCAGCCCTGCAATAGTGCTCCTGCATAGTGAAGCATTGTCTTTTTCATGGGTAGCTCAGAGATGATGCTAGCTTGGAGAGCATTGTGATACATTAAGCAGTCTAAATGTCGTGATCACCACCCAGTTCTCCAGCATATATCAGGTATGACTCTTCATGACTCTGGCACTATTATCCTAAAGAATGAACTTATTTCTTTTTTTTTTTTTTTTTTTTTTTCCTCTTTTTCTCCAGGGATGTGGATAATCCCTTTGGTTCATCTGTGTATTTATTTAGAGATAAGCACATTCTCCACTGCTTTCCAGAACTAAGGCTGAAATATTTATACAGATCAGGATTCCTGGGAAACTGCAAAAAAACCCTTGCTATATTTCTAAGGAAATAGAATTCTCAGTGCCGTATATGAACACACGCGCACAGAAAGACATTTTCTCTTCCCCTTTCTTTAAAACATCTAAATAATTCAGACAGTTTTTAGAAAACTTATTTTTTAGATTTTTTTAATTATCTCATTTCATTTCATTTTAGTACACTTTTACAATGCAGCCTACAACCAACAGTGAACTTAAGTATTAATGAACTAACTTTTCCATTAGGTAACAGAAAATAGATTGCTGCAGTTTTATATTGTCTCTGTGTTCCAATGTCCCAGTTTTCTTCAACTGCTAATTTAGAATGCTTTTCACTGTTTCAAAGAGCGTAGCTAACTGCTAAAGAACAATTTCATTGCCTTAAAAGAGTAATATATTTGCATTCATTACTATGAATCTTGAAAACTATTACTGATATAAAAAAGAGGATAACAACATGAAGAGTTTGAAGGGCAGTGGATAATAGTCTGAAAATGGCTTTGAGATGTCTGAAGTATAAGACATAAAATAGAACCAATAAACAAGTTCATTATTTGTTAGAGATGGTTATGCTGGAGGGAACATTTTTTGATAGTATTCTTTTCCTTTTTTAAAGTTTTATGGTGGATGTATTTCAGTCCTAAGCTGGGTATAAATTAAACATGTTTTACCCAGCTGTTTTGTTAAGAAATAGCAAGAACTAATGAGCTGTGTAGTGATAAAGCTGTTAAACTAATGTGAAAGGACTATATGGGGCTACCTATGATGAATAGAGAGAAAACTCTCCTTTCTATAGTTATTTACTTTTGATTACATACTTGGGTTGAGCTCAGCTCTGTAATACCTTGAGGTATATTTAGAAACAGTCATATCTTAATGGCTTGGTGATTGTACAGTAAGAATATAGCTATAACATGAACGGACCTAGAGATGTCTTAAATAAAAAAATGATTTCCAATTCCTTAATTCTGACATGTTTTAAAGCACTTGTTAGTAAACGTTCTTTTAGGTCCAGAAAATCTATTGTTCTCAGAGGTTTTCTTTAAAGACAGACTTCTTCAGTTTCTTTGCCAGTGTGTTAGACCAGGGTATTTGGTCCATTGAGAAGCTTAGCTTTAAGCACAGCACTCTCTTTAGAGAAGAAGGGTTTTTCTAATCGTGCTTGAAATTGAACGTGGTCAGATAACAGTTCCTCACCTTCACTTGGAAATTTTCTTCCTCAAATATCAGTTGACTCACCAGTCTTAAGACTTGTGAAACTTTGGGAACCTCAGTAGGCTCCTCTCCTTCCACTCACCAATCTGTTCAGGTCTCACTGAACAGCTATCTGGTACTGCTATCTGGTGTGTCAGCCACTCCTTCCAGTTTTGCTTAGTAGGAACACTTGCTGAGGGTGCACTCTATCTGTCCATCCAGATCACTGGATTAAGATGTTGAACAAGACCAGACTCAGTGCCACTACCTGGGCATCACTGCTACCTACACTATATAGATAATGAAGACTTTTTTGTTGTCCCTGATCTCCCTGATCAGATTTATTTCTTCATTTTTCCTTGAATGACTTGATAACATTCCTACGTATATTACTCCCAAGTGGCCAAGATATTTTTCCACATTCTATGAACTCCTCCCATTTGTTTTTTGTTTTTATTTTGTTTGTTTGTTTGTTTGTTTTTTCATGAGCTCCTTGCTTATCCATGCAGATCTCCTGCCACTTTGACTAATTTCTTACTCTTAGGAATTTACTCATCTTGATTTAGGTGGAAGAGGTGCTTGAATATCAAAAAATTCACTTGGGCCCCCTTAGCTTCCAATACTCTAACTCATGGGAAACCACAAAGGAAATTTTGAAAAAGTCAGAATTAACTTCCCTGAAACCCAGGGTTGCAATTTTATTTACTGCCCTGTTTCTTCCATGCAAGATCCTGAACCCCACTATCTAATGGTTGGTACAGCTGAGATTGTACCAACTTTCAGAGAACCAGTCCTTCCTTGTTTGTAAGAATGAGGTCTGGGATCCAGAAGAACTTCTCTTTGTTCTGGTTCTCATGAGAAAATGTTGAATAGACAAATTTATCAGAGCAACTCTTCTTGAAGGATGCTCAGTAATGATGGATATAAGTCTTTTGCTTTACTCAGTTTGAGATTAGATAAAAAGAGTTTAATCATTAGAAATATAGATAGAACTAGATGCTTCACCATGTTAGAAAATCATATATAACGCTCATTATTATTTTCTAATGTGAAGAAAATATTCACATTTCTACCTCTGTTTCCTTCCTTCCTTCCTTCCTTCCTTCCTTCCTTCCTTCCTTCCTTC
>NW_024884922.1:5435119-5443742 GCF_019232065.1 Centrocercus urophasianus | reverse complement strand
CTTCCTTCCTTCCTTCCTTCCTTCCTTCCTTCCTTCCTTCCTTCCTTTTCTCTTGTGTAATGCACGTCTTATTTAGCTTAATTTTGTACCCAGCATGCTTGATTAAACATTCAAATGTAGGCAACATCTAATATAATTGTGTATAGTCTGTCTATGATTTTGAGGTACCATTGTATCTTTATCATCATAATCATTATCATCACCACTCTTTCTATTGTTATTGCAGTTGTCATTGTCATTAGAGCACCCTCATCCCTAAATAGAAGAATTATTAGCATAAAAAAGATTTTTATAGGAAGAATAAATATACATTTACTTAGTACTGGACTTAATTTTTATAGCCCTTCAAAAGCTGATGAAGAGACGAGTAAAAAGAGGATAAAGAAAAAAAAAAAAAAAGAAATGTTGAGATTCTCAGATACATTTTTATTCATCTAATCTAGAGCCTCTGCAGTCATAAATCCGAATATTTTAAAGCTATAATGTGGTGCTTCAGCTAAATACAAATATCAAAGCTCTTTTGAAAAATAATTTATATGACAAAAGAGATGTAGTTGGACACAAATATAGTAGAAACAAAGCAATCCAAAGTTTCCATAAATATTATTCAAATTTTTCATGCTAGAATATTAGAATTGCTAGCACATATGTATACATTTTTTTTTAGCTATATTTATTTTTTATTTCACTGAAAATTGTAAATCAGTCTCGTTGAAATAACATCCAGATTAAAATCACTGTGTAACTCTTTTGTAATGACAAAATACAGTATTTTAACAGTCCTAGGAAACTAGCCGTCTTCTAAAGACAAGGTACCAAAGGATAAAACATGTGGAATGTGACTGTGCCACTCGGCTTGGTGGGCCTGAGGTTAACACAGCCATGGATGGTTCACTCACTCTGCAAACAGTGATTCCTCATAAATCATTATAAAAAACTAACTGACTGTATCAGTTCATAAATTCAAGGCAAATATCTATTTCTATAAGGCTCAAGCAGACAGACAATGTTAGGGATTCAAACATGACACCACCACATGCAGTAGTGAATGTGTTAGCATTTTAACAAATTGAGCCACTTCATTAGCTTATTTATCAGTTCAAGCTATTTAGAAATGTTGCTACCATATGTTGTCCATTGAAATGAATGCTAAACGCTGCATTTGTAAATGGTAATTTATGACTCATGAACGTCTCTGTTATTAGAGTCATTTCTGCCATTATGAATGGAATTGACAGCAGTTTGTGCACTTCATGTTTTGTTTTTTTTTTCACTCTCCTTGTTTCAAGGATATTGTTGATATTAAAACTCTAGTGCCTCGTAGAGGATGCTATTTAAAAGGCTGTCTGTATCAGAATTAGGTTAATTATATTTTTTTTATTTTTATTTTTTAAAAAAAGACCTTGGCTTCTTTGGTGTATATGAAGTGTTCAAAGAGTTTTCAGTGCTGATAAGAAATGTTTAAAACATGAATAAATTAACAAATAACCCCTGTTTTCTTTCTCCTCCTCCTCCTCCCACCAAAGTCATTTTTACATTGACACTGTGCAGTCAAGTCAGCAATCACAAGTTTTTATGCTCTTCTCACATCAAAACACAAAATGTCAAGCAGATTTGCCTGAATAGTTTTGCTTCTTAGCTCTCAGTTGTATTTTAGTCGAAATTCATGACTGAATCTTACAAAAATGTTACCTTTGATGCTTACCTGTTAATAATGAGGTCTTGTTGAAAAGCCTGCAATTATCTGAAAGGATTACTTTTAATATATAATCTGATTGCAAGTTTCAAGGTGATTTCTAGAACTAAATTTTCAAAGAGTGCCTTTGGAGAATCTCTTAAGATGTGTATGCACCTAAAGTTACTTCACAAATTGTTTTGTGAATATAGTTCCCTACTATGGAACAGACAGGTCACTTAGTCCTATCTATGCACATGACATGAATCTCTATAAAGAGGGGACTAAAGGAAGAGCCATATGAGTTAATTTAGAACAGATACTTGATTTCTAAGTAGCTCAGATTATGTAGGTGGAATTTTGACCACAGCTTTTTCGTTCATTTAATGAATCTGCACAAATGCCCAAAGAACCTTCTAAAGAAACAGATCTGTGTCCAGAAAACACAGAATGTCTCAAAATATCAGCCTGCAAACATAAATCGGACATATAGGAACACAGATACACAGCTGACTTTTCATTTCAGAAAATTTCCCCAAATTTATGTGAGATTTCTATAAAGTTGCCAATTACCTAAACTAAAGAAATGTGTACTGTCACTAATTATTTTTGTGGAACCTCTGATACAGACATTCTGCACTGCACTGGTGTAAACTGTTCTGGTTTCATGCTGAAAAATATGTTGTGCACATCCCCCATTTGTCCTGAGATATTGCCGCTGATCAAGTGTTATGAGTGCAAAGCATTAACAAAAACTGTTTCAAAGGTTTATATACACAAAAAAGAACTACCTGTGCAAATCTTCATTTTATTTTTGATTGGCTAGTGGCAGGGAGATTTATAATGGAGGACAATAGATTTAACATTTGCATTATTTTTCAAATCATAGAATCATAGAATCATTAAGGTTGGAAAAGACCATCATCTAGTTCAACCATCAATCCATCACCACCATGCCCACAAAGCCATGTTTCTCAGTATTCTTTACCCTGTCTTGAAAAATTCCAAAGAGGGTGACTGCACCACCTTCATTAGTAACCTGTTCCAATGTCTCATCAGTCTTTCTGAGGAGAATGTTTTCCAAATATCCAATCTGGGTCTTCCCTGACGCTAGCTGAGGCCTCTCATCCTATTGCTAGTTACCTGGGAAAATGTGGCCTTTGTGACTATAAGCAAGTAATTTGGTCCACCCTATTTTATTCAACTGTGGGATGGAGATAGCACTGTGTCCTTATCTCAAATGTATACATATACATATATATATATATGTGTATATATAAATATATATATATATATATATATCTGTATCTGAGTGTGATGTATTGAAGTGTTATGACTGCATGTGGTTAAGGAAAAGAAAGGACAGAAAGCCATTAAGCATAAAATGATCAGAATTTTATGTCAAACATTCCAAGTTATCAGTTTAAGTATTTTGGTGATATTATCTCAAAAACACCCAGTTTGGTATCTTGAAAACTCTTACTGTCCTTAAAATAATCCCTTCAAATATTCTCTGTTATGCAAAAGAAATTAACAATAAAATAAAAATAAAATAGGAAGTACCAGACATGCTCTTATGTAGGATGTTAAAAAGCAGACTTAATTAAAAACAGAATATGTAGAACAGGGAAGGTAAAAGGCAAGTATTAAGAGGATACTTTATCAGAGACAATATTACTAAGAAGTTATATGCCAACGTTAATATGGAAATGTCTTCAAAGTACCTTCTACAAACATTAATTCAATCTAGAAATTGCAATGCTGCTGCAAACCACATAACATTTTATCAGTGGAATGAAGAAATGAAATGATTGCTCGATAAGCTGACTTTTGGCTGGCAAAATCCAGTGCAGAAGGCAAGGAAGGAGCTCTCTCACCCAATTTTAATAAGCACTTTGGGACATGGTACATTGTGCTTCTGGCTTGTGCTATGAGTGTTACAGTTTTCACAGCTGAGTCCTGAACAGTCACCAGCTGAGCAGGAATGTTGAAGTAAATAGAATTGGTATCATGCAGTTCTATTTCCCATTTCTAAGTGTTGTTAATTGTTCAGTGCATGGTGGAAATGCCAGTTTGGGGTTATGTTTTCAGTTTTTCAAGAAGTTTTTCCATCTTGCCTCCATTTCAAAATAAATATATTTTCAGAGTTCTTGACTGAAAAAAAACAAAGTTGGGATCCCCACAGAAATATTTCCTTTAGAATCTATGTTTTATTTATTTTTTCACTCAAAACAACGTCTGTTTGTTTGTTTTAATGCTTATGAAATGCCAAAGTAATTCTTCTATTTATTTTATAAAGGGTAAATTGAATCTGGCCTTGAGAGCTTGGCTTTTAAAAAAGCAGGTCACTTTTTTCTCAGTCTAAAGTAAAAGTTATATTCACGAACTCAACACCTCTGACTTGTGAAAATGTTACTTAGAAATATTGGACTTTATTTTAATAACTTCATTACAATATTTGTACGCACAGACTGAAAAGGGAGTCCTTTTTAAAGAACAAGCTGGAAATCTGGTCTTATGTACTGCTAAATTTAATCGTTAATCCTTTACAGCCGGTATGATTTTCATTCAAAATAAAGAAAAAAAATGTAAAACCAACAGATGGCAAGTGCTAAAGAATAAATTCTGGCAAATGAATTATTTTTCAGTTGAACAGAAAAATTGGAGACTTTGCTTATATTATTTCTATCTTGGACCTGCTCTTACAGAGAGCTTCTGTGCTGCAGTTGCCTTCTACTCTTGTCCTTTCCAATTTGGAACTACTTGTGAGGAGAGAAAAGGACATTATTTTAGTCTTGAAATAGGGTAAACTTCTGAATGGTAGTAATTTTAATGTTTTTAGGTTTCGTTTTTTTTTTTTTTTTTCATACTGAATATCTTATGCTCATTCTTTAAGTCACAATGTCAAACAGGCAGTAATCTAGAGATTGAATTTTCAATGTAAAATTTCTTCATTCTGTACAAGGTGGCAAAAGATAGAATCATAGGATGGTTGAAGTGGGTAGGAATCTTAAAGATCATCTAGTTCAAAATCTCCTGTTGTGGGCAAGATTACAACCTACCAGATCAGCCAGCCTACAGTTCCATCCAACCTGGCACTGAACACCTCCATTGATAGGGCATCTACAGCTTCTCTATGCAGTCTGTTCCAAGGCCTCACCACCATTTGAGTAAAAAATTTCTTCTTCACATCTAATAAAAATCTCCTTTTTTTTTTTTTTTTTTTTTTTTTTTTTTTTTTTTTTAGTGCCAACCATTTTCCCATGTACTATAGTTATCAGATTGTGCAAAAAAGTCAGTCTTCTCTTCTTTATAAGCTCCCATCCATTATTGGAATGTCACAATGAGGTCTCCTCAGGGCCTTTTCTTGAAGCTGAACCAACCCAACTCCCTCAGTTTTTCTTTGAAGGAGAGTCTCTCCAGCCTTCTAAGCACCTTCCTTGATCCTCTGGACACACTCGAACAGCTCCACATTCTTCTTGTGCTCAGGGTCCCAGAACATGGATGCAGTGTTCTAGGTTGGGCTTCACTGTGGAATAATAGTGGAGAGCAATCAGCTCTGTTATCCTCACTGACCAACACTCTTTTCATATTCATCCACCAGCAGCACCAAGACCTTACCTGAGGGGCTATGTTCAGTAAGTTCTTCTCCCAGTATATCTGAGATTGCCCTGACCCAAGTGCAACAGCTTGCACTTAGCCTTACTGACTCTTATTAGGTTATTTGGGTTCAAACCTGTGATTCATATGATCTGTTTTCTGTGATCAAAATGGAGGAGATGAACTGCACTCTAACCTGTCCCTAAATCAAAACCAAAGGGAGTCTAAACTGACTATTATAGGCATTAAAGTATGGAATATCATGTTTTTATGTTATAAGCTAAAACAGAGAAAAAATAAATGTTTCACAAAGCACTCGAGAAGAGATGAGGAAAAAAAAAAAAAAAAAAAAGGAAGAAGAAAACAAGAAAAAAACAAAAACAGTTTTCCTTTCTTAGAATGATAGAATGATATGAGAGCTGTTGAAACTGAATCTGACCCTATAAATGAATACATAAATAGTTAATAATAAGAAGGAAGAAGCGGGAAAGAAAATGGCAGGTCTAGAACAGGTTATGGATGAGTTTTCTTTAAATGAATGCTTCTAAAAATTTTCTATATAATATGAAGATGAGTTTAATACTCTTCCACTATACTGATTCTGGAAATGATAGTATGCTAAAAAAAGAATGAACCTATTCAAACCTGTACTATAACTGTTTCCAGAATGTTATTGCCAACTCTACAGAGAATCTCTGTGAAGCTGACAACACATATACTTCTAAAAATGGATATATAAACTTACTTTTAGAGATTTTTCTGGTTCATTCTGTTTCTGTTTGCATGTTTTTTGTTTCTATTTTGAAATATCAGCACAACACTGATACAATATTGACTTTGTTTCCACAGCTAACAGAATGAAATCTTTTTTTTACTTTTCATTTTAACAATTGTGTAAACAGGAATCTGTAAATCTTTTCATTTACTGATGTTAATTTCACAATACAGTTGTTGATTCTGATAGTTTTATAAAATGCAAATAAAACATTGCAGCCAGAAAACAAATGAAAACATACTGTTGAAACATTGTGAACAAAAATTTCTTAGTATTTTCTGAATTTGAAGTTATCAGTTTTCAACAGACAGAGCTGTGTTTCAAGGTTGCATCAAATATTGAAAATATGAAGCAGGAGGTCTGTCACACATCACCCTATTCTGAGGTAGATACTGTCTTTCCAAAGCTTATTGCATTCCTGCTAAAGCATCTACTACTAGTCATAAAAATAATCCCCTCGGTCATTGTTCCTAACAGCTGCAGGAAGTCAGATAATAAGAGATGAGCTCATAAGACTAAGTAAGCCCCTATTAAGTGTTTCCTCAGCACACCAAATTCTGTAAGAAACATCACTTCTTGGAATGGCTGAGCTAGATATTTGTATTTCATAGCCATACTTTTTTTCCTAATAATTTGTGGAGATCAGTCTTTCCTTGAGATAACACTGGTCTCCAGAAAATGATCAAGAAAATGACAAGGCACAGACTTCTTCATCTTAACTATAAGTTCTACAAAGATCAAGCAGGCCCTTTTATTTTATGTTAAAGAAAAACCTTCCCTCTATCAGCCTCTTTTGATGCTCCTCCTTCTTACATTAGAAGACACAGTCTTCGTTTTTTCCCACTTTCCAGGATACTGTGAGTACTATAGATTTCTATGCTAGTTCCCTTCATCTGCTCAGACTAAAGACTCTCAGATTTTTCAGTGATCCCAACATGTGAAACCCATTCTCCACCTTCCTTATATTTGACCACTGTTCTCTGACTGTCCTTGACTGAGACACTGAGAGTAATCAAACTTTGGGAAAACAGGTAATGCCACTAATTCTCCACAACAGCTCCCAGGGCATTGCAAGTCTTGTCAAACTGCAAGTTCATTCCTGACAGCTGAGAAGAATTTCATTGCAGATGTTTTCAGTTTAGAGACTGTAATGCCCAGTGGAAAACCATTTCACAGATATGCCTCTGCATAAGAACTTTCTTCCCTTAAGCTTCCTTAATTTATTTTGTTTCTCTTCAATAAGAAAATCTGAGAAGGAAAAAAAGAAACAAAGCATGTGTAGTAAAATAGAAATTTTGTTCTTAGTTACAGGCTGGTCTCTCTATCCTTGGGAAAGTGAGAGGCTGAACTGTTTTTTTCCAAGAAAATACATGCACTCCTTCCTACGGCTTGAAACAGATCTGGCAATCATACTTGTTTTCTCAGAGTCTTTTGTTCCTCGAGCTTTGCTAAAGAAGAATGCCTACATCTCAATCACAGTAAGATATCTTTATCTGCGGCTTTGTTATGATTCTAAAGTTCAACTGCCATGTACAACAGATATCAATAAGAGGGAGGTTTAGTGTGGTAGATGCAGTGATGATATTACGAACTTGTACATTGGTAGATGGTTAGAAAGAATACCAATAAATGTAAGGATAAAAAAAGTAATTAATTTTGTCTTTAAAAGCCACATAAAAACATGGGATTTAGGCATTAAATAGAACTGAGTTTTATTTTTTATTCTTTTTCCTGAGAATGGTTAAATCCTTATGAAGTTTTAGGGCATAAAACATTGGTTTAGGAAGGTTGAAGTCCAGAAATATAAAATCAGAGAATTACCAAGGTTGGAAAAGATTTTTGATCAACAAGTCCAACCATCCACCTGTCTTGAACAATTAGGCATAATTAGGAGTTCCTAGTGACTTTTTATTCCTCCAGACTGAACAAGCCCAGGTCCCTCAGTCTGCCTTCTCATAAGGGAGGTGCTCCAGCCCTCTGATCATCTTCATGGCACTCTTCTGGAACTGGTCCAACAGCTCCGTATCCTTCTTGTGCTGAGAGCTCCAAACTTATATGCAGTACTCCGTGTGAGGCCTCAAAAAGGCAGAGCAGAGGGAGAGTCCTCTCCCCACCCACTGCTCTGTTGATGCAGCCCAGGTTACTGTTGGCCTTCTGGTGTGAGCACATAGCTATAGCTTGAGAAGATTATTGTCCAGCAGAAACCTTAAAGAATCCAAGAGGAATAGATTATCTTGTTTGCAGTCTGACCATTTTATAGGGTATTTGCAAATAAAACAACTTACATGCAAGTTTCTTATTGCTGGTTTTATTCCCTACCCCATTCCACCCAGGAGACAAACCTGTTTATCTCATGCTGATGTCATAATTAGCCAACAAATTAAAAAGAAATATTGAAAGAGTATTTTAACTTTCTTTCAACTCTTGTAATCCCTCATCATTTTATCATTTTCCCCCATCTATTACAACTCTTTTTTTTTTTTTTTTTTTTTTTTTTTTTTTTTTCCCCAATGGGAGTGAAAACAACAAAAGGGTAGTTGTGGGTTAAAAGAAAAACAAAAAAAAAAAAAAAG
>NW_024884922.1:5432922-5435019 GCF_019232065.1 Centrocercus urophasianus | reverse complement strand
TTTTTTTTTTTTTTTTTTTTTTTTTTTTTTTTTTTTTTTCCCCCAGTTCCTGGCTCAGAACTAAAGAGGAATGTGTGGAGGAAAGGAAGTCCACTTCCTATCAAAAGCAGCTGGATTAAGAACAGAAAAATTGCCATCTTAAACATCTACTGAATTTTTTTGAGAAGTTTAATTTTTTCATTCAAAATCACTCTATATTTTCATAATGGTACAGTGATAGTGGCAAAACAATAACCTTTATATATATATATATATATATATTCAGCAGATTCCTGCTTGTTAAAGAAACCCCCAAGCCCTGTATCTTACACATCAGTTAAAGAGATAGGCATAAATCTTCAGTGAAAGATTTGTCCTCCATCTGTTCAAATGGTGCATCTCATACTGTCACCAAGCATAGTAACTTTGGAAAAAATAAGAAATGAATTTCAAAAAATCAGCATTGTTTTATTTCTTACTTAAGTAGGAAAGAGATGACCATGCTTAACGTAAGAGTTACGTGAGACACATCAGCTTTGCAACCTATTATCCACTTTTTTGGTTCTGATTGATGCATTTCTTTCTCAACGTAGAACAAGATCAGAAGATACAGAGCTCCCACCTGTTAATGATGAAATAAAGAAGTGCAGTAAATTTGACACGGCTTTGCCAGTGCAGGGTGAATAAGGGAAAAAATGTTATCAAAATGTGCATCATTGACATACTTTTCTTTCTTCCACCAACGCTAGAGCTGGTCTTGAAATCAGAGATGCAAAGCAGACAACTCTATTTAGGGTTGAGTGGGCAACTCGTGTATGTAAGAGTCTTGCTGTTTCAAGACTCTTGCAGAAGCAGAAGGATTATTACAGGAACCCAGTTGGAAGGGCTGCCTGATTTACTAGAAAACTTTCTTCTTATCTTAGCTGACAAGGTAACATGCAGGAGATGATAGGAGATCTGAGCACAGGACTGCAGTACAAAGTCCCTGCCTTACAAATATAGCTAAATTCTACCTCAATCCATAAGTTTGGCAGCGATCAAGAATTTGGGATCTCTCTGTCTTCGAAACACAAAAATAAAACAAAAACAAAACAACTGTATTCAGAATTGAACAAATTATTTTCTTCTATTTAATTGAGGGAGAGAAATAACTTCAGAGAATCCTAGACATGAAAGACTGGACCAAAAAATGTGCCCTCTGGTATATAATTCTCGATGTCTTCAGTTGGATAATGTAAGTCTAGCCCAAAAATTAGGTCCAGTCAAAACTGGTGAGTACTCAATAAGTTAGTCCATAGTGGCCAAAATTTTGTTTTTCCCCCGGCCAGCATCACTTTATTTATTGACAGTTTTGATCTGACTTTGCTAGGACTCTGGGGATAAATTGTTTGGTAAGGATTCCTTCTCTTTTCAGAAGTGGCAGGTCAAAGACCATTCACTGCTCGTAGAGCTGAATTCATGCAATCATGGAATCATATAAACCTTAGATTTGGAGGGTTCTTCTGGAGGCCATCTAGTCAAACTTCCTTGCAGTGAACAAGGACACCGGGTAGATTAGGTGCATTTTAGGTGCAACAGGTACATTAAGTTTCCCAGGGCCTGATCCAGCCTCACCTTGAAAGTCACCAGGGATGGGGCACCAATCACATCACTAGGCAACTTGTTCCAGTGCCTCAGCACCATCACTGTAAAAGACTTTTCCTTTGTAGAGAAAGAGTTTTCCTTTTAGAAGACTTAGAAAGACGTAGAAAGACTTTTCCTTTTCCTTCCGGCAGAGAAGGACCTGGGGGTCCTGATGGACGAGAGACTGAACATGAGCCAGCAGTGCGCTCTGGCAGCTCGAAAGGCAAATGGGATCCTGGGCTCCATCAGGAGAGGGGTGGTCAGCAGGGACAGGGAGGTGATTGTCCCTCTCTACTCGGCTCTTGTGGGGCCCCATCTGGAGTACTGTGTCCAGGTGTGAAGCCCTCAGTACAAGAAAGACATTGAGATTTTGGAAAGGGTCCAGAGGAGGGCAACTAAGATGATCAGGGGGCTGGAGCACCTCCCCTATGAGGACAGGCTGAGGGAGTTGGGCTTGTTCAGCCTGGAGAAGAGAAGGCTGCGGGGTGACCTCAT
>NW_024884922.1:5333376-5396948 GCF_019232065.1 Centrocercus urophasianus | reverse complement strand
AGGGAAGGGAAAGGAAGGGAAGGGAAGGGAAAGGAAGGGAAGGGAAGTTTTTGTGTAGGTCGTATATGTGTTTTTCAACAGTTCTAATACCCTTGATAAATATTACAAGTAACCTAGGATATTTTTTGTCCTGAAGCTTTTCAGGTTGGTTAGTTGACTGGTTGTTTTTCTTTTTTTCAATGTTTGACTTCACTTTCTATTATGTCTGAGGAGGAAAGAATATCCATGCCACTGGGTACTTCTCTGTGACCTCAGAAAGGACATATGAATGCTCTTTCATGCAATTATTTGTGTTTTTTGGAACAGAAATTGAAAACGAGAATTGTTTGAAGCTGAATTTATTAAATGAATAGTTTTCCAACACAACAATTGACAATCTTTTTTTACTACAATCAGTGTGTGGAAAGCCAGGCTCAAACTCCTTGCTTTGCCAAAGAGTTCCTAGGTGGCCTCTGTGTCAGATCTTTCTTCAAATTGTGTCCACATCAACACAATCAATCACATTCTTCTGCCTCTTGGCTTGAACTAGCTCACTGTTCACATGGTAGAAAGCAGCATTCAGGGGAACAGAAATTCTGAGTACTAGAGGGTTATGTAGAAATCTCTTGAGCAATATATGTACTGGATTAAATATCCTGGCAGCATTTCAGCATCCTGAAATATGTTTGTTTTTCTGGCAATTTCAGCCTTAATGTCTAGTTTAGGTCTGATGTAGCATTTTTGTTTTCTGAAGAACTGAAGTGAGAACATTCAGGCTCTCTCTCTTATCTTGCTAGAGTGCTGACACTTCACATAGGATAAGGACTACATCAGAACTTTTTTTCCTTATGCAGGATCACTAATTAATTTTGCCATCCATAGTCTCTGTGTTTTCATATATCACAGATCAGGGTCTAAGAAACCACGACAGATAAAATTCTTCCATGAGGTCTAACTGTTGCAGTAATGTAGGAAATATTTTTAAGACCTTCTGCTCCAGTGCTGAAGCAGAATAGAAAGACTTTAATACTGCCTATTGGCTAGTGCACAGTTAAAGACTATTTTGACATATAAGTTCTTAATACTGTAATAAAATTGTGCTTTAGGCGGAAGCATAATACACAAGGAAGATGAAAGGTCTTCCCTGTTTGGTCACTAACCTAAAGTTCTCTCACTTCACTCATTCTAACACAGTCACTTGGCTAGGGGACATAAGTTTTCCCAAGAATGAGCCCATTTAATATCTCAATTGTCATATAGAGATGGCAACTTCTCATATTTCATTTCCCATGCAAGAAGTTTCCAGTGAATATGATCTTCACTTGGCATATTCACTTGGAAGTCTAACAATCACCAGGATAAATCCTTCTTTTGGAAATTTTCTTCTCTATTTCATATTTGTTTACTTCCTTCTTTCGCTTCCTTCTTTCACTTTCTATTTCCACCATGAATTAAAAAACTCAGCACTTTGAGTATTACTAAAAAATATCCCACAAAGCTCAGCAGAGAAGACATTTTATTTTCTATGACCTAATACGTTATCTAAATAAATGAAATTTGACGTTTTGACATCATCAAAACATTATGGATACACACACACCACTGAGTTCATCTGCATTCCTGTTTCACTTCAGCGGTCCAATGTGCAAATTATCCATATTTGCTCATTCAGACTGGCTTTGATTTTGAATGAGCCAATTAGTACCCTTGGCTGGCAAAAGCAGGCATGAAACAGAGCAGTATGCCTCAGATCCCAATTCAAATGGATGCAAGCCAGTTGATGTCATTTGGGCTTGGACCCAGAATGCAGTATATAATGTGAATAACAGACATGGCATAGGAAAAACAAGCACGATCCAGGATTCTGGATTTTAGAGTCATGTATGATGAATAGTTGCTTTTTTATCTAGTTGTATGAAGGGAAGGAGAAAAGAAAAGTGATTTAAAAAATAGTGGAAGAAGTAAATTCACTGAAGCCAAGTATTATGTACTTACCTGATGTATCTTACTAAGTTTCCTTATTATTTTCCTATGTTGTTGCCATAAGTAGATTTATCTAGATAAAGGAAGACCCAAGACACCATTATCAGGCAAATCCCCCCTGTGTTTACTTTTTAAGATAAAATACTAAATCCATACAGTGTTTAAACTTTAATGAGTTTAGTTCTATTCTAGCCAAGGGTGATTTGTTATCCCAAATCCTTGTGCTATCATATTAATGACTGCTTGCATCAAGGGGCACAAAGGGTAATCCCCCATCTATAGCAATGTCAACTCTACTGTGATAGCTATGTAATTAATCCAAGACTAATGCTGGAATGAGGCGTTGTATTCTGATGCATAATGAAACTTATTAGTGGTGTCCTGCATAATTTATGGGATCTAATAATTCTAATGCAGGTATAAATGTAACATGTAAATTGCTTTCTTTCATTAAGTCCATGTACTGACATATCATAGAAACTAAGGGTTGGGATGTTTAATTTTGCTAACTGTTGTTCAATTGTTTCACTTTAACATGTTGCTAGAGTAATTGATTTCTTCTAAAACCCCAAAAAGCAGCCACCAATGGGAGAAATATTTGCAATATATGCAATTTCATATTTCCAGAAATATTCCATTACATAATATTTCTATTCCTATTGTGTTTTGTCTGGCTGAAGTTTGAAATCCCACCGGGCCATCCACTGCATAAACACTGGCAAAGAACATCTCCTACCCCAAGAACCTTGCTGGGAAAAGGACAAAATGGAAATGGGAAAAGGAAATATTATTTTTTCTTCCTCTTTCTTATGAAGTGATTTTTGAGGAAGACAGATGGAGAACTGAGAAATTAATAACCAGATGCACAAAAGTGTTTAAACTACTGCCTTTCAAAGATAACTACTTTTACCAAATTCCTCAACAGCTAAGAGCTATATATGTATTTGAGAGTTTGACTAACACAGAAGATATAAACCAAGGCCTGGTCTACCACCATTTAAATCCAAAAATTCTTATTCAATGTATAAAATATTTATTTTATATGTGATTTTCTAGTTAAGATTTTGATCACTGAAGTTAGGTATAAATGTGTGCAGATGCAAACATTCTACCCCTCTCCACCCCAGTTTTTTAAAGGAAAAAGGTCCTCCAAAACAAGATCATATATGCCAAGTTTCAGCTTTATTTAAATTTTTATTGTTGTCGTTATGAATACCTGAATATAGTGGCTTATAATGGCACCTCTGACAGGCTGTTATAACTTCAATAGCACTAACAATACTACTATAATTAGTGACTTTTGTATTGTGTTAACAAATGCCAGAGTATGCTACCAGTCTTCCAGATGACTTACCCAGGTTTTAATTAGTGTCTATCTTTCTTTTCTTTGTGGAGACACACACTTACTAAAATGACTCTATGCTTTGCACCATGTACAGGTCAAAATACCAACCTGTCAAGTGGTTTTAGAACTACATGAAAGGAAGAAACTACTTGCAAAATTTTATTAATGGAACAGATTGCTTATTTCTCCAAATAGAAACAGGAGGAATTGTGTGACAGATGGATCAAATCTCTCAAATTCTTGAAAGCCAGCAGATGAGACAGACTTCTCTTATAGCACTAGATGAATTGCAAGATGCTGATTAACTAGACCCAAGTGAATCTTCTGCCCTTTGGCTTGGAATGACTTACATATCACATGAATTTTCCGGATGAAACTTTGTATGTTAGCAACATGGATGTAGTATGTGAATGTGTACATATATGTGTATATTTATGTAAAACTGCATACACACCAGTGTAGCCATATCTATTAATCTGTCATTATGAAATCATTCTACTTTATGTCTTAAATTCCACAACAAATTTCTTCATAATCTATGTCGAAGATGAATTTTACCACAATTGAGTTATGTACAGTGTTGGTGCACCTAAGTACAAATTATATTATCTAAATTAACCCAAAGTTTTGTCTTTTAGTTTGCCAGACTGTTGACTTACCTCATTAGAAGGGAATTTATCAGTGACTATTGTACAATATACAGAGAAGGATAATCATGCAGATTGGAAATGGAATAGTGAGATAATTTAAACACACTGATAGTTCTATGTGAACCATTAGGGTCATCATATCACTAAGAGTTATGACATATTTTACTTCCTAGGTATCTTTATCAAAATGCTAGGGCTACTCTTTTCATGGTTGCCCATGTGAGAACATGAAACTTTACTTGTTTGAACATCTCACTGACTTCAAAGATATTGCTTATAGGATCTAAAGTAAAGGATGTAATTAAAATTGTCATTGTTTTCACTTAGTTTTTTTTAAAATATATATAATAAATGAGGAACTGCTTCTTTTTTTTTGCTCTTGTTGTTTGTTTTTCATGCATAAGGACATCAATAATTTTGCTGCAACTGAAATGGGAAAAAATCAGAGAATTACAAGTAATGTACATTTAAGAATCAAAACCACCATCATGATCTTGAGTGAAAGAGGATTGCCACATAATACTCATGCCTCCAGGAAGAAAGTGGTAGATAAAACGAAGTGTGAGGATTGATCCCTTGGTACTCTCTGAGGAAGAGCAATAGAAGTGATAAAAGCACTGAAACAGTTCACACGCTCTGTGCTGGAAGATGAATTACACTCATAATGTGGGTTTTTAGCACAGTCAAGTTAAGGGCTTGACACTTTGTAAAAATTCGATGGCTTGTTATGCAGAAGTCATAATAGTTCCTCCTAGTCTTAAAATCTCCACATCTGGCATTTATTCCCAAAGAACTGTTCTTGCGGGATCTGTGTTTCTATTTCTGTAATGGAGAGAAGATGGTGAAAGAAAATGGATCATTGCCAACCTGAGGGTTTGCAAAGTAATCTGCATAATACAGATCAGTACCGCAAAGGCTTTAATAGTTGCACTCTTTAGCTGTTCATAGCAGTGCTCCATTTATTAGGGTTTTCATTTTATTTTATTTTTTATTATTTACAGCGCAGGAAGAAATGTGGTAGAAGTTTTCTCAGCCTTTGACTTCCCAGGAAATACTAACAAGCTTAAGGAAGTGTTAAGGACATGACATTGTTAAGGCACTGTAAGATGTTCCTGTGGCTTGTGAAATATTGTGTTATCTTCAGTACAGTTTGGGGCTTTGCAGAATATTACAAGACAACACCCTTTCCTAGGCTCATGAATTACATCTCATACCATCTTTGTATTAAGTCGTTTCACAGTGATATAGCATTTGGTGGTAACCATTTACGAGGCAATTACTGTGACGAAAAAAGTTAACTCCAAGGAAAATTGCAGATACATTAACAGGCACAAGTGCAGCAATAACTCCTTGAAACACTCTAAATTGTATGAAGGAGTTTATGACCTCTAGGCTTTTTCTTCCCCTTTTAACTTTGTAATGCTTAATAAAAGTTACAGTCAAACTATTACATTGGCTTACAAAATAAGAAATTAATTACGAACACTCCATTTATTGCTAGAAGCATACATTGTCCACAGTTTCTTTAAAACATCAGTGAGGTAATTTCACTACTGCCAATTGAACATTTATATAGAACACATCTAAGTATGCTTAGGCAATGAATCCTTGGAGTGTTTCTGCTTCATTAACTCTTTGTATGGTGACCTCAGTAGAAAGGTTTGAAATGTTTACTTCAAATAATGCCACAGGAAATGGAGTAATTGGTCTCTATGATTTTTTCATGATACATTCACAATTTAGAAGTATCACATGAGTTTGCTTAATCCTGCCACACTAGGCATCACATCATCTCTTGATGTGTTTAGCTCTCAACATCTATAACACCACAATAAAGTATCCCATCTCCAGTGCCCTCCATCTTCCATTAGCCAGTCAGGCAATTTCAGTGACTTTTATGGTCATATTTCAAGTATCCCTAATCCCAGACTTTGCATTTGAACAGGTTAACTGCTTCGCTCTCATTTAACAGTGCCATTATTCGCATCATGAATCAGAACAACAAAGAAGCCCACAATATTTAAATTTTAAGATGCTGCTTTCCAAAGTAACAACTTTCTAACTCAACATGAAGTGATCAGGAACATTTTACCTTACATGAACTGCACTTCAGTGCACAGAAATAACTCCCAGGAGATTACTGACTGTCCAAATTAGTATCTTGGATATCCCACCATGGTGTTTTAATGGGCAAACAACACAGTTTCTTCTCACAAACAACAATGTGGATAGATAAATAAATAGCATACAGAATCACAGAATCACAGAATCACCCGCGTTGGAAGGGACCTCAAGGATCGTGTAGTTCCAACCCCCCTGCCTAGCAGGGCACCAAACATACACATTTAGATCAGGTTGCCCAGGACCCCGTCCAAACTGGCCTTGAACACATCCAAGGACGGGGCATCCACAACCTCCCTGGGCAGCCCATTCCAGGGCCTAACCACTCTCCTTGTAAAGAACTTCCCCCTAACATCCAACCTAAATCTTCCCTCCCTCAACTTGGATCCATTTCCCCTAGTCCTGCTATTGTCAGCCCTTTTGAAGAGTTTACTCCCCTCCTGGGTGTAGGTTCCCTTCAGGTATTGATAGGCTGCAATGAGGTCACCCCGCAGCCTTCTCTTCTCCAGGCTGAACAAGCCCAACTCCCTCAGCCTGTCCTCATAGGGGAGGTGCTCCAGCCCCCTGATCATCTTAGTCGCCCTCCTCTGGACCCTTTCCAAAATCTCTATGTCTTTCTTGTACTGAGGGCTCCACACCTGGACACAGTACTCCAGATGGGGCCTCACAAGAGCATACACAAATACATTTAAATTTTTGGTAGATGCATTCTAGCTTCCTAGTAACTTGCAATAACTGAGCAATCTTTTACAGTACTGAAATAGATTTCATCTACATTCAAAAGGCTAATAAATTATTATAATAATATATAATTATTATTTCAATAAATTATCGGCACTTTCTTTGTCAAGGTTTGTCTAAGTTTAAAAATGTATGGCTGTCAAATGCTCCTTTTTTCTCTCTATGATTCATTTTTCATTTACTAACTACTGAGGAAAAAAAAAATGTGAATGCTCTTACATACCTATAACCAGTAAACCTTACCCCTTCTACATCTACTCTTTCCTTAAATACCTCTAGGGACATGTGCAGCCTGTGCCTATGACTGACACCTCTTTCTAAGAAGAAATTCTTCCTGAGTGTGACTTGAAATGTCAGATATTGGAAGAGTAGTCTTGCTTTTATAGGGTTCTGTTAAGTATACATAATTGACTGAGCGACAAAAGGTTTTGTTTTGCATTTAGTTGCCTGCTGCTGAAAATTTTATTATTTCCCCTGAGAGAACCTAAGCACAATAACAGAGAAGTTATAGGTTGTAACTAGAGAAGAAGGCCTGGTTTAGTCCACTGTAAGTGCTCTAATTTTCCCCAGAGGACAGTTACTAGTGATGTAAATTTTCTGCAATTAAAAGCCTTGAGCGAAGGCTGAGGTGGGTTGTTTTATTTATTTATTTATTTTTAAAATAATTTTGATATTCATCAGGAAGAAGACATACAGCAAACTTAATCACCACAGCTTTGTGGAAGTTTAGATCATCTGAATTACACAGTCGCCCTACACAGATACGTGTTCATGGTCTGACAATCATGAAGTCAGCCTGCAGTCACTTCAGTACATGAGCTGCAGGTAAAATATATAATTCATGTTTTCATACCCATTTCCTGTAAGCAAATTTGCATTGTGCCTCAAGAACACTTTTCATGTAAAAGTCTGTCTTTACAACTGCAACAGTAACTTATACTAGTCCAAGCACTGGAGATTGTACAGCTGTTAAACTAGGGTTTCACAATCCATGAGAATAGCGAAGACATGAGTTCATGTTTTCATGTTGGAACAACTCTTCTGGTAGTGGAATCATACTGTATAATCATATGATATAACTACAAGTAAAAATGTTTTTTCAAAACAGTCGAGTGTAGAGTCTTAGTAAAGAAATGTATCTAGGGAAAAAAAGATTTGTATATATATATATATATAATTTATTTTATTTATATATATTTTTTATTATAACTTTTTTCTTGGCAGTATCAGCTAATCCTCTCTTGGAATAGGATCTCATTCATGTGCAGAAATTAAAATAAAATAAAATAAAATAAAATAAAATAAAATAAAATAAAATAAAATAAAAGACCCCACGGAACTAAATACTGTGTGTAGCAGAGAAGAACTAAATATGCACTTTCTTCCACATGGAATTCTTCTGTTTCTCCTGAGTTCTACATGAGCCTTGATTGCCCTATTTTTCTCTCAAGTAATATTTTCAATCATGTATTTGCAGTTCTTTGTAACCTTTAGGAGATCAGTATTAGGTTTGAATGAGTACTACAGACTAGCCCTATGTGCTTTGCAATATCAATCCTTTTTCTGCACCTTTTAGTCTGGATTTGACTGACATGACAACTACTCAGAGAAGGGGTTTGTGATTTATTTCTCCATATTTGTCATGGTTTTATGATTTTTGTTATCGGTATTCCACATCATAACGTCATGTTGTACACTGGGAGTTGAAGAGTCAGTGCTCCAGTTCTGTGGATCCTAGACAGTTCCAGATACCTGGTTCTCAGAAGAGAAGAACTACATACTAGATACCCCAGAGGACTTCGTGTTGCTCTGTTTCCATTTTCCTTAATGGGTTAGCTTTTACCTACACAGTTTAAAACCATAGTCATTTGAGTTTGTTGAGAAGGGAAGACTGAACTAGTGTAATAGAATAGGATAAAGCAGAAATTTTAAGCCACCTTTTACTCAGTAGCACAATAGGTTGCTCTCTGGCAGCGTAGGAGATTTGTGTTTAACTCACTCTTCCTTTCCAAATCATGTCAGTGCAAAATTGAAGATGACATAGATCCAAAGTCCATCTCCTTGCTGCTGCAGACAAAATCTATTTTATTATTCCTTTCATAAAATTGTGAATAATCATTATTTTGATTTAGGAGCATTTGAAACTCTGTCCTGCCTAGCCTCAAATCTGCTCTTGACGTTTACATAATTCACAGCCACAAGAACAAGAGTCTCTGCTGATATAATTTTCTTTGTGATAGGGAGCACATATGTCATAAGATTTCAGAGTGACTGGACTCTTAATTTTGCTGAAGATGCTATTATTTAATTGTACTATACTAAAGTCATGACAGGTTTCAAAATGACATTTTCAAACTTTTGCTACATGATAATATTGCAAATGTAATTAAGAAGAGCTGATAAAGAGGGCTGTAGTAGGTTGAAAATGTTAATGGCAAGAGGACAAATGCAGAAAAACAGAAGTGCCATCAAAAACTATAGTAGTTTATTTTCTAAAGAAATGATATTTTTTAAGATCTAAATATTTTAATCTGGACTTGACTACAATTTCTGATAGGCCTTTGATAATACTGTGAGTGCTTAGATTCAGAAGGAAATAAATCCAATTTGTTAAGATATATCTAAAGAGCAGAAAGCACCTACTCATTTTTTCTTTTGTGTATGTGTTTGTCTGTTTGTTTTTCCCAGTGTTTCTATGCACGCAGTCATAATAATTAAAGAAAAAAAAAAAAAATTAAAAGTGTAATCAAATGAATGGTATTTGAAATTAATTTAAAATTAATATTGTGATTTTTTTTTTAGGTAGTTTGAAAAAACAAAGATGAATTACTGTAGTGACATTGCTTTTCTATTGTAGTTCATTACTCCTTCCTGCACCTGCAAAATAACTTTCTTGTTTCCATCACCTATATTTATATTTTTGACAAAATTCCTTGGGGATCAGGACTATGTCTCATTCTCAATTTGTGCAGAACATAGTACCAACATCCACATATTTTCTACATATATTTTCTAAATGTATTAATGAGTAAATGGTAAAATTCTTAATGTTTGCTGACATTAAGTATTGAAAAGATACATTATAACTGACAGAGTAATTTATTTGACTAAATATGTAGCTCAGAAGTATCTATTCGATACCCTGCACATGTAACTTGCACAAAATAGTAATTTATGCAAGAAAAAAAGTCATCTGAATTTGTTTCAAGCAATGGGGAAAAAAAAAAGTAACTAATTTCAGGATTCTGCCCCTGCCATTTAAATATTTGTTTCTCGTATAAACAAACACAGATGTTAATAAAAATCCAACCTTGTGAGAATTGGTGGATCTGAAGTGGTTTTTATTTGATCTTAGTCCAAGTGTACTGAAGTGTAGCAATAGTGATGCAATCACATGTGCCAGTAGCTTTTGCATCATTAATTTGGCTTCTCCAAACAGTACGGTTTTATAGGTCCCTGTAGTGATTTTCTTGTGAACTGATATACAAGGCAAGAGCATTTTGTATCTAGATATTGAAACTATTAATTGCCTTGATGCCATCAAAGTCATAATCTAGCCTAGCAGAAGTGCCTGGGTATAATGTCTTACTTCTCCCCAGATGCTATGAAGCGTATTTTAAATGTGGATTAGTGTATTATGTTTGCAGAGGTCAGTGAATAATTAAGTATTAGGGAAAAAGAAAAAAAAAAAGAATAAATAAATAATAATTTTAAAAAAGATTTAAAACTGTAATCAAAGCTGAGAAGATTCCGTGCAAGAACATATTAAATAACTAGAATAATATTTTAAAAATTACAGTGATATTAACTGGCCTTTTTTCTCTTCTTCTTTTTATTTATTTATATAATTGTTTGTTTGCTTGTTTATTTGCTTCCTGGGTGGGAGAGGAGAGGGGAGTAGATATAAAAACAGTGCAGCTGCAGGGTGGAGTACAACACAGCAGCCTCTGCTGTTTTCACTGAAGAAAAAAAAAAAAAAAACACAAAAAAAACCAAAAAACATACAAACAAAAAAAACTCAGACAAAATCATAAAAAACATAGAATAGCCTGTGTTGAAAAGGACAATAATGATCATCTAGTTTCAACCCTCCTACTATGTGCAGGGTTGCCAGCCACCAGACCAAGCTGTCCAGAGCCACATCCAGCCTGGCCTTGAATGGCTCCAGGGATGGGGCATCCATAACCTCCCTAGGCAACACTTTCCGGCACATCACCACGTTCTGTGTAAAAAACTTGCTCCTAATTTCTAATCTAAACATCTCCTGTCTCAGTTTACAACCATTCCCCCTTGTCCTATCACTATCCACCCTTGTAAACAGCCCTTCCCCCTTCTCTTTATACGTTCCCTTCAAGTATTGGAAGACCACAATGAGGTCTCTCTGGAGCCCTCTCTTCTCCAAGCTAAAGAATCCCAGTTCCCTCAATCTTTCCTCATAGAAGAGGTGCTCCAGCCATCTTAGTGGCCCTCCTCTGGATCTGCTCCAAGAGCTCCATGTTCTTTCTGTACTGGGGTTCCAGGCCTGGATGCAGTACTGCAGATGGGGCCTCACAAGAGCCAAGTAGAGGGGGGCAATCACTTCCTTCTTCCTGCTGGCCACCCCTTTGTTAATGCAGCCCACAACACAGTTGGCCTTCTGAGCTGCAAGTGCACACTTCTGGCTCATGTCCAGCTTCTTGTTCACCAGGAACCTCCAGGTCCTTCTCCACAGGTCTGCTCTCAAGATCTTTCCCTGGTTTATATAAGTACCTGGGATTGCCCCAAGCCAAGTGCAGCACCCTGCACTTGGCCTTTTTGAACTTCATTAGGTTCACACGGGCTCACTTCTCCAGCCCGTCCAGGTCCCTCTGGATGGCTTCCCTTCCTTTGAGTGCACTGTCTGCACTGCTCAGCTTAGTGTCATCCACAAACTTGCTGAGGGTGCACTCAATGCCATCATTTATATCATTGATGAAGATGTTGAAGAGTACTGGTCCCAAGACCGACCCCTGAGGGACACCACTTGTGACCAGTCTCCACCCTGACACAGAACCACTGATCACAACTCTGGCTGCATCCAGCCAGTCAGTTCATAATCCATCGAACAGTGCATCCTTCAAATCCAGACTTGTCTAGTTTAGATAGAAGGATGTCATGAGGGACCATGTCAAAAGCCTTGCAGAAGTTCAGGTAGATGACATCCATCACCCTTCCCCTGTCCACCGGAGCCGTGATTTAACCAGTTTGGTGAGGCACAGTCTATCCTTGGTGAAGCCATGATGGCTGTCTTGAATAACTTCTTTATCTCATATGTGCCTTAACATAGCTTCTAGAAGGATCTGCTCCATTATCTTCCCAGGCACAGAGGTGAGGCTCACTGGCCTGTAGTTCCCTGGGTCTTCCTTTCTCCCTATCTTTAAATGGGAGTAATGTTTCCCTCTTTCCAGTCACTGGGGAAGTTCACCAGACAGCCATGATTTTTCAGATATGATGGAGAGTGGCTTGGCAATCACATCAGACATCTCTTTCAGAACCTTAGGAGGGATATGCTACAGGCTGGTGAGCTTCACCTCTGTGCCTGGGAAGATCGTGGAACAGATCATCCTGGACAACATGCTTGATCACATGAGGATAAAGCGTGTGATCTGAGACAGCCAGCACAGCCTCACCAGTGCTTAAACAATCTGGTGGCCTTCTATTATGGAGTGACAACATTAGTGAATAAGGGAAAGGTCACTGATGTCACTAACCTGGAATTGAGCAAGGCCTCTGACATGATCCCCCACCACATCCTTATCTCCAAATTGGAGGGATGTGGATTTGATGAGTGGACCACTTGATGGATAAGAAATTTGTTAAAAGGCTGCAGACAGAGAGTGGTCATCAATGGTTCTATGTCCAGGTGGAGGCCGGTAATGAGCAGCCTCCTCCAGAAGTCTGTCTTGGAATCTGTGCTCTTTGACATTTTTACCAGTGACATCAATGACGGATTTGAGTCTACCCTCAGCAAGTTTGCTGATGACACCAACTGCACCAAGTGATGCGGTTGACGCAGTAGAAGGCAGGGATGCCATTCAGAGGGACATCAACAGGTTTGAAAGGTGGGCCCAGATGAACCTGATGAGGTTCAACACAGCACAGTGCAAGGTTTTGCACTTGAGCTGGAGGAATCCCAGGCATCCATACAGACTGGAAGGAGCGGTCCTTGACAGCAGCCCTGTGGAGAAGGACCTGGGGGTCCTGATGGACAAAAAGCTGAACATGAGCCAGCAGTGTGCTCTTGCAGCTTGGAAAGCAAATGGTATCCTGGGCTCCATCAGAAGAAGGGTGGCCAGCAGGAACAGGGAGGTGATTGTCCCCCTCTACACTGCTCTAGTGACGTCCCATCTGGAATACTGCATCCAGGTCTGGAGCCCCCAGAACAAGAAAGACAGAGAGCTGCTGGAAAGGGTACAATGGGGAGCCACAAAAGTGATGAGAGGACTGGAGCATCTCCCCTGTGAAGACTGGCTGAGGGAGCTGGGCTTGTTCAGCCTGGAGACAAAAAGGCTGCAGGGTGACCCCACTGAAGTCTTCCAGTACCTAAAGGCAGCCTACAAACAGAAGGGGAGTCAACTCTTTGAAAGGGTTGATAACTGCAGGACAAGGGGAAATGGTTTTAAGTTGAGGGAGGGAAGATTTAGGTTGAATGTCAGGGGGAAATTCTTTACAGAGAAAGTGGTAGGTGCCGGAACAGGCTGTCCAGAGAGGTTGTGGATGCCTCGTCCCTAGAGGCTCTCAAGGCCAGATAGGATGGGGCCCTGGGCAGCCTGGTCTATTACTAAATGGGGATGTTGGTGGCCCTGTGTGTTTTAAGGGGGTTGGAGATTCATGATCCTTGAGGTCCCTTCCAACTCTGGCCGTTCTGTGTGATTCTGTGATATCATCTGGCCCCACAGACTTATACACATTCAAGTTCATGAGGAAAATTTCACAAGGACAATCTCCATCTTATCTCTTTCAGAGAAAAATTCATCTATTACCTTCTGTTCCTTGTTCATCTGTAATTACTCGTGAAGCTGCAGAGATTAATTCTCACACCCTTTCTGTCTTGTGAGGAATGAGTTATGAAGAACAGCTCTTTCTCCCAGTTCCTGAGACTATGACTTGGATGCTTTTGCATGATTTTGTTCTTTCTCTCCTCTGCATTTGCTACACAAAGCCAGTGGGAAAAAAATACACAAACCCATTGTGAAGTGTCCATATCACCATCACAAAAAAGAAAATGAATGCAAGTTTCTCTCAGCTTTCTTGATACTAACTGAACATTGTATCAAGGGTAAAAGATGAATTTATGCAAAAAGCTAATATAATCTGAAAATTATTTTTATAGTCAATATATAACATTCCTCCAAGCAAGAACAAAATATTTCTGATTTTAATAATCATTTCTTGACTTCTCTCTTGCATTCTACATTAGGGTCGTTTTAGATTTTGTGGACCTTGATCATATTCTTCTGTAGGCAATACAGATACAGTGAAAGCATGGTCCTTGCCCAGGGAGAATATGTAAAAGCAATCTTTGTTTCCATCCCTCATTTGCTGCAGTCTTGGATACTTGAGCGCATGCACTGCATAACTGCAGCACAGTACAGTTATTTCTAAAATATTTCCCAAGTTTCCTGAAAAAAATACAATTGTGACACATAATTATAAAAGCTTTGGGGTTTCTGGTTTTCTTGGAGTTCAGACCTCCTTATAACCTAGACAAACAGTTCAATAGAGTGCAACTTCAGAGGTTTGCAGATGAAACTGAGTGATGTGGTTAATATGACAGAAGGAAGCGATGCCATAAAAATAACCTGAACAACCGTAAGAAGTGAGCTCATGTGAACCTAATGACCTAATGAGATTCAGCAAGTAGAACTCCAAAGTGTTTTTATGACAGTCAATCACAGATATATCTACAGTCAGGGAGAATAACACATTGAGAGCAGCACTGCAGAGAAGGTCTTGGGGGTGCTAGTGGATTAAAAGTTTAATTCAAGACTGCAGTTGTATGCTTACAGACCAGAAGGCCAACAGTACCTTGTGCTGCATCAAAAGAGGAGTGGTAATAGAGTGAGAGAGGGAGCTGTACCCCTCTAGTCTGCCCTTACAGGTCCAGGTCAAGTACTGCATCCACAAGTGGAGCCCTAGCACAAGAAAAATATAGAGCTGTTTGAGCATTTTCAGGGGGAGACCACCAGGATGCTTAGAGGACTGGAGGACAAGGGAAAATGGCTTTAAAGAAAAGGAGGGGAAATTAGTTTGGATGTTAGCAGGAAATTCTTCGTTCAGAGAGTCCCCGGAACAGACTGTCCAGAGAAGTTGTGAGTACCTCCTCCCTGCAGGCATTCAAAGACAAGTTGGATGGGATCTAGGCAGCTTGATCTGTTGGGTGGCAACCCTGTCCACTGCACAAGTGGTGGAGCCAAATGATTCTAATTACAGAAGATAACTAGGTATCTCCAGATTATTTAGCTGTTACTACAGTCCAAGCTAGCTGGCAAAGTGACAACCCATGCTGTCCTAAACTAAGGGAGATGAACTGCCATCCTGAGATACATTTATCTATTAACAAACATTTGCAAAGCCTTCAGATTAGAAATTGTTGGTTATTATGTTGTTGTCTGTCAGCTGAGGTTCTCATCATTAACGGGAAGCTATTTTGTGCAGTTACTATCATTTGCAGTTATGTGAGGAGAAGTAAGGTAACTCAGAATCAGAGCTTTTACAATCCATTATATCCAAAAATGAAGGCAGATAAATAGTGTATCATGTCCTAAAGCAAACAAATAAAAAAATTCAAAACAGTATAAATCTGATTAAGCATTGGTTCTACCTTACAGCTAGATATCAGTTCTAGTTGTAAGGCTTGCGATTCTCTTCAGCAATAGAGGTCAGCTGAACCTTTTTCCTTGTGATATCAAAAACTTCTCACAGATCTGTTTCTGTTATTCCCACAATTTTCCATGCCTGTCACAGCCCTGTTCCCTTGCAGCTATTGTTCACTCTTGATTAACAAGGCTAGCATTGGCCACATGGAGAGGGAAGTTCTTGGGAACTAGATCAGGCCCAGGAGGAAGAAGAACACACAGTCACAGAGCACAGCATGAACTTCAAACTCACATTTTTTTTGTCTTTAATAAAATCTTTATACATAGTCCTACAGTAAACTACAGCTCCTACATTAACACACATATCAACCAGTCCAATATTAACATGCAAGTATTATTTCCTCAACTTATGATGAGGTTAACTGACTGAATAAATAAACATTTTCAGCACTCATAATATTTCCCATGGGATATGGATATAACGTTATTAAGCTAGGTGAAAGATAAATAGAAATGTAAAAATAAAAGAATAAATAAATAAATAATAATAATAAAAAAAAACCTAACCCAACAACAGATTACAAAATTCTTTATCCAGGACTAGGTGAGAAGTGTGATTGAAGTCTCATAGAGGTATGTATTGCCAAATCTGAATTAACTTGCAATACAGAGAAAAGCATGGTTGCATAGACTCATCATCCTTCATTTCAATATACAATGAGAATTTTAAAGACACAAAATTTAGAAGTGCCCTCTTTTTCAGCTTTTTCAAGTAGATCTGCTAGAAATGGCTGTCCCTGTTCCTTCCAGTTCTTTCAAGTATTAACCTGTAATGGCATTGTTTAGTATGGCATTGCCAAGACAATGATTTCCTTCATAGCCAGTGGTGATTCTTTGCAGACTTGAATGAATGTGTTGGATTCTGACCAGCCTACACCCTGGAGTCTGGTTCAGTTTCTTTTCTCAGGCTGACCAGTACCTTACAGATGGTGGCTGAGCTATGAAGGAACAGTCACTATACACAG
The DNA here is from genome assembly GCF_019232065.1 of Centrocercus urophasianus. Classification (NCBI taxonomy): domain Eukaryota; kingdom Metazoa; phylum Chordata; class Aves; order Galliformes; family Phasianidae; genus Centrocercus; species Centrocercus urophasianus. The sequence goes on along the minus strand of NW_024884922.1, from coordinate 5,380,267 downwards.
TTCAACTCTGCAAATTTTATGGCTGTCCTATAAAGGATGCAAAATCTCTTTCCCCAGTATCCCTTCCATCCCTCTCAATAATTTTTTTATGTTTTGAATATCATCAAGAATAGGGAGAGAGCCATATGGCTTGAATGCTAGAGTGGATGTTTCTGATTTTCAGGAGTAGCTAGTTTTTACAATTTAAAAGACAAAGAAGGACCTTTTTGTTCATTGTTAACACAGCGTCTTGCACAACGCCATGCTTGTTTTCATAATAGGTCAGAATGATAAGTGATAACAGAATTTTTCTTTATAATTCAGTACATTGTTTACTTCCTTGACTGATTATTTACACTGGTGTTTCAGTGATAATTCCATTTATTTCACCTTCACAAGTAATTGCTTGTCCTAAGTAAAACTTCCTTCTGTTAAACTATATTGGTTTCAATGGGCTTTCATGAGGGATGAGTCTGGAATGTCTAACCTATTCTCTTGAAAAGCAAAAGATTTAGGGAATTGAATTAATTTTCTTTGCCTGGAATTGCAAACTGCGCAGTCATCTGCACATTTAATTCTATCCTTTTCATTTTATTTTCTGAGCAAGGACACAATTGGCAACATATTTGACATCTTTGTGACAGTGAGTCTGTGGCAGCACTGAATAGAAAAGGGGAAGAAGCAGGGTCACAGAGAGGACAAAAGGAAAAAATAGCTGTCTAAATCATATATCATTAAAGTGATGCTCATTGAATTACCTCTCTCAGGGCCTGTCAAAACATGTGGTGCCCTTGCAATATGATGTGAATTAAATGCCTTCTGGCCTCTGAAATATTGTTTTCAAGGCCAAATGTGTACTTTCACAGTTTCCCTCTAGTAACTACTGAAAAACATTTGAGACATGTTGATTGACTCCCACGATTTGCAAAAAGAACTCAAAAGCACTACAATGTGTGGTAGCTGGTCTTCAACGGAAAGCCAGGATACGTGCCTACTTGCAAATTGTTGGTGATGGTCACTGACAGTTCCATCCACCAAGAAATTGGTCATCATCACTTTGCCCCTGAAAGAGAAAATACAAGTTGCCCCTCAGAGAGAAAATATAAGTAAAATTGACTCAGTTTCTTCAGTAATTTTGTTAGTTTGTCCTTGGTGATCAGGGAAAGGGTTGAATAACTGCTGTCTGTCTGGAAGACTCTATACAAATCATAGAATAGAATCCTTAGAGCTGGAAGAGACCTCTGTAGGCCAGTCGCTGTACTGACCTGGGACACTATAACTAAATCAGATTGCCCAGGATCTGATCCAGCCTCACACTGAAAGTCTCCAGGGACTGGACATGAACCTCATCACAGGGCAAACTGTTCCAGTGCCACACCACCCTCACTGTAAAAGATTTTCTCCTTATATCTAACCTAAATCTACTCTCTTTTGGCTAGAAACCATTTCCCTTTGTTCTATCACAAACAGATCCTGCTAAAGAGTCTGTCCCTTTCTTTTCTGAAGCTCACCTTAAGATATTAAAAGCACATATCAGGTCACCTTGGAGCCTTCTCTTCTGCAGCATGAACAGTCCCAGCTCTCTCAGATGTCAGATGGTCTGCAAGCATTTTTGAAGGTTGGTTCCAATTGCTTCCTCCACTTGAGGAAGCAAATGTATTTGATTTTAGCAAGCAACCTGGAAATGGCTCTGACCAGGGAGATGTCATTCATCCCTCGTGATTCTTTGCAGTTCTCTGAGAGAAAATCAGAAATTTTGCCAGTGTTTTCTGCTGTTCTTTTTTTGTGTTTTTACTTGGTCACTTACTGAAGAGTGCAAGACCTATATACAAGAGATAGAAACATTTGGCCTATACCTGAATGGTTTTCATAATTTCAAGCTTTGTCAGGTCTGAGTTCATCAAGAGGCACAGTGATTTCTCAGCTTCTCTGTACAGCCTCGGGGATTTGCTCAGAAATGGGTATCTGTAGGACAGAGATATATATAGTTAATGCATGTAGAAGTGAAATATTGAATATAGCAATGCACTGTCAAATGATATGACTTTAAGTATTGTACCTTAATTTGTTTTAGATATGTGAACTCTGTGGGGGAAATCTGACCTTACTGTCAAATCCAAATGTTCAGAATTCATAATCAGGTCCCTCCAAAATTGTCACATTTAACACATTTAAATATTTATTTTAAAAAGAGTTAGATTCTTTCCATCATCCTTCCTCCTATCCTCTTTTTTTTTTTTTTTTTTTTTTTTTTAATTTTGTGGGGTACAGTTGGGTGATGCAAGTAAGGTTTTTTTTTTTTAATAAAATAATGTTTACTAGACTTTTATTTTATCTGTTTCTTTTCCACACTCCCTTGTGAAAGCTGCAGTGGTCACCCTATCTTTTTTTCATTTCTGAAAAGAAAAATGAAATGAAGTAAAAATGGAGGTTTTAAAGAAAAGGAAAAGATTTTGATATTTGGAGCAGAAATGCTAAAATCAGTATCAAAATGTATTCATGTTAGTTATAGCAGCTTCTATTTTCCAGAACAGGTGTAATTTTTCATACCATAACCGTGGGTGCAAAATACATGTGTCGCCATCATGTATAGAAGTCTCTCAAGGCCTCCAAGAAAATCACATATTACCAACTTTGATTTCTTAAAGAAGCTTATATAAACTAAAATTTTAGAGATAACCTGAAAAACCTAGGACTATAAAGCAAATCAGTGGTACTTTTATCCTCTTGTTTTTCGCCATCTAACCCTACCTTGAAACTTTTCCACCAATCTTCTGTATGTCCTAGTATTCATGCTTAATTTTTTCAGCACTAAAGATCTGCAAGCACCACAATTTTTGTTTGTTTGTTTTGTTTTATTTTAGTTTTAGCTCACAGAATCATTTCAAAAGTAATGACCAGGAAATGAAGGAAAGATGAATACGGCCAGGACACTTGGATCTTTTAAGGAAAAGCTACTATACACCATACTGTCAGTGCAACACATAGAGGGGTCTCCACCAGCAAAAAGAATAATGTGCTTCATGATACTTCTTTATTTGTTCACAGCATCATCATCGTCAAATGATTTCTTACTTATTCTTTTTATTTGGCAATTACTAATAGTAAAAAGAAGAGCATTCCTTATTTTAGAACAACACCTGAAAAGAATCAGCTTATTCAGGAACAGCTGTTTGTATTTTTATGGGTAAGCATACATATAATATCTTCATATATTTCTATTTCTATAATCACAATTTAACAGCACCCTTTTAGTGGAAAATCTGGCTCCTTTACTAGGAAACTAGACTTCAGCAAAAGGATCTGCTAGGTGATTTGTTTGTAGTGTATATATGGAAAATCCTGGATAGTGAGCAGAATTACTGAGCTCCTATTAGAAATCCAGTGAACATGTTCCATCAGTTTTGATCCCTGGATCTCCTAAAGCCTTATTTTCATATCACCTTATTGCATTCATGCCAGGGCAGAAGTCTTTATTGACAAGAGAAAAGAGGAAATGATATTGATATCCAGACAATCAATCCAGACCTAAGGCATAGAAAAATTACTAGAATAGTGTGTAAAGAAGGTACCAGAATATACTGCTTACTGTTTATTCAGTAGGTGTTGTGCACTTTGGTGGGGAACAGATTTTGGAGTGCTGGCCTAACGTACAAGGAAATGTTAGTTACCATAATAAGCATGACATTAAAATGTGACTATCACAAGTTTTCATCCAGAAAGTCTGGTGTTTGTTCGAACTAGCTTCCTCACCTTTTTTGTCTTCGTGCTGTGATCAAACAGATACAACATTTGATTTCTTTAACTTCTGTAACTTTTTATTATTTAATCAGTAATTTTAAGGTGCTGAGCACTTCTTTGAATTGCTGAGCACCCTGAAGTTTCAGTGATTGCCAATTAAAGGTGTGCAGCACATTTCAAAATGATTTGTGTGATTTATAACTTACAGGAAAATAAATTGTTGACAATGTTGTCCCATTTATTATAAGTTCAATTAAAACAAAACAGCCATCAAAAGTACAGTTCAAGAGGAAAAGCAATGCACACTATGTTTGGCATGTATAAAAGACAAATAAACCTTTTTATTAGTTTGAAGGTTAATGTCCTCATTAGATTATAGTAGTTCATTATGCATTTGTGCCTGTGTCTGCAACATGATATACCAATCAAGAGGAATATTTCAGGGATGACATAAAAGGAAAAATAGAGTAAAGGTTGACCATGAACTCTTAAAAAAGATAAACCTGACAGAAACTTTATTTCTGTAGTCATGGTAGACCCATTTCATTAAGGAAAGAAAAATAAATCACTGAGATGTAAATTGAGTAGTAAAGTGTGTTGGCTTAGGAGGCACAGAGATGCAGATTTGGGCTGACAATTTTTATGATGACCACAGCTTTCCTGTATTTTCCCCTCTACCCTAACATAATTGCTTTTGACTGGGCAAATCGTGTTGTTCTTATTGTAATGTGATTGCAATATATAATTCTGTGAGACACTTGAATTTTTTTTTTATTATTAATTTTTTGGCATGCATTGCATTTGATTTTAATGTTACCAAAGAAATTGCCTACATAAAGTTGTACATGTACCAAATTGTATCATCTGCTTTTCCTCCTCTGTTTCTTGATTAAAATTAAGATACGTTTTAGTTTTTTGTTACACAAGTACTTTCTTGCCTTAGTTAAAAACTTAAGGACAATTTCCTCTTCTACTTTGCACTAAATGTAAGGTTTAATGCAGATTTTTATATAAACTTAAGGGCAAACCCATCCGCAAGGTGGAGATGAAGCACTGTGGGAAAATTTACAGACACTATCAAGAAAAAATTTGATTCTACAGTAAAAGAAATATGCATTAATTTCATAAGGATATTTATAGCAATTTCAAATGATGTGTACTCAGACACCATGACAGCATAGAAGATCTTCCCATAAAAAGAATTACATGATATGTAAACTATAGAAAGAAACAGTCAGCTTCCATGGAATCAGAGAATCACAGAATCACCAAGGCTAGAAAATAATTTCAAGGTCATCCAGCCCAACTGTCCATCAATATTTCACACTAAACTGTGTCCCTCAGTACATCTAAACATTTCTTGAACACTGCTCTGTAGCAGAACCACAGTAATACTGGCAACAGGCAGTCTATATGGAATTCATGCAGTATGTTGAAAAAATATATTTTGAGTGAAGCCTTTCTTCCCTGTGTTACCTGTGCCTGTAAACCAAGCATCCTGATGAAAGCTCACAGGGAAGTGTATGGTTAAAATTTTCGCTTGCTTCAACAGATTTTGATAATTATTATTTCTCCTACTTGCTTTTAAATTTTAAATGCTTTTTTTTTTTTTTTTTTTTTTTTTTCTTTCTTTCAGTTTAAAAGTTTCCCAGATTAAGAAACATTGAAGAGTCAGTGGACTAAAAAATCAGGGTGCTTACTGCGTTAAAATTGCTCTTTACTGTCTTTGTCATTAATTACTTATTTTACAAATTGTAGCAGCTTGTAGAAAAGAAAACACTGATATATTATAGTCAAATTCTGGTCACAAAAGCTTTGCTACATCCACAATCCTATTGGTTCATAAAATTAATTGTATAACAATTCATGACAGTACATATTTTTGTCTCAAGAAAGAAAATTTATAAGAAAATAGGGAAGTCAAGATAACATCAGAGTTAATTTTACTTTAGAAAAATTCATTTTGTAATATAGATTTTTGGTCTTCAGAACAGTTTGACCTTTCCCATGTGAAGTTCTTAGTGAACTCTATTAGCACAAAAAATGAAGAAATAGATTATATATGTTCCACATTATGACTATTACCATGGTATTCTGGGGAACTATTAATAGAAATAAGTGTTTTAAGTCATCATCATAAGAAAAGATTTTGGCTTTTACATTTCAGAAAGCACATGGGATGCTAACACTCATGGCAGCAACAGGGGGATTCAAAAAGCAGCTTTCAAGATTTAAACAAATGAAGAATTAAAAATACTACAAACCTTGTAAGCTGTTAATGTATGTATTTCTTCTTATCTCATGGCAAGATAATGCTTTTGTACAAAAAAAAAGTCCACACATACACAAACGTACATATTGCTACATGACTGTATACACATACAGTTATAAAATAATAATAAATGTGATACTCCAATGGGAAAGCAGCAGAGATACTCAAATTTAACAGACAAGCAGTAGCTTCAGTTCTGATATATACCTAAGGGACAACATTTTAGAAATAAACTAACAAGATATTGTGTTAATATTAATAAAGTTTTATTCTCAGAAGGAAAACAGATCAACTGCTTCACTGCCATCCTTTTTTTGCTTTTTAAAAAATCATAATTTTCTATGAAAGTTATAAACAATATTATCTTAATTTAGCCAGCTATTAATGCTATTTTTATAAACTTCTCTTGCAATAGAAAACAAACAAACAAAACAAACAAACAAAAAAACCCAAACAAACACAAAGCAACTATGGTAGTTATGAGGTTAGTAATTTGAATTATTATGCTCAATTTCTCCAATTTGGAGTATTTCTCTCATGGTTTTAAGCTGAGAATAAAAGCAACAAGCAATGCTTGAAGACAAGAGTTTTGTCCAGATCTGTGCATTTTCATTGCTTCAGATGTGTCACAAAAAAACCTGAGCTACCTTTGGCATCACTGGGTGTAAACTGGGCAGGAAATTGTTCAAAACTTATGAATTAAATAGAAATAGTTACTTTTTCCTTCTTTCCTTCTTCTTCTCTTTTTCTCTCTGTCTCCAAGTCAGGAAGAAAGACCAAAAAGTCTTCAAAAAATATATATTTATATTTTATTAAATAAAAGCTTAAAAAATCAGCTAAATCACTTTTTAACATTCTCTAACTTCAGTTTCAGGAACGAAAAGTCAAGTACAAAAGACAAACAAACAAAAAAACATAAATAACACTCCACATGAAAACTGCTTTTGCTTTTAGTTTTGATTTTAATCCCAGACATTAAAAAAAAAAATAAAATAAATAAAAAAATAAAAATAAAATGTTTTTTATTTTTTGAAGTCATAATCTGATCTAACCTGAAAGTCTGCTGTTTTCTTCTTCTTGAATTACTATAAAATTTTAGCTGAGAAGCTATTGCAGATGTGTCAGAAATTGAAATTTTGTTGTTGATGAGCACATTTAATTAGGAGTGTGTAAGGCGTGCTGGTAAATTTGATAATGAAGCTTTAAAGAAGGGACTCAAAGTGTTCCAGAATGCAGATATTTTATAAAAGATATCTTGAAAGAACATTAATGAGCTACTACCAAAAAAAGTAAAGGGAGATTATGTGAATATGCAAAGAGATTGAAGTCACACAAAGAATATTTAGTAATAAGCCACAGGTCTTGAAACTGGAGAGCTCAGCAGATCATACAGTCCTCTTCCTTGACATACAAAGTGTCAGTTACACCCACTGAGACTGTGAGAAGTTATAATCCACCAGTATAGTCTGCAGACCTTGGATCTTCTTTGGAATAATAATGTTTCTCTTGATGTGTAGTGTCCAAAACCATATTGTATAGTTCAGTTCAATATTCTAGAACGGTAAAGTAGATCACATTAATTAGTTGAATGGCTGATGTTATTTCCATTTGCAGGTTATAAAAGCATATCCCTTGTTCATAAAGACATTGTTTTATTTGTTATCCTCAGCAACTCCTTTTTAGCTGAGCTCTTGCCCCTAAAACTCTTTCCTCGATCTCCAGTTTTGTAGTTCAACATTTCCAGCTGAATATAGAAATTAATGTTTATTTCCTTTCAGAAGAAAATTTCCTTTTCTTCCAGTTTTTCAGGGACAGTCTCACTAAATTTACAGTTTAGGAAACAGGCAAAGACAGAGTAGACATTAGATCCTTTGATCTTTTAAACACAGTTATATACTTCCTTTCTCATTGACCAATACAAAAACTCTGCCTTTGTCTTCCTGTCTATCCAATATTGTTGTATGTAGACATTTAAAGCTTTCTTGTCCTACTAACTGCGACTATCTTTGGCATGTATATTTTCTTCTGGTCAGCCAGGCACTTCCTTTCGCACCATGTCTCTATGCAAATACATTATTGATCATGGCTCCCTCTATAATAACCATTTAGCAACAGACAATACAGATGTCCATGTATAACATTTTTACTGCAGCCTCTGCAGTTCTATATTCAGGGCAGTGGGATCAACACATAATCATAGTCTTTTATTTGGAATGATTTAAAAATGCTCCACAAAACTTCCTCAGCCTCTGGCAATTGAAATAAGATTAACAGAACTCTCTTCTGTTTCTTTACATGCATATTTTGTACATATTTGTACAAAAATCATTTTCTTTTATTTTGCTTTTGTGGGTATGACACTTATAAGAAGTGAACAGATCAAGTCATCCATGTCTCTGAGGCCAAGGAAGCTCACTTTCCAAAATTCATACACTGAACTGCTGATAAAGGCTCATAACTACATACAGAGCACCACTGTAAATACGCAGCCTGCAGTGAAAGAAAAACATTAAAAAAAAAAAAAAAAAAGCAAATTGAGTCCTACAATTGTTATATTTCATGCCTACGTGGCATTTTTCCTTCATAAGCAGCATGTACTTGAGCAAAGCCAAACATAACTTTAGACTTAAAGATGGTTTGATTACTCATAAGGAATGCTTTAGATTTCTGAGTATATAGACTACTCTAGTTTATTACAAATTATTGTGTACATAGAGAGTAGGAAAAAAAAATCCTAAATTTCTATACTTACAGTTTGCATAGACTTATTAAAAAAGATATAATTTGGACATACTCAGATAACAACCATCTGTTGTTGACCAAGTACATCAGAATATGGTCAGTGTAGCGTTTTTTCTTTCCTAATAATATTAGGCACAGTGAGGATGGTTGGATTGCACAAAAAGAGGATCAAACCTCAAGAAAATTAATACAGCTTCTAGCTCAAATCTAAGGTTGACGCATAGGAAATCTGTTCAGCAACTTCTCTTTTTGAGTCTCCTTTTGTTGCATTTTCTTAGTACAGGAAATTATTTCTTGTACGGAATTTGGAGCCCAAAGGGCAATTAACAGGATTATAATACATTGTAACATATTTCAGCTACTGTTCTTGAATGAATTGCAATTTGTTGCTCAGGAAAAGAATTTAATGAAAAAATTATTTGTCACAGGAAGAATTGCAGGAAAAGGGAAAAGCTGTATCTGGTTAAAAAAAAAAAAAAAAAAAAAAGTTTTAAAAGAAATATTTTTTTCTGTCACACAAGTCATTGAGGAAATGAAGAGTTTGATAATGGCAGAGTTTTTGAGCTGGTGCAGTATTCATGTGCAGATGGAGTAGTAGTGAGATGAAAGTTGTTATTGAACAAGACAGTTATCTGTCTTTATGAAGCAATCACAGATTCTTAATGTGTTCAGAAAACTTTTGGATATTGTACTTAGGGACAATGTACTAATAATATGGTAGGGAAATATTGGTGGTAGGCAAATGGTTGGGTTGCATAATCCTGAAGGTCTTTTCTAGCCCTGGTGATTCTATGATTCTACAATAATGTTGACAAAATGCACTTAATAGTAATGAGAAATGACACAGAAGGAAATCTGTCTCTTCTGGAGAATAAATAAGTCTTTGGCATAAAAATTTTATTAGTTTGGAAACTCCTCACAACAGGAACCATTTAAATGTTGGATTTTGGGGTCCTTAAACAAATGCACTTCTAGTGTAGCTCAAATACGTTCTATTCCAAGGGCTAGTCTGCTTCACAGTAATCTTAGTCATCAGTATCTGTAGTTCACCTGCATTAAAATTATCACAATGCTCTTTAAAAAGGATTTATCACATATATAATGAATACTTACCTTTTCTTAATTTACTTAAACAATGAAGTTAAGGAACTTCTCCATGAAAAGATGCGTAATTTGAACAGCTTACTGGTCCAGGTGACTACTTGTGACTACAGCATTTACACTTACAGGAACATCAACATTCATTTTGTGACACTGAGAACCAGACAAAAAATCGGAGATTCATAAAAAGTGTTTGAAAGACTTGAAGTATCAGGAGTAGTCATTTTCATTGAGTTGGCCATTTAACATTAAAATAGTGATCTAAATGGAGCCCTAATGTTCTTGATCATTGTTTGGCTGCCAGTGGCCTTCCTCTTTTTTTGTGGAAAAGATTTTGTTTCATTGACATGGGATGCATATGATCCACAAATTCTTCTGAAGACACTATGAGTTATAAGGAGAGAAATTCATAAAACATGCATACAGTGTTTATGACCATTAAGGGATCTAGATTAGTTTCAGAAGATAGCAATGTACACACTTCTATTAACAAAGATATGTGGAAATTCTTTATGGAAATCATATTCACTTTCTCAGTTGCTCAAATAAAGTAACATGCTGAATCACTTATGAAAGTGTAACAGTTCTTATGATGGTCTTCTTTCAGAGTAACCTTTTGAATTGTCAGATAGTCTTTAATTTTGTGTTCTAAATGGAGGGAGAAAAAAACAGCTTGGTTAAAGAGATAAACACGTACTAGTTTGAGCACGCTTTTTCCCTTTATGAGATAATTCGTTTAGATTAGGAAAAACAGGTTAATTTTTTAAAAAACCTTGACATGTAGAGAAGGGAAAAATTAAGAAAGAGCATAAGAAACTGCAAATAAATGTAATGTGAATTTAGTATGTTGAAGAAGGAAAAAATACATGTATGATTAGATAGTTTTCTATCAACTCTATTCTACTTTTGTAAGGATAGCATAATAGAACCATAGAATCATGGAGTCATTTGAGTTGAAAAGGATCTCTGAAGATCATCTAGTCCAACTTCCCTGCAGTGAAATTTTTTCCTTATATCTAATATAGATCTCCCGTCTTTTAGTTTCAAACCAATTCCCCCCGTCCTATCATAACAGATTCTGCTGAAGAGTCTGTTCCCGTCTTTCTTATAGCTCTCCTTTAGATACTTGGGTCTCCTTGGAGTTTTCTCCAGGATGCACAACTCAGGCTCTCAGCCTGTACCTGCAGGGGAGGTATTCCATTCCCCTGGACCATTTTTGTGGCTCTCCTGTATATCTAAACATGGGCGACATGCCTTCTTGGACTTTCCTACTCTGGTTGATATATTTGTAGAAGTCTTTGTTGTTGTTCATTGTATGCCATGTCAAGTCTGGATTCACTTGGGCCTTGGCCTTCTTGATTCCATCCCTGCACAATCTAGCAGCATTCTTATATAACTCTCAGGCTACTTGTCCCTGCTTCCGCTGCCTGTGCATTTTCTTTTCCCTCTTGACCAGCTGGTCCCAGTTCAGCCATGCCTGAATGTCTCCTGCCTTCCTTTTCTCACCTCTAGAGGTCATTGTGTCTCTGCAAATGGCACTGGTGAGGCAATACCTCAAGTATTGTGTTAAACTGACTGATGAGGTCCCAGAATGGAGGTTTGCCAGTGTAACTCCCATCTACAAGAAGGGTTGTAAGAAGGACCAAAGCCTGTTAGCCTGACCTTGGTGCTAGGGAATGTTATAGAGAAGATTGTTTCACACAGCATGTGCGGGACAGCTGGGGGATCAGGCCAGCATGGGTTCACAAAGGGCGGGTCCTGTTTGACCAACCTGATCTCCTTCTACGATCTAGTGACCCATCTGATAGACGAGGGAAAGGCTGTTGATGTAGTCTACCTAGACTTCAGCATGGCCTTTGTCAGTGTCTCCCACAGTATTCTCCTGCAGAAGCTGGCACCCTGTGGCTTGGACAGCTACACTGTTGGCTGCACAAGAAACTGGCTGGAAGGCTGGGCACAGAGAGTGGTGGTGAATGGAACGAAATCCAGCTGGCAGGAGTCGGTGCTGGGGCCTGTCCTCTTCAATATCTTTATTGATGACCTGGATGAGGGCATTGAGTGCTCCCTCAGAAAGTTTGCAGATGACACCAAGTTGGCTGGAAGTGTGGATCTGTCTGGGGGTAGTGAGGCCCTGCAGAGGGATCTGGACAGGCTGGGTAGCTGGGCTGAAGCCAATGGGATGAGTTTCAACAAGGCCAAATGCCAGGTCCTGCACTTTGGTCACAGCAACCCCAGGCAATGCTACAGTCTTGGGGCAGAGTGACTGGAAGACTGTGCAGAGAAAATGGACCTGGGCTACAGCTGAAAATTTTCCTCTTAGGGAAATTTTGACTTCTAAGAATGAGAAATCTTGACTTTTTCAATATCCATTTCAGAATAGATAATCATGATCTTTCTCCTTTGAGATAAGCATCATGGATTTATGATTTTTGTTATCGATATTCCACATCATAACATCATGTAGTGCACTGGGAGTTTAAGAGTTAATGCTCCAAGTCTGGGTACCTGTCCTGGAAGAGAAGATCTACTACATTGTCTAGAAAACTGTTCACTGTTCTATTGTCATTTGTGCTCAGGGGGAAGAGATACAAGGCCTTGGTAACTCACCTCATGTTCTTTTTTCCCTTTTTTTTGTCTCTCTTCCCTGCTGCTCAATGTGCATCACACCTTAGTGTCATGGTATATATTAGCTTCAATTCCAATTATATTTTATTATAGTGTATTGTATTATATTGTATTATATAATGTACTGTATTATATTGATTATAGTGTGCTACCTTGCATTCTGATACCATATTTAGTAAATTAATTTGTTTCTCCTCAGATCAATGCTGCTGTTTTTAATTATTTGGGGTCTCCTGTTTCCCCTTTCCAGAGGCACAGATTCGTGAATTCCTCTGCCCCACTAGTCACGGAACACGGCCGAACCAGCCCGTAAACCACTGACAGGAGGATTCTACTGTAAAATAACACAACAGCCATGACAATATACTAGAAAGCTTTTATACTATTCAAATGGAAGCACTGAGTTAGTCTAAGTTGGCAATATGTCTCTCTTCCGACAAACACTCAGCACTTTCCTCACAAAATTTTTGAGTGATTCAAAATCATCTTTTCCTTTCATAGTGTGCCTTCTTTTTCTATTCAATGAACCTATGAGTCATGACTGGGGAAATCAATATTCAGGATCAATTAGACAAAAACTCTGTTTTTTTTCTCAACTAAATGCTTCTAGACAATGTTATTAAGACCAAAATACTATTGTTTCAAGACAGTAAAAATAGTTAGAAGATGCCATTTAAATACTTTCCATATGGATTATGAATTTTTCTGTATATTCTACCTTATATGCATAGGAAAAGGGATACAGAATGCGTCTGTTACCACACAAGAATATTTCAAACACCCAGTGAGATAGGGTAGTGCTACCATCCTCACTTCACAGGAGTGAAAATCATCTAAGAGGAGCATCCGAAAATACTTAGGCCCCTGAAGTGATAGTTGATAAAAATGTGCTTCTGAGCAAGCCTGAGATCCTGAGAACCTGTACTTTGGCACAACCTCAACTAGAAAAGTGTGGAATATTTCTCATCCCTCAGAATTATCTAGAGCTGGCTCTCCTTGTTACTAAGAAAAGATTCTGCTAAAGGAGGGACATAAAATTTTGTCATTTTGTTTTGGGGAAAAATTGCTCATACCCTAAAACAGAACTCTGTATACGGAAGCCACCACATTTCCATCTCTTGCAGATGCATATTAAAAAAAAGTCGGAAATAAAATTTAATTCCTTGAAAGAAAAAATATTAAGTACATAACTTTGGGTGAGGATCAAGAATCAAGATAACACAGTTCTGTAACTTCTTCTGATCTAAAAAGGCAACCAACTGACATATAATGTCTCTGGGTTATCTAACACATTTTTTAGAGAGGCCCCCAGCAACCCAACTGATTTTAAAGAAATGTGTGCAAAACTCCAGAAGTGTGTATGATTTCCAGTGCCTCAAGCAAGTCATTTCTATTTCCATTTCATTTCCATATGTGCTTGGTATATAGCATCTTTTAACAAATCACTTCTCAGAGAATAATTTCCAAATCTCCTTGATTTATACAGAGGGGCCAATCCAAGAAACGCTTGTACATTTAATTGACTTCATGTGAGTGATTTTTTTTTTACATGGCAATACAAAAGTTGAGTATAGTTAAATAAAACTGAATAATTACAAACTTGATGATGTGAATTATAATATTAACTCATCTTTGAAACTTTATCTTCAGATTCTGTTTTATAATAGCAAAGCATAAATATCCAGGCAGAAAAGAACTCACCCACAGACCACCCTGATAAAAGTTGTTCACTAGACCAATTCAATTATTTTTTCTTTCTACAAACTCCAGCTGGTGTGATCTTGGCCTTCAGTACCATCTAATTAAATGGAAAAATGTTTGAGATAGGAAGTTAATTTACTAATTAAATGACAAGTATGCTTTATAACTTGTCTTTTTAGCTTATTGTGCATTTAAAGAATTAATTAACAATATAAACAGGCTGCAGTTGTGAAGTGCCAATATGGATGTGATTTTAAAGTACTTTCACTTCTGTTTTCTATCTCAGTTTTTATGACAGCTGAACCGTAATGAAGATGCTTGACTCTTCTAATTTGTGTCTGTAAAATTAAAATGGCTCTGTGGCTTCTTGCTCACCAGGAACACAGTCAAAACTGTATATTTAGTCGTACATTACTCATCAGCCGACACAGTCTTGATTCTGTATTTGTGAGCTGCTCTTACTTTCTATAATTCAAAATTATAAAACTAGTTTTTCATTAGGTTATGTCCTTCTGGTATTTTCAATGGAGTGCAACAATGAAAGTATAATTTAATTAACATAGGCAATCACTAGGTAAAATTAATATACAAAGTATTTCTTGTTTGTAAACAAATTTAACAAGTAGTACCTTTATTCTAAGTTTGCACAAATGATTTTTTGTTAGTGTGGCTGCTTTAAGTACTGTTAAAATACAATGGAGAAAACGTATGGACTTATGGACTAAATGCCAAATAACTTCACCTTCCTCTGTCAGTTTGTCAAATTACTCTTATGCAAAAAGAATCATTATTGATTTGTTTAGATTTTGAATGGCAGTTATTTATAAATGGTATACATCTGGATTGGCCTGACTGATCTTTTGTACTTCCTCTTTTTTTCTGTTCTGTTTTTCTTTGTTGGTTTCCTGGTTTTAAATATCATACAAATATGAAACTCAAACCCAGTCATAATTCAGTCAGAATTCACTATATGTTGTAACTTCTCTTAATAGTCAGAAAAGAATTTCCAAGGGGGGAAAAAATAAATAAATAAAAAAAATGGAAAGAAAGGAAAGAACGGAAATGAAAAGGAAGAATAGTCACCTGGCTGTAACCATCTCTTGAGACACAGAACAAACAAGCTGGTTTCTCTGCACAAGCAGCTATAAATCTTTCCTTCCTTACCACTTTTTATATTTTCAGTCAGTGTTAGTTCATCCATATTTTTTTGCTGAGATGTTTATACCCTCTGCTTCATAAACCAAATAGTTGCATTCAAATGTTAAAAATATTTAGCATATGCATATAGATTTGTGTGTGTATTGTTTCTATCCAAAGAAAAAAATACTTTGCATTCAATTTACTTTGATTTTTTTCTGCCTAGTGTATTGGTGCCCACAGAAGAAAGCAGTAATAAATCATTTATAAAATCAGCACAACCCTTTCTGCAGGGAAATGCAGCGAGGCAGACTGTCTCATAAATTGTTTAGGATAATGCAGCTCTCCAGTGATTTAGCTTGATTTGTTTGATTAAAACAACAAACAACAACAACAACACAGAAATCCACAAACCCGCATATGCTGATTCTTTGCTTTTATGAAGGACGTAGGGAATGTGCACATTTAGGGCAAAAGCAATGAGTCAAAATATCTTCCAGAGTCCTTGTATACAATGCAGAAAACGTCCCATTAACAAATAGGTTGTAGTCTGGAAAAATAAGAAGGAAAGAAGCATTGTGAAATGAAAGCGATGGGAAGGAATTTTCACTATTTATTGCAAAGGATTCATACTGTTCACTGGCTTTCACTTTTGCCCAGTCGGAGGAAAAATGCAAAAGAAGCCTCCTTGAACTAACCCAGTATCCCAGGTCTTTCCTGTGTTGGTATGTGGATCAATGACAGTGACAAAATTGTGTTGTGGGCTGGCAGCTTGATTTCAAACATTTAATGGGTTGTACGAAAGATCATCTCCAAATACTTCCATTATATTCTCTTGCCAAATTGTGGTACATTGAACTGAGGAAATCAGGCTGCTTGTTCAGGATAACAGGTTCACCAAAATTAAAGATGGAAAAGGCCTGTTAGTGTAAATTGCTTACATTATCACTCATTCAATGTAAGATTTCTCCCCATGGTATATTTTCCAGTACTTTTTTTATGGTACACCTTGTAATGACTTATGCAACATTTTCACTTTTTCTCTCTAGAGATCAGTGTACAGTCTAATAGAGCTCACTCACCCTTGGTGTCAGCCTAAATTTTCCATTACTCATTTAGAGATTTTTTTCCTGAACATCTGGTAAGGCACTTTGAAATTGGAAGCCAACCATCAAGCCTCTATAGGCAAGCCAAATGCTGCAAAGAGGGCAGAAAAAGATAGTCAGATTGGAAAAGATTTCAGTAGGGTACGGAGTTTTAAAGTAATGTTTAAATTAGAAATTTATTGAAATCTTCTAGAGATTCCATATCCCTCATCTATTGATTATCTCTCGTTCAGAGATATATTTTAGTCTGATGCCAAGTCTAGATATTTGAAGCATTAGTAGCAACTTACTGCACTTTCTAACTCATAAAGATGCATTTTCTTATTATTACTTCTTGGAGGAAACTTCTGCTACAGCTAAGTCTTAGTGCTGCTGAAATACAGTAGTGGCTGAGGGAGATCTCCACAGTAATAGAGCAGAGCAGTGCAGGTGTCATTATTTTTCTTCCTCTTCTAGTCCCATTTTTGTATAATGTAAATACAGAACTATGCATAGCCTGATAAACTCTGAAATTATTTTAATTTTGATTTGAGCATTCTTGGTGCAGTGGTTAAGGTTCATTTTGTTCTTAGATTAGTTGTGAAACAAAATGTTGATACAAAAGTTGGTAGCCCGAAGGTAAATTTTAGACGGTATAATGAGTGACATAGGCTAAAACAGCAGCCTAGAAATATATGTAGGCCACATATAGAAATATACACATTCTATATAAACATACATACATATATACATACATATATATATGTAGCATATATATATGTATTGCAGCCTGTTAAATATGCATACTTACACCTACCCCTATGATTTGATACAGTCACTCCTGACAATTATCTAACGAAAATGTAAGATGGTCTCAGCATGCACAGCATAAGGTAGCTATAGCAGCAATTGCAAAGAAGTGATTTGAACTGACATTTCATGTGTTGTTCTCTCTGTCAGAGACATCTCTAAGTTAAGGCAGTACAGAAGATCTTTTCTTCATTCTCTTCAGTATTGGACTCTCAACTTGTTAAGACTTTCCAGGTGAGTCTTCTGATATAATAGCTTCGAAAGGATGCAGTACTAGGCTATAAGAATCCTGTGATGAATCCAGTCCATAAAATCTCTCCAAGCTTTGTGAAAACCCTTAATAACTCACAGTGTCTTCGTAAAAGTTCTCACTGATGCTACGGCATATTTTATTACTTTTGGTAAGCAGAGTTAATAACAGTTCTTCTTCCCTTACAGTCTTAAAACTTGAGAAAAGTAGACAAAATATATTTGATTGGAAGTCAACCATACTTTACCTTTAGTATTGTTTTGGGACACAAGTATATTTTATGTTATTTTTTTCCCCAAGAGAAGGAGTCTGTTGCACTGTTGTCAGTAAAATACACTCTCTTAAGTTCAAGGCCAAGAACTATACTACATTATAGTTATATTAATCTCATCAAAACATATTTTCCTTTTGTTATTCTGCTTCAACTCACGCTCACTTTTGAAAATGAATTGAATTCTTTTTTTGTATGCATTACTAGAAAAAAAACTTTTTCTGGAATTATCTAGAGTAAAGTCATCTCAAATAATACTTCTCTGGGAACTGAATCCAAACTCCCATTACAGACTGCATACAGGAAGACCTCATGTTGAAATGTGAAGTATGATGGAATTATTCCCATACTTCTTTCTTCCTCATTGGTTCTTTGATTGCTTAAATTTTCAAAACATTCAAAACTTGAGCACAGAAAGTAAAATACCTGGAATAGAATAAAATCTACAACCTTCTTCTTGTATTATTATTAGATAAAAATCCAAAATAATAACAGAATGTTTTGAGACACTTGGGCATTCACAGTTAATGAAATAGAAGATAAATCAGCCATAAACTGTTCCAACATGAATGTCTGTTTGATTTACCCCAAAGGGAAGTGTTAGGTATAAGTTACTGGGAAGCAGAAAGAGTTAGTGGGAGACCCATCTCCATCCTATAGTGATAGCAGTCACCAATCTGCAATGAAATACTAAATAAATTGCCCTGTGTTAAATTCATTTTGGAATTATAAATATTGGGAAGAATTTACTTTGCCAACTTCAGGTACAATATGAGGACTTCAGGCCAAATAAAGCAGCATTTCTAAAACAAGTACATTAGTTTATGTCCAGCTAATAGAAAAAACAAAACAAAACAAAACAAAACAAAACAAAACAAAACAAAACAAAACATTATCTTCTGAAGCTCTCCAATGAGAAATCCTCTGTGCTCAGGACAAAATGAATTCTGCCACTAGGATTTTCTGTTGCATTGCTGTGACAGTTTGATGGGCCTTTAATGCTTGAGACAAGCAGCATTCCACACAGTGAGGAAGAAAGAAGCATGGGAATCATTCCAATAGACTTCAGCTTTCAACACGAGATCTTCCTGTATACAGTCTGAAACTGGGAGTTTGGATGCAGTTCCCGCAGAGTCAGAGTAGAGAGTCAGAAGGTTTGGTTCTATGTTAAGCTAGATTTGAAGGGTATAGACTTTACATCTGTCTGAATACCTGTATATCACACTCTTGAGTTTCTTTTCCATACTTAGAGATTTGGTAGTTTTTTTGCTTTGTTTTGTTTTGTGAGCTTTGTTTTCTGTTCTTTTGCCAGAGAAAAGTATAACAAAGTATATTGCAGTGCTTATTTCTGCCCCTTGAGCACTTGCCTATGGATACGTATGCGCAACTTAAATCATTTTAGCTTACTTGCCCTCTCACAGATTCATTTAAGCCTACAAAATACTTGAAGCAGAGGAAAAAAAAAAATGCTATATCGATTAATTTAACAGTTGCCTTGACAAAGTCTGTGCTGAAGATTTATATCAAGTATTTGTATTGCTAGCACACACTTCAAGATTTTTCTTGGCCATGCTGCCCAGCAACATTAGACACAGAGTTTATGGGAAGAAATATTTACGTATTATTTCTAAAGGATTATATGAAAAAGACATAGAATTTTTCGGCACCCATCTCTACAATATGTTCATTCTCTTTTTAATCAGATGACTTATCAGTTATATTTTCTTTACCTGTTGTATTGCTATATAGATGTCCTAATGCATAATAATAACCTTCTACAAATTAGGTTCATAGTCATTTCCTGAGAGTCCTTCTCTCAGATTTGAAAGGGACCATTGGTGTTATTAGCTAGAACATGGACTTCCTAGGTCATTCATCAGTGTGCATCCTTCCATCT
This sequence comes from Centrocercus urophasianus, assembly GCF_019232065.1. Lineage (NCBI taxonomy): Eukaryota > Metazoa > Chordata > Aves > Galliformes > Phasianidae > Centrocercus > Centrocercus urophasianus. The sequence goes on along the minus strand of NW_024884922.1, from coordinate 5,360,656 downwards.
CTTGCTCTCATCTTCATTTCTGGATCACTGCTTCAACATGTGTCTAGCTACATAATGTGGGGGAACTCCTGTTGTTCAGTTTCTTGTTCTGAAGACAAGCTAATTTCATCTCCAGAAAAATGAATTACACATGATCTCTTTCCAGAAGACCACATGGACATATTGTGCCAATAGAAAACAGTAAAAAGAAATAAAGGCAACATAGTGAACAGATATGCAGATAAAACTCAGTAGCTTTTGGCATATATCTCAAGGGTAAAAGTGCTGTTTCTTTCTAAAGCATCATTTCTTCCACTTCAATATACTGCTGTGGTGAGGCATGGTGCTTTTTTCTTTGATGCTGACATAATCTCAGATGTCACTGTTGCAACCCAGCCATCATGCATTATACATTGAATAAAAAGTAGGCAAGAACTGCGTCATTGTGTAATATTTGGAGAGCAGGAATATATTCAGTGCCTTTCACCCACCTATTAGAGAAATGGTGACACTGGTGTCACAAGTTCATATAATCTCTCTTGATGCAAAGGGGATGTCACATACATTGGGTTACAGACTATTTGTGTTGCAGTCCTCTGTTGCCTGGCATATAATTATCATGGCTCATCTTTATTAAACACCAGCCTTATCTTTGTTTTGCTCTCTTTGTTGATAGATGTAACCTCAATACTGTTGCCATGGCTACGGTAACAGTAGCTGAGAAGATTTTGTTTGTTGTAAACAAACTGAGCTATATAGGCACAGATCCTAGTGGAGCGTTTCCAGTTCCCTGTCTTATATTATGCTGATTAACACTGCCATCTCCCTCCTGCAACTTATTCCTTTTTTCGATTAGCATTAATTTAGGATATCTCTAGAAGTTTTTCTCATTTTGTGCAATTGCAACCCCTTTCTGACAACTCTTTTTCCCAATAGCAACTGCCACAGGTTAGCACTGCAGCCCTGCTGAAGAGCGCCTCACAGCAAAGCCTTCCAGGTACCAACAATTAATCTAGATGTACACACTATCATAATGGCGAAAGATTGCTTTAATTTACTTCCTGCATTCTCACCTCCAGGGGCAACTGAATTTGCTCTGGAATTGGACCCTTGCTGATTTGAAAATGTATTACTAATTCTGTGATCCTCGCCATTTAAATGAGGATCTCACAGAGACCAACTGCAATGAGAGATCCTGGTAGAGAGGTAAATCAGAACCAACCCCCAAAACTGTGACTTGACCCATCACATCCAGCCATTTGGTCAGCATGGAAGGCCCAGCTTCCCTCAGTTGGGAAGAAGCCATGCTTGTGCCACTGAGGGTGCTGACACAACATGGGCAGAGCCAGGACTGATGGCAGCCAACTCCCTGCATGTATAAAATCAGCCCTTAGGGAGTGCCACAAACTGGGAGTGCCGCTAACAGGATGCTCAAATGGGGAGCATCTATGTGGAATCAATGTGCACAGATCCATGGGCCCTCGAGTGATAAATCCATGTGTGCTGAGAGATCTCGTAGAGGTATTCTGAATCACCCTCTATCATCTTTGACATGTTTTGCAGAACAGGAGATGTGGCTGAAGACTGGAGGATAGCCAATGTCACTGCAGTCTTCAAAAAGGGCAAGAAGAAAGATCTGGGAAAATACAGAAAATACAGTCAGTCTCATCTCTGTCCCTGGAAAGGTGATAGAACAGTTTTTTCTAAATGCCATCTCCAAGCTATTGGAAGAGAAAGTCATCAAGAATAGTCAGCATGGATTCACCAAGGAAAAATCATGTTTGACCAGCCTTGTAGCCTTCTATGATGGCATCACCAGATGGGTTGATGGGGCAGGAGCAGTGGATGTCATCTGCCTTGACTTCAGCAAGGCTTTTGATACTGTCTCTCATGACATCTTCATAATGAAGCTGAGAAAGTGTGGGATAGTTGAATAGATAGTGAGGTGGGTCGAGTACTGACTGGCTGGCTGAGCTCAGAGGGTTGTGATTGGCAGTGCTGGGAGGAGTGGCTGACATATCTGAAGGCTGTGCTGTGCATTCAGCAAGACCTGGACAGACCAAAGAGCTGGGCAACAATAAATCACATGAGTTTTAGCAAAAGCAAGTGTAGACTCCTGCACCTGGGAATGAATAACTGCAAGTATCAGCAAAGTTGGGAACGCCTGCTAAAGAGGAGATCTGCAGAGAAGGACCTCTGCATCCTGTGGACGGCAGGTTGGCAATGAGTCGGCAGTGTTCCCTGGTGGCCAAGAAGGCCAATAGGTTCCCAGGGTACGTTATAAAAAGCATGGTCAGCAGGACAAGGGGTGTGATCCTCCCCCTCTACTCAGCCCTGCTGAGGCTTCAACTGGAGTACTGTATTCAGTTATTGGGGGGACTCCCCAGAACAAAATAGACAAGGATCCCCTGGAGAGAGTCCAACGGAGGGCCACAAAGATGATAAAGGGCCTGGAGCATCTCTCCTATGAAGAAAGGATGAGCTACCTAGGCCTGTTCAGCCCTGAGAAAAGACAATTCAGATGATCTTATTAATGTTTATATGTATCTTAAATATGGGAGTCAAAGGGACATGGCCAATCTCCTATCAGTGGTATGCTCCAGAAAACTGGAGCAAAGGCAGATCCACATTAATATCTGAAGGAACTTCTCAATAAGAGTGACAGAGCACTGGAACAGCCTGCCCAGGGAGGCTGTAGATTCTCCTCTGGAGATACTCAACTCCCACTTGGACGCCTAAGTGTGTAGCCTGCTGTAGGGATCCTGCTCTGTGGGGGGATTGGACTCAATGACCTCTGGAGGTCCCTTCTAACTGCTACAAGTCTGTTATTCTGTGAGTCTGTGATATCTGACCATTTGTCTCAGGGGACCAATATTATTTTCTCTGTGAAAGGTTCTGTAGTCTCACTATATGCATACTCATATTACCCTTGTATTTAAAAATATATATATATATTATTAAACACCTAAATTCCTTTATTTTGCCTAGATTAAAATGAAGAAAAACTGCAATGTGCTAGGGGTTATAACAATCTGCAAACAGACAGAAATGCTACTGCCTAAAAAGAGCCTAATTGGAGAATCGCAGAATCACAAAAAGAACAGGGTTAGCCAGGTGAGATTTATCTGTATCTCAGAATGGCGTAGTTCAAATAATGCGTTGCTCCAAAAGACCACCATGCCATCATATTGTCTCTGAAACTGGTGTTATGCCATACTGTGAACAGTTTTGCACAATTGTATTCTGACTTTGTGATTCTATTACGGCTTTTTTAAGGTCCCTTCTACTTCTCCTTCACTGTGAACTGATGTCTTCTGTGCTCAACAATGCAAGGTTGAACCTCGTAATATTTCTCTTTGCTCTTTTTCTCTCGTTCCTGTTCATACACTGTAGCGTACAGAGAAGTTACCATTTGTAGGATGTCAACAAGAATCTGCAGACCTTGGATGAAGAGTAAGGTTGTGCTGAGAACAGAGTACCCTCTTATAGTAGTGGACAGAATGAGAGTGTTCTAACATTACTGTATGACATCTCAAAAATGTGAATGCCAGAAATGGAGGATGTTGAAGTTAAGAGAAAAATAATTGTCTGCATCTTCTGTACTTGTCTCCTCCTCTGCCGCACAGATCTTCTTTATGCAAAAGATGAAATGGAATACTAATAATATCGTTTTAAAAATTAATAGAAATCTAATGGATATATTAGTGTTGCCATACTTGGTCCATTGCTTGGGTGTAAAAGATCACAAAGTGAAGGATTTCCAGCAGTCTCCTGTAAGGAAAAAACTCATTAACGTTCAGATCTCCAGCTAATAGATTATCATGAATAAGTAAGTTCAATGGAGGGTGGAATAGGACTAAATAATTGTGAGACTCCACATCAGTGATCGATTCTGCTATTAGTAATTATGATTTTAACACCCTTATCCAAACCTCTGTAGTCTCAGAAGCCTGATGATGTTACAGTGCTCAGTATCTTTCAATTCTGGCCTTCATCTCTCTCCCAAACAAGTTTTCATACCACAGAATACATTATAGGTAAAGATGTGTCCTCCATGTGGACATTTACAAAGCTTCATATCCTGACGTAATATCAGTTTGTGAGGGTGAGCCAAGGAAGAAATTACAGCACTGATGAATTTTCTGGATTGCACAGAAGTTTTATCTTCCGATTCCTCATGCTGCCTTAATATCATTTTACAGATGAATGATAAACAAGGTGATGCACTGACACTCACAAACTTGATGAATGAGAAAAATTGCATTCCCTGTGAAATTTTAGAATGGTTCACACTCATTTTTTGTTTGGAATGTTGCTACCTACTCCAACAGGGGCATTTTGAAGTGCAAATGAAAGAAAAACAACAAGAAGAGATCTGGAATATTTTGCAAATGTCTTTATAGTATGTAGACGTCATCCTGAAATATTGAAATAGAGCAAATGCTCCCTTTTCCTCTTTTAAAGGTGTTTTACTATATTGACAATACAACAAAAGGGTGCAGTTTGGTAGCTCACTTAAGAGTGTTTGCAAAGCAGAGTTCTCCCTGGAACTTGTTATTAATCCAGTATAGTTCATCTAGTAACATAACAAAACTTAATATGCTTTGCATGCAGACAAAAAACTAATATGAAATTTAGTTTTTCTTTCCAAGCAGACTTGGAAAAAGCAAGAATATATTCAACACAAAAAAGAAGCCCAATCTACGGAGAAGCTACTCAGTGGGATATATTTTCTGTCCCTCAGTTTGCATACATGACACAAAAGAGGAGTGAAGTTGTAGCTGGCAATTCGACTGACTGAAAAAATGTTAGAATTTTTCTATATGTGTACAATACTGCAGCCTGGAATTTCCAGTTGATTTCTGTAACTAGACGCTTTGCAATGTTGAAAGAAATGATCTCTTCTGAGGAGAAATACTAATCTCAATGTATATGATAAGTAAGGGGGGGAAAAAATGTATCATCTATATTTTACAAATTGATAAAAAAGTTTTTTTTATATTTATTTTAATTTTATTTTCTACTATTAATGATTCAGCTTTTCTCCATGTCATACAAGAAATCTGTAGCAGAACTGAGAACCTGAACCAGGCCTTTTAAATCCTACTCTGATACTTTGACCATGTGCCAATCCTAGAGATATTCCTGTCTCCTTTAATCTCTGGTTTGTTTTTATCCTTATCAACATTTTTCTTTTATTGGACTAATACTCAAACACTATAAACACAAGAGGACATATATTAAGCAGTGAACTCAGTCATCGTGGTTGATGATTAAGTGAGGTTCCAGTCATAGAGCCCCTGGGAAAAACATTTTTCAACATCTCACCTCTGTAATTCCAGTCGCCCTTTTCTCCAGACCTCCTTCCTCTTAGTCTCTGTTTATTTTTCAGTTATATATAAATATAGGATGAAATGAAAACTTTATTAGTACAACTGATAAATCTAATCACATATCTCCTGAGTCATAGCTTGTAGCTGGTGTGTGTAGATGGAAGAATGGAAAAGCTATTGACATTCATCAGAATTGTGCTTTTCATACTGACTTTTTGTATTCTTAAACTAAAGGCAGTCATTCTTGGAGAGGATAATAGGGCAGACAAATTGTACAGTCTGGAAGATCCTTGTATGTTGTGCAGTAGACAACAAAATGTCTTTATGAACCAGAGGAACAAAACAGAAAGTACTGATTTCCTTTACTAACGAGTGTAAGCTGGGAAGAAAGGAAGGAAGTCGTATTTTTTCTCTGTATTATTTCCAGACAGTAGTTCTTGGCTATTATTTAATGTATTCTTATTCACTCAGCCTCAAATGCTCACAAAAACACATGTGCATGCATAATATATACAAATGTTTGTGAATATGTTTCTACCATGAACTCTTGAATACACTGGCAAATTTCATATTTAATGGAGGGGAAAACAGCCTCAGATATAGTTTCCAGAATAAGTATCCAGGTTTCATAATGTATTATCTGCATAAAGAGTGCTGCTCCTTGGAATGCTGTGATGGAGATGAAGTCTGGGTACTAGATTAATATTCCATTCAGATCAGAGAAGGATCTAACAAAGAACCCACTTACACTGAGTTCCAGGTAGTGTATGGGCCTACTAGGGGATGTAATGAATTGTATACAAACTGTCTATAATGTCTATCACTTCAATGAACATGAAATACATATATATATATTGCACTTATATGTACACTTAGAATCTACACTATATGGAGGCTTTATTTATTTATTTATTTATTTAAATCTATGCTTAAGAAAGATGCCACGTAAGTCTTACACATTCTTGGACACGAACACTAAATAGATAAGACAAAATACTCTGAGAAATCAGGCTGTATTTGTCCTACTCTTCCAAAATTATTACTGATTTTACTGTATTTACCTAATGCTAACTTAAGGCAGAGGCTATCAATACTGTGTTTAGAAAACCGTTATGGTGTTTAATTTTAGAATGTTATTAAGCAAACAGAATGAAAAAGGGAAAAAATGTCTCTGTGACCCTGTATCCAGGCTTAAATAGAGAGGGCTCTTCTACTGATCTCCCATATCAGAGAATGGCAGTCAATACTAGTTCTAGTTCCATCAAATTAAATGAGAGTTTGTCATTTATGTCAATTATACATAAAATAGATCTCCAAATAATATTTTCATTTAAAGTGGTTTCTGAATAAATTGAACATGTACTACTGTTTTGTTTTTTTTTCTTGCTTTGTTTGTTTTTTCATTTTTACAGATGTGCCTCATTGATCAGTGAAAAGATAATTTTAGCTGTACTTTGGCTAGAGTAAATGAGTTATAAAATAAAACAACACAGTAAACTTGCCACTTTATTCCAGTGTCTTTTTTTTTAATTTATTCTAAGCAAACTTGTTATAAACATTCATATGCTCTATATTTATTTTCTATTAAAGTATTCCTTAATATTACAGTAATCTAATTTGTTTATATTGTTGAAGCAGGATAAAATTCTTCATATTACCTTAAGACTATACATGGAAAAAATGCTTAGCCTAAAACAGTGCAAACCTAAGTTTCTTTGTACTTGATTGTAGCTACATTGCTTTATTTGATGATTAAATGATATTATGTGGTATTCTATAATAAATAAATAACTGCTTCTTATTCTTGAGTTTCTTGTGTTTGTGAGAAGAGAACTCACACTGTCAAAATTTTGGCAGCAACTAAATTCTTAAGACAGATTTTCTGAGTCTTCCTTTTCAGTAAATGGGGGTGAAGAGAACGTCTTCCCTGAGTTTTGATTGATGCTCCAGTTAGTCATCTTGTAGACATCTATCCACTGATAATAGAGGATCCGAGTGATCCTACTTTATTATTTTTCAATTAGCCCATCAGATATGTTTTGAAATAAGGAATTTTGCACTGCCTTTTTGCCTGCACATACAAAAGCTACATAAAATTGGTAAAAGACTGCTATTTTTTTCCCCCTATAAAAACATTTTCCTTTTTTTTTCCTTTCCATAAAAGCTTCCCAAAAAAGCTTTTTTTTTAATCACTCATTCAATGAGTGATTGTTTTGTAGCTGTTAATTTTATTTTTTCCAAGTTTCATGTGTTGGCACTTTAATCTGCTATTACATTTTTGGGGCAAGATCTTTAAAAGAAGAAAATAAGAAATATCTTGATGCAGTCTTCAACTAGCCTTCGGTTCCTCTTCGGAATTCTCCCTAGATTTTGTGATATGGAATTTCCTTGACTACTTGAATAAAATCCTTACTCTTCACTACTGGACAGTTATGACTATGCACGGAATCTGGAATCCATATGAACACTCAATACACTCAATCCATACGAAGGATGTCCCAGCAGATAGGCATTATATTGTATACAAATTCCTTCTATCCCTTTTTTGTTTTCATGTAACTAACCATCATATTTGCTTTTCCCATGGCTGCCAAACAATGAACAGATATCTTAGTCAAACATGCCATGAGTTCCTAAATGTTTTAGATCCTTAGAGAATCCTGCAGCTTGAGAAACATATGAGAAGTTTAGAGTACTTCTGTCTATGAGGATAACCTTACATGTATCCCAGTTGAATTCCATCTGTCATTAGACAGCTATATCTTCACCATATGTTTAAAGCAACTGAAAACTTCCACCATCCTCTCCACTACTTACTGATATTGCAATTTGTAAGAAAACTATGACATCAGTATTAGACATTTGCTCAGTCACAAATAATTTAAAACACAGACAGTGCAATTTCTTTATAGATATAAAAACACCATGTAACTGTTAGATATGAAAGCATTTTGTGATTATTATTTTTTGAAGGAAGAGGGGCAAGAAGGTTATTTTTTGTTTTTGTTTTTCTGTACAGTACATTGTAAAAAGCATTGCATTTTTAAACTTTATTTTATTTTATTTTATTTTATTTTTAATCACCGCAGCATCATAGCATTGTAAGGATTGGAAGGGACCTTTAGAGACCGTCTAGTCCAATCCCCTGATGAAGCAGGTTTCCTAAAGGTGTAGTAAAATGGCACAGAGAAGTCATTGCAAGCAGGCCGTCTTGGGGGATCAAAGTAATTGTTTCAGTTTATTGATAAACTGAAAGTATAAATAAATGTATCTGTAGACCTGTAGAACTTAAATGCTTTATTTTCTGTTGAGTGTGACTTTATTTGTGTTCAATAGAACTTCAGACTGAATTTCAATCATAACACAAGAAAATATCTAGGAAAATATCTGTATGCACTTACTCTTCAGTAAAAGTCTAATCTTTAATCTCCTAAACATGTGTTTTGCTTTTCTGCAGGAGATTCACCGTATCACAAAAAGACACTGCTACTGGCAGAAGGTACAGAGCAAACTAAATTCCTCTTTCACACACAAAAAGCATCCATTACTTTGCATTAGCTGGGCAAGAGATGTCAATCAGACACTGAAAGTGCTCAGAGATCTACCAGTGGTTTATAAAAATATCCCTACTATCTAGAATTTCAATTAAATTTAAATTTACATGTCATTGACTTTGTCTTCTTCATTTCCTTCTCCATTCACAGATGTACGTATAATTGCATTTCTTCTAATTAATATTTACTAAATTTTAATCTACAATCCTTAGATGATGCTTAATGTTTTTTTTTTTTTTTTTTGATCGGAAGAGCTTTCCTCTAAGTAGAGAAAAATATGCTTTTATTCAAAATTTGAGAACTAATAAAACATATGTTTCCCAAATTATATTAAGACCTACTTTTTTTTTCTTTCTGGATTTTCAAAGAGAATTAATTGGAATGATATCTTATAGAAATGGATAGAGTTTATGCTTATCAATATATAGTCATCCAAGATATCTCATGATCTTCTCCTCTTCTTTCTAGATTGTGTACCAGATTCCACAAGAACAAAGATTATAACCATTGGTTTGATTTCTACTGGATACCTCCAAGTTGTTAACTGATGTGATCTACCTGGACTTTGGACAAAGTCCATCCTGGTAGCCAACTGGAAAAAAATGGAATCAATAGATGAACCATCTACTGGATAAAGAATTGGCTGGATGGTTGCACTCAGAGTGTTGCAGTGAATGGCTCAGCATCCAAGTGGACTGTGGTGATGAGTAGCATTTCTCAGGAATCTGTGCTGGGACCAGTGTTATTTAACTTCTTTGTAGATGACATGAACAATGGAATCAAGGGCATCCTCAACAAGTTTGTAGAAGGCACCAATGCTGAGTAGTGCAGTTTACACACTAAAGTGAATGTATGCCTTCCAGAGGGTCTGGACAAGTTTGAGAGGTGGTCCTGTGCCAAACTCATGAAATTCAACAAGGCCAAGTGCAAAGACCTGCACCTAGGTTGGGGCTGGCATGAGCTGACAATGAACTTGCAGCCCCAAAGGCCAACTGTATTCTGGATTGCACCAAGAGAAACCCCCAGAACAGCAACAATGTGGAGCTATTGGAGTGGGTCCAAAGGAGAGTCACAGAGATTGTCAGAGAGTTGGAGCACCTCACCTATGGGACAGACTGATGTGGGACTCTTTACCCTGGAGAAGAGAAGTCCCGGGTCGACTTTTCAGTGGTCTTACAGTACCAGAAGAGGGCCTAAATGAAAGGTGGGGAGGGACTTTTTATAAGGACGCATAGCAGCAGGATGAGGAGAACTGAAAGGGAATAGAATAAGACTAGATTTTAGAAGAAAGTCTTTACGGTGAGGGTGGTGGGAGACTGGAACACATTATCCAGACAAGCTGTGGATGTCCCCTTCCTGGAGGCTTTCAAGATCAGGCTGGATGAGACTTTGAGCAACCTGATCTAGTGGGAGGTTCCCCTGCTTATAGTAGGGGGATTGAAACTATATGATCTTAAAGTTCACTTCCAATCCTCACCATTCTACAATTCTATGATTCTACGAAGCTGCTATCTCAAAATAAACCAATATGGTGACACTGAATTGTACTTTGGAACATTGTTTTGTGTCCATGAACTCACTCACCAGCTGTTATCTGGACAGGGAACTTCAGAAAATGACTTTGTCCTCAGGGAAACTACTTTTAAAGAGCTTATTTGTAATCTGCCTAAATACCCAAATATCTTCACAACCATGTTTTTCAGTTAGAGATCCTCAAAGTTTCTTAATTATGAAATATCCAATCGAGATATCAGAGAAACTAAGTGTCATGCACTTGGCAAGTATGAGACACCTTACTGATCTTTAGTGATGAATTAAGTTATGTTAAATTACTTTATATTTTGTATAAACTAAAAATAAGAAATCAAGTATTTATTCAGTTCACTTGACACATAGTAAATTCTTAAACCACAAGACTGCTGATCCTACTGTCATTTATTTCCTTCTCTAAGGATTTAGAACAGCATGCAGAGACATTACTGTCCTGTAACCAATTTCACAGTTAACCACCAAACTTTCATAAAAGCGTTATTTTTTGCAAGCACCTCTGGACAAAATCCAATATGCTGATGTCTTTAAAAAAAAAAAAAAAAAAAAAAGAAAGAAAAAAAAGAAGCAAACTTTATTTTTCAAAGTAGGTACTCCTTTCTCTGCAGTTCCATAGATTAGTCTCATCTTTACTCTTAGGTAAATAAATGCAATTTATTTGGGTGTTTGTATTCAAGATAACATAGCAGAAAATTTTTTATTGTTTTCTTTGCTCAAGGAATTTTCCAATTTTTAGATATTTGTTGTCAGCGTCTAGATTTACAGACTAAAAAACTGAAAGGTCCAAATACCAGCAATATTCAGAAGCTATAGAGCTTCTGAATCATTTATTACTACTATTACTGTAATCATCATTCTTAATTTCTTTGAGATCTATGCATTACTTAATAAAGAATAAAAAGAACAGGTGTTGAATGTTGTACCTTTAAGTAAAAAAATATTTAGAACATGCATGCTTTATGGTGTTCAGAAGGTTAAATGCCTTAATAATGTCATTGGTTTGATGGAATGACTTTCTCATCTGAAAATGTTGTTCAATTACTTAAACAAATAATAAAAAAATAAAAGGCCTGCACCACAATAAACACATCTTAAAATTATTGAAACTAAATATTCCAGTTGAGTCAACTTACATTCTTTCAGGTTATCATCATGGTAATTTTCAGTTTTTCAATTTGCCTCAAAAACTGTTATGAGATGGGAAAATTTTCCTAGAACATATCATGTCTATGTATCTTTTGGGACTAGAAAACTCTTCATAGTATTTTAGGAAATGATAAAATTACTTCACTTCCATTTGAAATATTTCCCATTCAAGTGACTTTAATAACAGTGTTACTGACAAGCTGAAATTCTGACTGCTTATAAATACTCTGAAATAAATGAGCTGAAATAAAAGGATAAAAAGATCCCTGTAGCCACTACGAATAAAATAATGAAGCAAATAACTTACTAGTTAAGCAGTCTAAGCCTGCTGAAAGTGGACAAGCGTTAACGAAGTTCTGGAGTTGACAGCTGTATACTGATAAACAGGCAGCTACTAGCAGATGAAATGCTAGTGCACAGTAACAATCTCTGGTGTTAGAGGTGGACATAAAGTAAAGGCAGAACCATAGGTGTAATTTACGGACATTACTGAGATCCTTATGTAGCAAATGCAGAAGTATCTATTTAGGTAGACAGTGTTCAGGGCCTGGAGTCTGTTGTATTCTGACCTGGAGAACGTCCAATCTTCTGTGATTATTTGCTAAGCCCTCAACATTATGCTTGGATTGGAAAAATAAAAAGAATAAAAGACTCCTAAGAAAGAGAAAAGAAACACATTTAGTATACTCTTTCTAGAAGTTCTTTAAACAGCTTATGTGTGTGTACATGGATAGCCTTAAATATCAGTTGTCTGACAGCCTTAATGTGAATGACATCTGGTTATCTATAATCTCCTTTACAAGAACCTTGCACTCTGCAGTGCACTGATTCCTCCGCCCTGTGTAAGATAAACATGGCAAACACAGATAACAACAAGAGAATTGTATCACAGGCCCTATTTGGCAGCAGCAGCAGTTACTACAGCATCAGGGACTCAGCAAACCTCTCCCATGTTTGTTTGCTTATGCGTTCTGACAATAAGGATAGGAAAGTTACACAAAGCAACAATTTATTATGGAACTGAGGCCTGGCTCAAAAACTTCTCTCTCTTTTAATGGCCATTTAAATTACTTCTGCAGACTTTGGGAAAGCTTTGATTATCACACACAGGGATGATGCACAAATTCCAGCTGAATCTTTCATCTTAATAAACATGAACTCAGATCCCCATTGGATCACGGATATTGCTTGGGGGAGAAGGAGGGGGAAGGTTCTCCAGATTTTATGCCAAATACTGCCACCAAGTGTGAAACTTAGATTTTCTTCTGAATGGGTGGAAGGGAAGGGACCCACCTACAATGTTCTGCTCCCAGTGACCTCAAAAGGGATTTGAAAGGGCCCAGAAATACATCCACATCAATATTTCCTCCTCTCTATTTTCTTTGTTTGAAACAGAGCTGTGAAAGCTGTCTGGCATGCAGTTGAAGTATTATTTCTATCACAATAATTTCTAAAGACTCTCAGACAACTTGTGAGATACTGTCACAGCCACCAGTACAAATGAAATGGTAGCCCCATTCTTAGTGTAAAAGTCTAAGAGAGAGGTGGGTTAAGAGGTGACTAATGCCTTAGAAGAATCCAAAGTAGAAATGTAAAGGACAACCATTTCTGTGATAGATACTGAGCAACAATTCATGTGCTGTAGTGTAATATCTTAGTAGGATGACTGCCTTTTGCCCTTTAGTTTTGAACCTTAGCGTAGCTACATAACATATAAAACTACTATGAGAAACGATGTGTTATCATTCCTTGTGAAGGAATAGCTTGATTGCTGCATAAAAAAAAAATTCCTCCTAGAGATCCTTTATCAGAAAAAAGAAAAAGAAAAAGAAAAAGAAGTAAACTGTATTTAATTAAAACTGATTAAAATTCTGTATGTTGACTGTCATTCAAAAAAATAGTGACATCGGGTCAACTTTTTGGAGGATGAGCTTTATTTCTAAATGGGAGTGTCCACACATACATCTGGTTATTTTTAAATTCCCTGTATTAATCAGAATTAATTTGTTATGCCTCTTAGCCTTCATCTATATAATGCCTAAGAAAGTCACTTAGGGCCCAGAGGCACCTGTCAAAAGGGACCATGAGAAAGCACAAAAAAACTGTGTTTATAAAGAAAACATGTTTTACAGCCTGTTTCTGTTACGTTTTGCTCACAATGATGTCATTAAGAGGGACTGTGATAATCAACAATTGTTAATGGTCCTGGGTAAGGTGAGATGAAAAAAAACAAGGACTGCTTCCATTGTCTGTCTGCCTTAACTTTGATGAGAAGAAGAAATTAGAAGAGTGCTATTCTGTGTAAGTCTTGCATGATTCAGGCATAAATGCATAATCTTGATTTATGGCTCTGATGTTCATCTGAATTCAATTTTAGAATCACAAAATCACAAAAGTGGAGGCTTGGAAGGGATCTCAAGAGATCCAAACCTCCTGCTAATGCAGGTAACCTACAACATGTTGCAGAGGTAGGCATCCAGAAAATCTTGAATTTCTTCATAAACGGAGACTCCACATCCTCTTTGGCAACCTGTTCCAGTGTTCTCTTAACATACTGTAAACAAGTACTTTCACATGTTAGTATGGAATTTCCTCTGTTCAAGTTTTAGGCCATTTCTCTTAGGCATCTCTGTGGCCCTTTGCTGGATTCCCAGGAGATCCCTGTCTTCTTTGAACTGGGGAGCCCAGAAATGGACACAGCATATTAAATGTGGCCTTGCTAGGGCAGAGCAGATGCTGCAGGCTGCTGGCCCTGCTCTTTGTAGTGCACCCCAGCATACTATTTGCCTTTTTGGCCTCAAAGGCATACTTCTGGCTCATGAGCAACCTCTGGTCCAGCACAATACCCAATTCCTTCTCTGCACAGCTCATCTTCAGTAGGTCATCCCCTAAGCTGCACTGATGCATGAACTCAGTGTGCCTGAGAACCAGAAATATGCACTCCAAGAAGCTTAGAACAGTGAGGATTTCAATCCTTCAAGACATTAAATTTGAAATTAGATATAGGATTACTATAGTCAATTAAATTCCAAACTGAAATTCTAAAAGCTTATCTCAGCAGAAAATATTCATCTCAGGACACAATGTCTAGGTTTCTATATCACAAAAAATTTTGAAACTTTGACAAGTATATTTGACAGTATTCTGACTTTGGATGTACATAAATAATTTCCATTCACTTAATTGATTCTGTCCATCCTCATCAGAGAACAAAACTTAGCCTTGGACATTCATTAGTAGTTGTAGCTGAAAAAGAAAGGATCAGGCAGCTCCTAGGGAAATCCTTGAGAGTAGATGTACTAAGACCTAGGAGTTCTGTCTGAAGAACTACACATGAGTCTGCAGAGTGTGCTTGCATCTCAGAAGGCCAGTGGAATCCTGGGCTCTATCAGAAGAGGGGTGACCAGCAAGGTCATTGTCCATCTCTACTCTGCCCTCGTGAGGCCCAATCTGGAGTACTGCATTCAGGTCTAGGCGCCGTAGCACAGGAAAGATGTGGAGTTTTAGGTTAGGGCCCAGAGGAGGGTCAATGAGATGATCAGACAGCTGGAACACACCTTCTATGAAGACAGGCTGAAGGAACTGGAGTTGCTCAGTCTGGAAAAGCTAAAGTGTGGGGAGATAAGAAGGTCCTCATTAGGCCTTCCAATTCTTAAAGGGAGAAAAAAAATAAACATTTTACAAGGATATATAGTGATAGAGCAAAGGGAAATATTTTTAAAGTAATGGAGCAGAAATTTGGATTAGATGTTGGATGAAGTTAGGATAGATTTAGACTAGACACTAGGAAGAAATTCTTCGCTGTGAGGATGCTGAGATGCTGGAACAGGTTGCCCAGAGAGGTTGTATATGCCCCCTCCCTGGAAGTGTTTAAGGCCAGCTTAGATGTGGCCCTGTGCAACTTGACCTGGTAGTTGATCTAGAGATTGGCAGCTCTTCCTGTGGCAGAGGGCTTGGAACTTGATGATCCTTTAAGTCCCTTCTAACCCAAGACATTCTATGATTCTATGATTCCATTATTGTGTGATTCTATGAAATCAAGTCTGCAAATCCCCATATATTTATGAGATATTAGATTCTTACTAGTAATTCCAATTCCAGTAGAAAGCAGAAAGCTTACCTGTAATAACTCACTAAATTCAAGATCTGGAAGAAGGTAAAACCTGCATTAAAGACACTTACAGAGATCTTTCTAGGAAAGACAGTAAACTTTTCAATTCTTCCTTCAGTCTCTTTTTGAATGTTTCAAGTACCAGATCTGTCAGTCCCCTGAGGAAAAATATCCTGTGCTCCAACAAAGAAAGCACTGTTAAAGGTTCTTTCTAGACACTCGGTGCAATTATTCATTTATTCACTCCTAATTATTCTCATCTCAATAAAAAATAGTTCTCCTCAAAACTGCACTCAGTTGGAAATATCTCTTCCTGCCCCCTGCAATTGTTTGGACAAAGTTAGTGATTCCATTATTCATGTGCCTCAAGTGAAGCTTGTATGTCTGTCTGCGTGGGATTTTGCAGTGTTTCATTTCCCCAGCTCTACTATAAGTTTCACTTTCTGACACCTTTTCTCTATTCTTCTCAAAGTTCTAACAGAGGTTCAACATTTATTTGTGTGCATTATCTACAGAGAATACCTAAGAAGTCTGAGATTTTCTTCTGGAATACTCTGAGATACATATAGATAACCAGAATAAGAAAAGATGGAGATTACATTATTCCAACAATAAATTACTACTAGAGAGTTGTGAATCAAGTCTGTATTCATCTCTTAAACTGTCTTGTTATCACTGATCCAGGATAAGTTTAATCCCAAAAATATCTTAAAAGTGTCTGTGGAACTCTTTGCATCGGAAAGTAGCCAGAGCAATACTTCAAGTAATCCTTTGGAAAATGTTATTTTGAAAAAAATGTTAAAAAGAAAGAGAGATATTATTAGAGTTTTACACATACACAATTAATTTTGTTGATATATCTATTTATTTATTTATTTTTATGACTTTATCTTTGAATAACAACTGACCAGGAGAAATGACAATTAATTCTATATCTGAAATAGAGCAGTGTATGAATGTCTATTATTTGAACCATTTCTTAAGGCTGAATAGGAGTCACATTCATGCCCCCAAAATACTTTTTGTCTTCTAAAATAGGTGTGTCCATATGTTTCTTGGCTGCAGCAAGGAACTAAAGAACTGAAAGTGAAGGAGTAGTAGAAAGGAGTCCAAGATCCTGACTGCAGCTTTCATGTTCATCTGCTGAGATACAGGTGCATTCTTACATTTTCTTATTCCTCACCTTAATTTCTGTTTGTGATGTTTATTTAAACTTTGGAATATGGGTTTGCAGCAGAACATTTATATGACAAATGTTATATAACAACAGTTATCCAGCAGTTCTGAATAGTGTAGCCATACGGGTATTATCATTTGAAAATACATGGAAAATATTATAAAATTCTTCAGACCTGTAGCACTGAAAAAAACAACTCTCTGTAACTCCTGGACTTCCATCTTCAGGTGCTTAAACTGTGTGGTTACAGTTGAAGTGAAAGACCTTGTGTTTACTCAAGGAAAAATAACTGGCATTTTCTAAGAAACAGTAAGATCAAGACAGGAAGAATTTTGATGAAGCCCTACATTCTTCCGTAATGATTATGGAGAAGTAGGAATCTCTTGACTCATACTTCATTCATCCCAGGCTGCCCAAGGAAGTTGTGGATGCTCCATCCATTGACACATTCAAGGCCAGTCTGATGTGGCTCTAGGCAGCCTGATCTAGTGGTGGGAGATCTTGCACATAGCAGTGGGGTTGACACTAGATGACCTGTGACGTCCTTTCCAAGCCAGGACATTCTATGATTCTATGATTGAAATTTTTCTAGCTAGTGAGTGTTTGGACATAATTTATGAAAGGCAGGATAATGTGGAGCAACATTTTTCCCATTCGGGCCATATAGTAAATGATATCTAGGACAATAAGGAGGTATTGGTTAAATACATTAGTCCTCTAATTCAACTCCCGTACTAAAGCAGGTTCTCTAAAATAGGTTGCAATGGAGGGTGTCCAAGAATGCTTTGAATATCATCAGAGATGGAGATTCCTCAGTGTCTCTGAGCCTGTTCCAGTGTTCTGTCACCCTTACAGTAAAGATGTTTTTCCTCGTGTTCAGATAAAACATTCTGTGATCCAGTTTGTGCCCATTGCCCTTTGTCCTATGGCTGAACACCACTGAAAAGAAAAACTGGCCACATTGACCTGACAGCCACCTTTTAGATATTTATAAACACTGATAAGATTATTCCTGTCTTCTCATCTTTAATCTGAAGAGTCACAAGTCTCTCAGTCTTACCTCAGAAGGGGGATGGTCCATAATTTTAATGTAGACCTTTGCTGAACTCTCACTAGAGGTTCCCTGTCTCTCTTGTACTGGTGAGCCCAGTATTATACACAGTTCTCTAGATGCTGCTGCAGCAGTCTAGGTTAGAGGGGGGAAACTACCTATTTCAATCTGCTGAGAACTCTCTTTTTGATGCATCCCAGGATACCCTTGTGGCCTTCTTGCACACAAGAGCACACTGCTGCTTCATAGCCAACCTGTTGTCTACCAGGACACCTAGCACCTTCTCAACAGAACTCCTTCCCAGAAAATCAGCATTTAACCTGTAGCTATTCCTCTTCAGACACAGGACTCTGCATTTGCCTCTGCTGAATCTCAAAATGGCTTGTTGAATGGCAGTACAGCCTTCAGGTGTGCCAGCTGTTTCTCCCAGCTTCTCCCAGATTCGTATCATCAGCAAATTTGCTGATGGGCTCACTCTATCCCTTCATCCACATCACTGATAAATATGTAAAACAAAGCTGTAGCCTGTACCAACCTCTGCGGAATACCACTAGCTACACACCTCCAAACAAACTGTGTACCACTAATCACAACTCTCTGAGCTTTGCCAGTTATTCAGTTCTCAAATCTTCCTCACTGTTTGTTCATTTATCCCACACTTTTTGAGCTTGTCTCCAAGGATGTTGGGAAAACAGTGTCAAAAGTCTTGCTAAAATCAAGGTACACTACATCCACTTCTTTCCCCTCATCCACAGGGGCAATCACGTCATCATAGAAGGCTTTCAGAATGATGAATCCATGTTGACTATTCTTGATAACCTTCTTTCATTTTGTCGGAGATGACATTCAGAAGTTATTCCATCACCTTTCCAGAGATAGAAGTGAGGATGATTGACCTCTAGTTTCCCTCCTTTTTGCCTTTTTGAAGATAGGTGTGACACTGACTTTCATTCAGTTTTCAGACACCTCTCCCACTCTCCATGACCTTTCATAGATGATAGAGTCCTTTGACAATCATTTCTTCCAGCTTCCCACTGAGGAACACAGATTTGTGTCGTTTGACTAGATGATTTCTGACCCCATCCAACTTGACCAAGGTGAAATCTTTCTTTCTCCAGACTGTGTTATTTTTCTTAAAACAATGCTCCATTACACTTAAATTATCATAGTCATTTAAAACACAATACAAAAAAATGAGTTTCAGCCTGTGTGAACAGAGGGGATTTTCATTTGATATTTGATCATGTGTCAGGGTCCCCCAGGAAAACTTTATTTGCTCCCTACCTCATAAATAACTTCCAGAGCATCAAAGGTCTTGGCATGAAACTCCACGGTAAATTTGTCCCTGGATAATCTAGCAAAATCAATAGAGTTGCATCAGGGATAAATTTGTCCTAATATGTTTACCCACCGATAAAAACTGTATAGCTTCATCACATTTATTATCATATGATACAAGAAACCACAGCTATTCATAGTCTTCTTTGTTGTCTACATAACTCACAACTAATTTTGTTTTACAGTGGGGAAAGTAGCTATTAAATATCAGCAGCCTCTTCTGCATTTTCACCATTATTTTGAGGGCTCTTTGTCCTCATTTTCTAATAGTTTCCCCACACTGTGATAGCACAATACAGTCTTAATTTTCTGAGAATCCAAATGCTAGAAGTGCAAGATATGCTCAGCATTGGGATACCAGGGGAATGGTTTCCCTGGCAACAGCAAGCACATAAAAAGTGTTCAGAGCAGTCCCTATTTCTCCTGTGTTTTAAGTCTCCATTGATGAGGGAATCAAATCTAGTTCAGATTTTTTGT
Organism: Centrocercus urophasianus; assembly: GCF_019232065.1. Classification (NCBI taxonomy): domain Eukaryota; kingdom Metazoa; phylum Chordata; class Aves; order Galliformes; family Phasianidae; genus Centrocercus; species Centrocercus urophasianus. The sequence continues at coordinate 5,340,942 of NW_024884922.1, read as the reverse complement.
TATTATTATTATTTATTTAAGGTGAACTGCAGGGCAGAAATGCAAGAACGTGCCTTATTGTATTTTGCCACCTTGTGGAGCAGACCTGCAGTAAGAGTGACTTCTGTGAGAGAAGAAATGGCCATAGAGCCCCACAGGGTACAAGAGATAATGTATAGTCACATGGCGAAAAGAAACAATAAGCAATGATTGTATATAACAATAATGAGTCCAATAATGAGTTTTCCAAGGTCAGTTTTAAAATGAGGGATTGTGATGTTCAGCCTAAGCTCTGATTAGCAAGATATTTAGATATCAGTCTACCTCTAACCTGGGAAGCATACACTTTCTTTTAAAATACAAATCTCCTGTGTTTCACACACTTCTACAGTCACATGGGAATTAAACATATACTTCAATATCTCACAGGTTTTATGATTTTGTCTGTTATCTCATTGTGTTTCCTTCTTTCCTAAAAGAGATTCTACAGGGCTCCCACTGCAAAGTTGCCTTTGAGAGAATGCAATAAAACCCAAATTTGTCTTCAACTTACTCCTGTTTCACCTGCACTGACATTTTCAAGCAGGGACATGTGTGTTTAATTTGACACATTTTGGTGGTCACTGAATACTGACCACTAGATAGTGATCACCATTGTCTTTGCACACATGGAAAGAGATTTGAACCCTGGATGAAAAGAGTTGGGGATCTGACATATCTTTTAGGAATGCTTGATTTACCTACAATCTGCAGCTACAGCTGGGTTTTATGGACACTGTTACTGCTTAATTTTTCATTGAAACTCATAAAAATATGAGTATGCCTCTTCCCTTGAAGAATTTGACTTCTTTGGAACAACAAATACAGAAAATACAGATAAATAGGCTGTGGAAAATAGTAGAGTAAAACATAATGGAATAAATATGAGTTCCTAGCATATACACTCGTGGATTTTGTAACTATTTGCAAAGTGGGAAAAATAATTTAAAAAGTTTTGTTCTGTCAGAAGCATTTACATGTGAATAAGTGCAAATTGTATCTTCATGCTCACATTAGATTTGACTTGCCTTTGTGTATTTTCTTTCTTACTCCCGAAATCTTTCTTATTGCTGTACTTTACTCCTCTGTATGTTTACTGAGTATTAATATTCCCCAAGTGCGTGAGTTTTCCTTTATCCTAATTGAATCTTTTCAAGCCATCTTTTTTTTTCCCCTCTTTCTGAATCTGTTAATATTGTCTTGTAATTTCTTACTCTGCTCCCTTGCCTCCCCTGAATCTCCAGTAGTAGATTCTACTGGGCTTTTCTATGGACTAGCAAACAGAAAGGTGACATTTATCTCTTGAGAAGTACAGAAGAACTCTAGTCCTGGCCCACGTTTTTTAATCAAACCCAAATAACAGAATACATATATTTGGTTGGGTTTTTCTGTCATGTATATAATGTTTCCTACAATTATAATCCATATGAAATATTATATGAAATATATAATATGAAAATAATGACTGATGATTTATTATATTCACTCATGATGTCAGAGGCGGATGGTGATGGTATCATAGTAGAGTTTGGACTTTTCCTCTAATATTCAATTAATTTCTTTGCTGTGTGGCAGATGGCAGCAGGGGGCAGTCTGACAAAAATAGCATCCAACACAGAAGTGTATATGAAGACAAGTCACTGAATTCCTGCATGTGGAAAAAACTGTACCCACTGGCATTCACTGATTCTTGCTGAATGTTTATGAAGGAAAGGTGAGCACAGTGAGGTGGTGGGTAGTGTGTTTCAGCTGTGGTGGCAACAGTGGGTAACCTCCACTGATGCTGGTATTTATGAGCACATTGTGCATGCTCCTGTTCATCACTGGTGAAAACACACAGTTAATGTTGATGACTCTATTGAAAAATAATGTTTCACAGCTGAGAATTTGATCTATCAAATAATGTTATTTTACTCTTCGTATATCTATTGCATTTTCACTGGAAATACATAGGAAACATTACTTTCAGAGCTATCCATGTATCTTCACATTCGTAATAACATGAAATCTTGTCTTTATTTTTTATCTCCCTTCCACACTATATCAAGCTGCACATAAAGTTTGCAACACCAAAAGGGAAGTGTGGTGTTTCAAAGAAGAAAACAAACCTGAGATGAAAGCATAGCTTTGTGCAGTTCATGGAAGCCAGCATACGGTAAACTACAGAGAGGGGGTACCTAATGTTGAGAGTGAATACAAGCAACTCACAGCAATCTTGGAAATGAGCTAAAAATGAACAAAGAGTAGTATTTATAAGCTTTTGGTAGGCTTTGATTGATAACCAAAAGCAGTGTGGTTTCATTATTTTTAGGGTTTATTAATAAGCATTATCTTGAGCCTCCACTGATACTGCTCATGTTTCCCCTACTTAACCATGTCCCTCAGCGCAATATCTAAACATTTATTTTAGACCTCCAGGGGCATTGACTCCACTGCCTGCCTGGACACTCTGTTTGAACCCTTACCACGGTTTTGGAGAAGTATATTTTAATGTTCAACCTGGATCTCCCCTAGCACAGTTTGAGGCCATTCCTTCTAGTCTCATTAGTTACACGGGAGAAGAGGCTGACTTCTACCATGTCACAACATCTCTTCAGGCATTTGTAGAGAGTGATAAGGTCTCCCCTGAGTCTCCTCTTCTCCGGACTAAATAATCCCAGACCTCATCTGCTTCTCATAAGATTTGTGTTCCACACTCCTCATCAGCTTTGTTGCCCTTCTCTGGACACACTCCAGGGCCTCAATGTCTTTCTTGTAGTGATGGGCGAAAACTGGGCACAGTACACCAGATGTGGCCTCATCAGAGCTGAGTACAGATGGATGATCACTTCCCTTCTCCTGCTGGTGACTCTATTTCTCATGGAAGCCAGGAAGCCATTGGCCTTTTTGGCCACCTGGGCACACTGGTGTCTCATATTCACCTGAGCATTGATCGACACAGCCTAGTCTGTTTCTTCCACACAGTCTTCTATCCACTCTGCCCCAAGCCTGTAGTGTTGCTTGAGGTTGGTGTGGCCAAATTAACACCTGATTTTGTTGAACTTCATCTTATTGGCCTCAAACCAGCTAACCAGCCTATTCAGATAATTTGCAAACAAGAAATCAAATGCATAAGGAAATATGCTGCCTTGAAGGAAGGAAAGAATACAGAATCATAGAACCACAGAATCACCAAGATTGGAAAAGACCTACAAGATCATCCAGTCCAACCATCCACCTATCACCAATAGTACTCACTAAACCATGTCTCTCAACAGAAAATCCAAACATCCCTTGAACACCTCCAGGGTTGGTGACTCCACCACCTCCCTCCCTGGGCAGCCCATTACAGTGCCTGACCACTCTTTCAGAAAAAGCCAAAAAATGCCAAACCCTAACTCACTACAACCTCCCTTCAGGTAGTTACGGAGAGCAATAAAGTCTCCCCTGAGCCTCCTCTTCTCCAGACTGAACAATCCCCGCTCTTTCAGCTGCTCCTCATAAGGCCAGTGCTCCAGATCCCCCACCAGCTTTGTTGCCTATCCTTGAACCTGCTCCAGGGTCTCAATGTCTTTCTTGCAGTGAAGAGCCCAAAAGTGGACACAATACTCGAGGTGCGGCCTCACCAGAACTGAGTACAGGCGGACAATCACTGCCCTGTTCCTGCTGGCAGCACTGTTTCTGATGCAAGCCAGAATCCTATTGGCCTTCTTGGCCAGTTGGGAACACTGCTGGCTCACGTTCAGCTGACCATCAATCAATACCCTTAGGTCCATTTCCTCTACACAGTCTTCCAGCCACTCCATCCCAAGCCTGCAGCGTTGCCTGGGATTGTTGGGGTCAAAGTGCAGAATTTGGCCTTGTTGAAACTCATGCCATTGGCTTTGGCGCAGCTATCCAGCTTGTTCAGAACCCTCTGCAGGGCTTTGGTACCCCCAGGCAGATCAACACTTCCAGCCAACTTGGTGTCATGTTCTCTGCAAACTTACTGAGGGGGCACTCAGTGCCCTCATCCAGGTCATCAATAAAGATATTGAAGAGAACAGGCCCCAGCACTGATTCCTGGTGTGCACCAATCATGACAGATCAGCTGGATTTTGCTCCATTCACCACCACTGGGCCCAGCCTTCCAGCCAATTCCTTATCCAGCCAACAGTGTAGCTGTCCAAGCCACGGGCTGCTGGCTTCTGCAGGAGAATACTGTGGGAGACATTGTCAAAGGCCTGGCTGAAGTCTAGGTAGACTACATCAACAGCCCTCCCCTCATCTACCAGACAGGTCACTAGATCATAGAAGGAGATCTGGTTGGTCAAGCACGACCTGCCCTTTGTGAACCCATGCTGGCTAGCCCTGATCCTCTGGTTGTCCCGCACATGCTGTGTGATGTCCCTCGAGACAATCTGCTCCATAACCTTCCCTGGCACCGAGGTCAGGCTAACAGGCCTGTAGTTCCCTTGATCCTCCTTACAACCCTTCTTGTAGATGGGAGTTAGACTGGGAAGCCTCCAGTCTTCTGGGACCTCACCAGTCAATAAGGAGAGCTGATAGGTAATGGAAAGTGGCTCGGCTATCATCTCAGCCAGTTTCCTCAGCACTCACAGGTGAATCCCATCCGGCCCCATGGACTTACGACAGTCCAGCTGGAGTAGTAGGTCTCTGACTGCATTCTCCTGAATTGCGTTCTGTCCACTCCCCAGCCAAGACTACCAGATCAGAGAGTGGAGTACCATGAGGGTACCTGGTCTGACCTTTAAAGACAAATGTAAAGAAGGCATTCAGAACATCTGCCTTTTCCTTATCCTCAGTGGTCACACTCCCAGCCTCACCCAATAAAGAATGGAGATTCTCCTTAGTCCTCCTCTTACTGCTGATGTATTTGTAAAAGAGTTTCTTGTTCCTTACAATCCCAGCAGCCAGGTTGAGTTCAAGCTGGACTTTTGCCTTTCTGATTTTCTCTCTGCACATCTTAAGAACTTCTCAGTACTCTTTTTGAGTCGCCCATTCCTTCTTCCAGAGAAGGTAGATTCTCTTTTTCTCCTGAAGCCTCAAGAATAGCTCCCAATTCATCCATGCTGATCTTCTTCCCTGCCAGTTCATTTTGTGGCTCAGGGGGACAGCCAGCTCCTGCGCCTTTAAGACTTCCTTCTTGAAGAACAACCAGCCAATTTGGACCCCTTTGCTCTCTAAGACTGAAATCCCTACTAATCTTATGAATAATTCCAAGTTCGCCCTCCCGATGTCCAAGGAAGCAGTTTTGCTGTTACATCTCTTCTGGCTCCACGAAGAATCAAGAACTCTACCATTTCATGGCCACTCTCTCCATGTCCAATACACTCTGTCCAGTACAAAACACAGAAGAAAATTAGTTAATATACAGTGACCTACTTATTGCTTTCATGAACTACAATAATCATGAAAGATTTTTTCATGATGGAAAAATAACTCTGTGGGTAGCTAGCTGCTTTCTGTCTCGTATAGAAAGTGTGGTTGGAGCTGTCAGATCTTAGGGCTGTGTTCCCTATCCCACTGAGGACCAGGGCCATGAGGCCTTGGTTGCTCACCCATGGTGTGCTCCCACATCCATTCATGCTTATACAGCTGGCACCCATTCTTCAGAAATTTCTGCTTTTCAGTGTTAAGGACAGCTGAATTTGTGGACTTGGTCTCTGAAGTCCTAAAAAAAGTCCATACTTACATAAAATATGATAAAAAGAAAAATATGAAGTGTGGATATTGTGAAATGAACCATACTTCCCTGCCTTTTAGTTCCCACTATCTCTTAGCCATAGCTTTGCATTCCCCAAATGGACTTCCTTCGCTCTTTGGCTATTGCTTTGTGCACATGCTTGTCAGACTTCAGACATCAAATTTTGCCTACTAACTCTACAAACACAAGTAAACTATGCCACAATATTTATTAAATAAATAAATATATATATCCTTTAAATAGTACCTGATCAATTCTATATTTGCAAATTGGAGAATTAATCTAGTGATGCCTTTCAATTGTAGCCTTGAAAAATCATTCCTTTCTCTGTTTCTTTTTGGATTGACCTCTGCCTCCTCTACTACACAGGCTTCCATCCCAAAAATTTCCACAACTTTCAGTTCCCCAACATGATATGGTATTTGAAGTAAAGCTAGGGGGATTTGGTATTTAAACAGTATTATTGCATCAACCACATCCACATATGCAGAATTTACTTACTGTGCATTCTGCTTCTAACACACTCCTAATTCTGCCCGAAGGAAGAAGAGAGAGCAAGGACCTGACAGATGTTTAGTCACAATGTTGAATATTCCTGAAAAATATCCAAGTGCTGAGTTTAGTAACAGGAGGAAGGAAGGGCAGAATGAAGATAAATTCTCTGTAAATCTATGAGAATTATCTATCTGGAAGAATTCTTGAAAAGATTAGACATGGGAAAGAAATGCCATCGCTTTCTCCCCTTTTCATACCACTCACTTACAGCAGTGTAATTGACAGTTAGTCTAGGTTTTATTCAAATCCAGAGATACTGCATAATGAGATCCAAGACCTACTATATTGATATACCCATTACCATCTCTTCATTATCTGAGCACCTTCTAGTACAACTCTCAGTGATATAATTAGCATCTGTCAAGTACAACTCTCTCTCTCCACAGGAGGGAAAGACTGCCTGTGGATTTTCTTTTCTTAGATTATGCCCAGTGCCATGTGTCTATGTTAGACAAGACCTAAAAAATAAAAAATAATAAAGAGAGACAGAAAAACGGGGTGAACGGTAAAGCTTCTTGCAACTTGCCTGTGGAGTTGTACATCTGGCATTCAGACTGCTGTTGACACATCATATCAACATATCAACTGGAACTCTTAGTTTTATGCTAGTTCATTAATTACATCTTATGTTCTTAATGTTAGCGTTCAGTCGAGTTAGAGAGCTCTCACAGTTTCTTGTAGCATCAGAATAGTTCTCCGAATCGTTCTGCTTTATTGTGTCCAACATACATCTCACATACCATTCACTTACAAGCAAGAAATTCCTGCCCCTCTAATCAGTTAATTGGCCTAGCTTCTCCCAAAACACAGTGATAAAGGATGAAACGTTTCTTAAGTGTGATAAGGTTAACAATGAATACAGACTGAACCTCCTGTTTACCCTTAGACACAAAGATACCGTTTGCTCTGTCTTACACTCCAGACTTCCAAGGTTTCACAGTGATAGGGTCTACCAAGGAGTCTGATAAACTCTTTGGTAACTTGCTCACAGTTACATCTTCCCCCACATCTTCACATCATTTATGTAAGTCAAGGGAGCTTTTACAGATGGACCCTCATATTCTCTAGATGGAAGACAAAGTTTCCATAGCACACATAGATGCTTGGCTCTTTCTTTCTCCACCAGGCTTGGCAGAAACAATGATACTTTTTGACTCAAGATCAGCTTCCCGAAACTCATTAAAAAGCTACTGAAACACTTTGACTTTCTTTCTTATATTCCAAATGGGGGTGAGGATGGCTAGGCCAAAATATCCATTTAAATCCTTAAAAAAAAAAAAAAAAAAAAAAAAAAAAAAAAAAAAAAA